>NW_026734573.1:0-309548 GCF_949786415.1 Peromyscus eremicus | reverse complement strand
CTCCATTTAGGACTGGGAAACAAACTCTAGCTCGCTCTACAAGAAACACACTCTGCTTTTGAGAAAAGAGCACTCTTCAACTCTACTGTATTTCCTATAGGGCCAGAACAGTGAGCTTGCTCAGAAAAAAAGAACTGTGCTTCCTACACACACGGGCCATATCTAGTTCAACTCTGGTTAGGAAACTGAGAAGAACAGTAGCTCCTCTTCAGTCCAATACACTGTACTTGCTGGGAACAGACGGGAAGGCTATTTGCACTGTGTATGGCAATGGGAGCGCAATAGTGACTTTCCTTACCAGAAAACAACTCTTGCTCGTAGGACCAGAAACTGCATGTGATTCCACTCCATTTAGGACTGGGAAGAAAACGGTAGCTTGCCTTACAAGAAACACACTCTGCTTTAGAGAAAAGAGCACTCTTCTACTCTACTGTGTTTCCTATGGGGTCCAAACAGTGAGCTTGCTCAGAACAAAAGAACTGTGCTTCCTACACACACGGACCATATCTAGTTCAACTCTGCTTAGTAAACTGACAAGAAGAGTAGCTCCTAATCAGTCCAATACACTGTACTTGCTGGGAAAAGACCGAGTGCTATTTGCCTTGTGAAGGGCAATGGGAGCGCAATAGTGACTTTCCTTACCAGAAAACAACTCTTGTTCATAGGACCAGAAACTGCACGTGATTCAACTCCATTTAGGACTAGGAAACAAACGCTAGGTCACCTTACAAAAACACACTCTGCTTTTGAGAAAAGAGCACTCTTCTACTCTACTGTGTTTCCTATAGGGCCAGAAGAGTGAACTTGCTCAGAACATAAGAACTGTGCTTCCACACACACGGGCCATATCTAGTTCAACTCTGCTTAGGAAACTGACAAGAACAGTAGCTCCTCTTCAGTCTGATACACTGTACTTGCTGGGAACAGACGCGAGAGCTATTTGCAATGTGTATGGCAAGGGGAGCACAATAGTGACTTTCCTTACCAGTAAACAACTCTTGCTCATAGGACCAGAAACTGCATGTGATTCAACTCCATTTAGAACTGGGAAACAAATGCTAGCTCGCCTTACAAGAAACAAACTCTGCTTTTGAGAAAAGAGCACTCTTCTACTCTACTGTGTTTCCTATGGTGTCTGAACACTGAGCTTGCTCAGAACAAAAGAACTGTGATTCCTACACACACGGGCCATTTCTAGTTCAACTCTTCTTAGGAAACTGACAAGAACAATAGATCCTCTTCAGTCCAATACACTGTACTTGCGGGGAACGGACGCAAGTGCTATTTGCACTGTGTATGGCAATTGGAGCCCAATAGTGACTTGTCTTACCAGAAAACAACTCTTGCTCGTAGGACCAGAAACTGCATGTGATTCAACTCCATTTAGGACTGGGAAACAAAAGCTAGCTCACCTTACAAGAAACACACTCTGCTTTTGAGAAAAGAGCACTCTTCTACTCTACTGTGTTTCCTATTGGGCCAGAACAGTGAGCTTACTCAGAACAAAAGAAATGTGCTTCCTATACACACGGCCATATCTAGTTCAAGTCTGCTTAGGAACCTGACAAGAACAGTAGATCCTCTTCAGTCCAATACACTGTACTTGCTGGGAACAGACACCACTGCTATTTGTCCTGTGTATGGCAATGGCAGTGCAATAGTGACTCTTCTTACCATAAAACAACTCTTGCTCATAGGACCAGAAACTGCATGTGATTCAACTCCATTTAGGACTGGGAAACAAACTCTAGCTCGCTTTACAAGAAACACACTCTGCTTTTGAGAAAAGAGCACTCTTCTACTCTACTGTGTTTCCTATAGGGCCAGAAGAGTGAGCTTGCTCAGAACATAAGAAATGTGCTTCCTACACACACGGGCCATATCTAGTTCAACTCTGCTTAGGAAACTGACAAGAACAGTAGCTCCTCTTCAGTCCGATACACTGTACTTGCTGTGAACAGACGCGAGTGCTATTTGCACTGTGTATGGCAATGGGAGCGCAATAGTGTCTTTCCTTACCAGAAAACAACTCATGCTCTTAGGACCAGAAACTGCATGTGATTCAACTCCATTTAGAACTGGGAAACAAATGCTAGCTCGCCTTACAAGAAACACACTCTGCTTTTGAGAAAAGAGCACTCTTCTACTCTACTGTGTTTCCTATGGTGTCCGAACAGTGAGCTTGCTCAGAACAAAAGAACTGTGCTTCCTACTCACACGGCCATATCTAGTTCAATTCTGCTTAGGAACCTGACAAGAACAGTAGATCCTCTTCAGTCCAATACACTGTACTTGCTGGGAACAGACGTTAGTTCTATTTGTCCTGTGTAAGGCAATGGCAGCGCAATAGTGACTCTTCTTAACATAAAACAACTTTTGCACGTAGGACTAGAAACTGCATGTGATTCAACTCCATTTAGGACTGGGAAACAAACGCTAGCTCGCCTTACAAGAAACACACTCTGCTTTAGAGAAAAGAGCACTCTTCTACTCTACTGTGTTTCCTATATGGCCAGAACACTGAGCTTGGTCAGAACAAATCACTGTGCTTCCTACACACGGGCCATAACTAGTTCAACTCTGCTTAGGAAACTGACAAGAACAGTAGCTCCTCTTCAGTCCGAAACACTGTACTTGCTGGGAACAGACGCCAGTCCTATTTGCACTGTGTATGGCAATGGGAGCGCAATAGTGACTTTCCTTACCAGAAAACAACTCTTGCTCATAGGACCAGAAACTGCATGTGATTCAAATCCATTTCGGAATGGGATACAAATGCTAGCTCGCCTTCCATGAAACACACTCTGCTTTTGATAAAAGAGCACTCTTCTACTCTACTGTGCTTCCTATGGGGTCCGAACAGTGAGCTTGCTCAGAACAAAAGAACTGTGCTTCCTACACACACGGGCCATATCTAGTTCAACTCTGCTTAGGAAACTGACAAGAACAGTAGCTCCTCTTCAGTCCAATACACTGTACTTTCGGGGAACAGACAGGAAGGCTATTTGCACTGTGTATGGCAATGGGAGCACAATAGTGACTTTCCTTACCAGAAAACAACTCTTGTTCCTAGGACCAGAAACTGCATGTGATTCAACTCCATTTAGGACTAGGAAACAAATGCTAGCTCGCCTTACAAAAACACAATCTGCTTTTGAGAAAAGAGCACTCTTCTACTCTACTGTGTTTCCTATAGTGCCAGAAGAGTGAACTTGCTCAGAACATAAGAACTGTGCTTCCTACACACACGGGCCATATCTAGTTCAACTCTGCTTAGGAAACTGACAAGAACAGTAGCTCCTCTTCAGTCTGATACACTGTACTTGCTGGAAACAGACGCGAGAGCTATTTGCACTGTGTATGGCAAGGGGAGCTCAATAGTGATTTTCCTTACCAGTAAACAACTCTTGCTCGTAGGACCAGAAACTGCATGTGATTCAACTCCATTTAGGAGTGGGAAACAAATGCTAGCTCGCCTTACATGAAACACACTCTGCTTTTGAGAAGAGAGCTCTCTTCTACTCTTCTGTGTTTCCTATAGGGCCAGAACAGTGAGCTTGCTCTGAAAAAAATAACTGTACTTCCTACACACACGGCCCATATCTAGTTCAACTCTGCTCAGGAAACTGAGAAGAACAGTAGCTCCTTTGCAGTCCAATACACTGTACTTGCTGGGAACAGACGCCAGTGCTATTTGTCCTGTGTATGGCAATGGCAGCACAATAGTGACTCTTCTTACCAGAAAACAACTCTTGCTCGTAGGACCAGAAACTGCATGTGATTCAACTCCATTTAGGACTGGGAAACAAACTCTAGCTCGCTTTACTAGAAACACACTCTGCTTTTGAGAAAAGAGCACTCTTCTACTCTACTGTGTTTCCTATGGGGTCCAAACAGTGAGCTTGCTCAGAACAAAAGAACTGTGCTTCCTACACACACGGGCCATATCTAGTTCAACTCTGCTTAGGAAACTGAGAAGAATAGTAGCTCCTTTTCAATCCAATACACTGTACTTGCTGGGAACAGACGGGAAGGCTATTTGCACTGTGTATGGCAATGGGAGCACAATAGTGACTTTCCTTACCAGAAAACAATTCTTGCTCGTAGGACCAGAAACTGCATGTGACTCCACTCCATTTAGGACTGGGAATCAAACGGTAGCTCGTCTTACAAGAAACACACTCTGCTTTAGAGAAAAGAGCACTCTTCTACTCTACTGTGTTTCCTATGGGGTCCAAACAGTGAGCTTGCTCAGAACAAAAGAACTGTGCTTCCTACACACACGGGCCATATCTATTTCAACTCTGCTTAGGAAACTGACAAGAACGGTAGCTACTCTTCCGTCCAATACACTGTACTTGCGGGGAACAGACGCGAGTGCTATTTACTGTGTATGGCAATGGGAGCACAATAGTGACTCGTCTTACCAGAAAACAACTCTTGCTCGTAGGACAAAAAACTGCATGTGACTCAACTCCATTTAGGACTGGGAAACAAACGCTAGCTCGACTTACAAGAAACACACTCTGCTTTTGAGAAAAGAGCACTCTTCTACTCTACTGTGTTTCCTCTGGGGTCCGAACAGTGAGCTTGCTCAGAACAAAAGAACTGTGCTTCCTACACACACGGCCATATCTAGTTCAATTCTGCTTAGGAACCTGACAAGAACAGTAGATCCTCTACAGTCCAATACACTGTACTTGCTGGGAACAGACGCCAGTGCTATTAGTCCTGTGTATGGCAATGGCAGCGCAATAGTGACTCTTCTTACCAGAAAACAACTCTTGCTCGTAGGACCAGAAACTGCATGTGATTCAACTCCATTTAGGACTGGGAAACAAACTCTAGCTCGCTCTACAAGAAACACACTCTGCTTTTGAGAAAAGAGCACTCTTCAACTCTACTGTATTTCCTATAGGGCCAGAACAGTGAGCTTGCTCAGAAAAAAAGAACTGTGCTTCCTACACACACGGGCCATATCTAGTTCAACTCTGGTTAGGAAACTGAGAAGAACAGTAGCTCCTCTTCAGTCCAATACACTGTACTTCCTGGGAACAGACGGGAAGGCTATTTGCACTGTGTATGGCAATGGGAGCGCAATAGTGACTTTCCTTACCAGAAAACAACTCTTGCTCCTAGGACCAGAAACTGCATGTGATTCCACTCCATTTAGGACTGGGAAACAAACGGTAGCTTGCCTTACAAGAAACACACTCTGCTTTAGAGAAAAGAGCACTCTTCTACTCTACTGTGTTTCCTATGGTGTCCAAACAGTGAGCTTGCTCAGAAGAAAAGAACTGTGCTTCCTACACACACGGACCATATCTAGTTCAACTCTGCTTAGTAAACTGACAAGAAGAGTAGCTCCTATTCAGTCCAATACACTGTACTTGCTGGGAAAAGACCCGAGTGCTATTTGCCTTGTGAAGGGCAATGGGAGCGCAATAGTGACTTTCCTTACCAGAAAACAACTCTTGTTCATAGGACCAGAAACTGCATGTGATTCAACTCCATTTAGGACTAGGAAACAAACGCTAGGTCGCCTTACAAAAACACACTCTGCTTTTGAGAAAAGAGCACTCTTCTACTCTACTGTGTTTCCTATAGGGCCAGAAGAGTGAACTTGCTCAGAACATAAGAACTGTGCTTCCACACACACGGGCCATATCTAGTTCAACTCTGCTTAGGAAACTGACAAGAACAGTAGCTCCTCTTCAGTCTGATACACTGTACTTGCTGGGAACAGACGCGAGAGCTATTTGCAATGTGTATGGCAAGGGGAGCACAATAGTGACTTTCCTTACCAGTAAACAACTTTTGCTCGTAGGACCAGAAACTGCATGTGATTCAACTCCATTTAGAACTGGGAAACAAATGCTAGCTCGCCTTACAAGAAACACACTCTGCTTTTGAGAAAAGAGCACTCTTCTACTCTACTGTGTTTCCTATGGTGTCTGAACACTGAGCTTGCTCAGAACAAATGAACTGTGATTCCTACACACACGGGCCATTTCTAGTTCAACTCTGCTTAGGAAACTGACAAGAACAATAGATCCTCTTCAGTCCAATACACTGTACTTGCGGGGAACGGACGCAAGTGCTATTTGGACTGTGTATGGCAATTGGAGCCCAATAGTGACTTGTCTTACCAGAAAACAACTCTTGCTCATAGGACAAGAAACTGCATGTGATTCAACTCCATTTAGGACTGGGAAACAAAAGCTAGCTCACCTTACAAGAAACACACTCTGCTTTTGAGAAAAGAGCACTCTTCTACTCTACTGTGTTTCCTATTGGGCCAGAAGAGTGAGCTTGCTCAGAACAAAAGAAATGTGCTTCCTATACACACGGCCATATCTAGTTCAAGTCTGCTTAGGAACCTGACAAGAACAGTAGATCCTCTTCAGTCCAATACACTGTACTTGCTGGGAACAGACACCACTACTATTTGTCCTGTGTATGGCAATGGCAGCGCAATAGTGACTCTTCTTACCATAAAACAACTCTTGCTCGTAGGACCAGAAACTGCATGTGATTCAACTCCATTTAGGACTGGGAAACAAACTCTAGCTCGCTTTACAAGAAACACACTCTGCTTTTGAGAAAAGAGCACTCTTCTACTCTACTGTGTTTCCTATAGGGCCAGAAGAGTGAGCTTGCTCAGAACATAAGAAATGTGCTTCCTACACACACGGGCCATATCTAGTTCAACTCTGCTTAGGAAACTGACAAGAACAGTAGCTCCTCTTCAGTCCGATACACTGTACTTGCTGTGAACAGACGCGAGTGCTATTTGCACTGTGTATGGCAATGGGAGCGCAATAGTGTCTTTCCTTACCAGAAAAAAACTCTTGCTCGTAGGACCAGAAACTGCATGTGATTCAACTCCATTTAACTAGGAAACAAACGCTAGCTCGCCTTACAAAAACACACTCTGCTTTTGAGAAAAGAGCACGCTTCTACTCTACTGTGTTTCCTATAGGGCCAGAAGAGTGAACTTGCTCAGAACATAAGAACTGTGCTTCCTACACACAAGGGCCATATCATGTTCAACTCTGCTTAGGAAACTGACAAGAACAGTAGCTCCTCTTCAGTCCAATACACTGAACTTGCTGGGAACAGACGCGAGAGCTATTTGCACTGTGTATGGCAACGGGAGCGCAATAGTGACTTTCCTTACCAGAAAACAACTCATGCTCTTAGGACCAGAAACTGCATGTGATTCAACTCCATTTAGGACTGGGAAACAAATGCTAGCTCGCCTTACAAGAAACACACTCTGCTTTTGAGAAAAGAGCACTCTTCTACTCTACTGTGTTTCCTATGGTGTCCGAACAGTGAGCTTGCTCAGAACAAAAGAACTGTGCTTCCTACTCACACGGCCATATCTAGTTCAATTCTGCTTAGGAACCTGACAAGAACAGTAGATCCTCTTCAGTCCAATACACTGTACTTGCTGGGAACAGACGTTAGTTCTATTTGTCCTGTGTAAGGCAATGGCAGCGCAATAGTGACTCTTCTTACCATAAAACAACTCTTGCATGTAGGACTAGAAACTGCATGTGATTCAACTCCATTTAGGACTGGGAAACAAACGCTAGCTCGCCTTACAAGAAACACACTCTGCTTTAGAGAAAAGAGCACTCTTCTACTCTACTGTGTTTCCTATATGGCCAGAACACTGAGCTTGGTCAGAACAAATCACTGTGCTTCCTACACATGGGCCATAACTAGTTCAACTCTGCTTAGGAAACTGACAAGAACAGTAGCTCCTCTTCAGTCCGAAACACTGTACTTGCTGGGAACAGACGCAAGTGCTATTTGCACTGTGTATGGCAATGGGAGCGCAATAGTGACTTTCCTTACCAGAAAACAACTCTTGCTCATAGGACCAGAAACTGCATGTGATTCAAATCCATTTCGGAATGGGATACAAATGCTAGCTCGCCTTCCATGAAACACACTCTGCTTTTGATAAAAGAGCACTCTTCTACTCTACTGTGTTTCCTATAGGGCCAGAACAGTGAGCTTGCTCTGAAAAAAATAACTGTACTTCCTACACACACGGCCCATATCTAGTTCAACTCTGCTTAGGAAACTGAGAAGAACAGTAGCTCCTTTGCAGTCCAATACACTGTACTTGCTGGGAACAGACGCCAGTGCTATTTGTCCTGTGTATGGCAATGGCAGCACAATAGTGACTCTTCTTACCAGAAAACAACTCTTGCTCGTAGGACCAGAAACTGCATGTGATTCAACTCCATTTAGGACTGGGAAACAAACTCTAGCTCGCTTTACTAGAAACACACTCTGCTTTTGAGAAAAGAGCACTCTTCTACTCTACTGTGTTTCCTATGGGGTCCAAACAGTGAGCTTGCTCAGAACAAAAGAACTGTGCTTCCTACACACACGGGCCATATCTAGTTCAACTCTGCTTAGGAAACTGAGAAGAACAGTAGCTCCTTTTCAATCCAATACACTGTACTTGCTGGGAACAGACGGGAAGGCTATTTGCACTGTGTATGGCAATGGGAGCGCAATAGTGACTTTCCTTACCAGAAAACAACTCTTGCTCGTAGGACCAGAAACTGCATGTGACTCCACTCCATTTAGGACTGGGAATCAAACGGTAGCTCGTCTTACAAGAAACACACTCTGCTTTAGAGAAAAGAGCACTCTTCTACTCTACTGTGTTTCCTATGGGGTCCAAACAGTGAGCTTGCTCAGAACAAAAGAACTGTGCTTCCTACACACACGGGCCATATCTATTTCAACTCTGCTTAGGAAACGGACAAGAACGGTAGCTACTCTTCCGTCCAATACACTGTACTTGCAGGGAACAGACGCGAGTGCTATTTGCACTGTGTATGGCAATGGGAGCACAATAGTGACTCGTCTTACCAGAAAACAACTCTTGCTCGTAGGACAAAAAACTGCATGTGACTCAACTCCATTTAGGACTGGGAAACAAACGCTAGCTCGCCTTACAAGAAACACACTCTGCTTTTGAGAAAAGAGCACTCTTCTACTCTACTGTGTTTCCTCTGGGGTCCGAACAGTGAGCTTGCTCAGAACAAAAGAACTGTGCTTCCTACACACACGGCCATATCTAGTTCAATTCTGCTTAGGAACCTGACAAGAACAGTAGATCCTCTACAGTCCAATACACTGTACTTGCTGGGAACAGACGCCAGTGCTATTAGTCCTGTGTATGGCAAAGGCAGCGCAATAGTGACTCTTCTTACCAGAAAACAACCCTTGCTCGTAGGACCAGAAACTGCATGTGATTCAACTCCATTTAGGACTGGGAAACAAATGCTAGCTCGCCTTACATGAAACACACTCTGCATTTGAGAAAAGAGCACTCTTCTACTCTATTGTGTTTCCTATCGGGTCCGAAGAGTGAGCTTGCTCAGAACAAAAGAACTGTGCTTCCTACACACACGGGCCATATCTAGTTCAACTCTGCTTAGGAAACCAACAAGAACAGAAGCTCCTCTTCAGTCCAATACACTGTACTTGCGGGGAACAGACGCGAGTGCTATTTGCACTGTGTATGGCATTGGAGCACAATAGTGACTTGTCTTACCATAAAACAACTCTTGCTCGTAGGACAAAAAACTGCATGTGACTCAACTCCATTTAGGACTGGGAAACAAACGCTAGCTCGCCTTACATGAAACACACTCTGCTTTTGAGAAAAGAGCACTCTTCTACTCTACTGTGTTTCCTATGTGTTCCGAACAGTGAGCTTGCTCAGAACAAAAAAACTGTACTTCCTACTCACACGGCCATATCTAGTTCAAGTCTGCTTAGGAACCTGACAAGAACAGTATATCCTCTTCAGTCCAATACACTGTACTTGCTGGGAACAGACGCCAGTGCTATGGCAATGGCAGCGCAATACTGACTCTTCTTACCAGAAAACAACTCTTGCTTGTAGGACCAGAAACTGCATGTGATTCAACTCCATTTAGGACTGGGAAACAAACGCTAGCTCGCCTTACATGAAACACACTCTGCTTTTGAGAAAAGAGCACTCTTCTACTCTACTGTGTTTCCTATGTGTTCCGAACAGTGAGCTTGCTCAGAACAAAAAAACTGTACTTCCTACTCACACGGCCATATCTAGTTCAAGTCTGCTTAGGAACCTGACAAGAACAATATATCCTCTTCAGTCCAATACACTGTACTTGCTGGGAACAGACGCCAGTGCTATGGCAATGGCAGCGCAATACTGACTCTTCTTACCAGAAAACAACTCTTGCTTGTAGGACCAGAAACTGCATGTGATTCAACTCCATTTAGGACTGGGAAACAAACTCTAGCTCGCTTTACAAGAAACACACTCTGCTTTTGAGAAAAGAGCACTCTTCTACTCTACTGTGTTTCCTATAGGGCCAGAAGAGTGAGCTTGCTCAGAACATAAGAAATGTGCTTCCTACACAAACGGGCCATATCTAGTTCAACTCTGCTTAGGAAACTGACAAGAACAGTAGCTCCTCTTCAGTCCGATACACTGTACTTGCTGTGAACAGACGCGAGTGCTATTTGCACTGTGTATGGCAATGGGAGCGCAATAGTGTCTTTCCTTACCAGAAAAAAACTCTTGCTCATAGGACCAGAAACTGCATGTGATTCAACTCCATTTAACTAGGAAACAAACGCTAGCTCGCCTTACAAAAACACACTCTGCTTTTGAGAAAAGAGCACGCTTCTACTCTACTGTGTTTCCTATAGGGCCAGAAGAGTGAGCTTGCTCAGAACATAAGAACTGTGCTTCCTACACACAAGGGCCATATCATGTTCAACTCTGCTTAGGAAACTGACAAGAACAGTAGCTCCTCTTCAGTCCAATACACTGAACTTGCTGGGAACAGACGCGAGAGCTATTTGCACTGTGTATGGCAACGGGAGCGCAATAGTGACTTTCCTTACCAGAAAACAACTCATGCTCTTAGGACCAGAAACTGCATGTGATTCAACTCCATTTAGGACTGGGAAACAAATGCTAGCTCGCCTTACAAGAAACACACTCTGCTTTTGAGAAAAGAGCACTCTTCTACTCTACTGTGTTTCCTATGGTGTCCGAACAGTGAGCTTGCTCAGAACAAAAGAACTGTGCTTCCTACTCACACGGCCATATCTAGTTCAATTCTGCTTAGGAACCTGACAAGAACAGTAGATCCTCTTCAGTCCAATACACTGTACTTGCTGGGAACAGACGTTAGTTCTATTTGTCCTGTGTAAGGCAATGGCAGCGCAATAGTGACTCTTCTTACCATAAAACAACTCTTGCATGTAGGACAAGAAACTGCATGTGATTCAACTCCATTTAGGACTGGGAAACAAACGCTAGCTCGCCTTACAAGAAACACACTCTGCTTTAGAGAAAAGAGCACTCTTCTACTCTACTGTGTTTCCTATATGGCCAGAACACTGAGCTTGGTCAGAACAAATCACTGTGCTTCCTACACACGGGCCATAACTAGTTCAACTCTGCTTAGGAAACTGACAAGAACAGTAGCTCCTCTTCAGTCCGAAACACTGTACTTGCTGGGAACAGACGCAAGTGCTATTTGCACTGTGTATGGCAATGGGAGCGCAATAGTGACTTTCCTTACCAGAAAACAACTCTTGCTCATAGGACCAGAAACTGCATGTGATTCAAATCCATTTCGGAATGGGATACAAATGCTAGCTCGCCTTCCATGAAACACACTCTGCTTTTGATAAAAGAGCACTCTTCTACTCTACTGTGCTTCCTATGGGGTCCGAACAGTGAGCTTGCTCAGAACAAAAGAACTGTGCTTCCTACACACACGGGCCATATCTAGTTCAACTCTGCTTAGGAAACTGACAAGAACAGTAGCTCCTCTTCAGTCCAATACACTGTACTTTCGGGGAACAGACGGGAAGGCTATTTGCACTGTGTATGGCAATGGGAGCGCAATAGTGACTTTCCTTACCAGAAAACAACTCTTGTTCCTAGGACCAGAAACTGCATGTGATTCAACTCCATTTAGGACTAGGAAACAAATGGTAGCTCGCCTTACAAAAACACAATCTGCTTTTGAGAAAAGAGCACTCTTCTACTCTACTGTGTTTCCTATAGTGCCAGAAGAGTGAACTTGCTCAGAACATAAGAACTGTGCTTCCTACACACACGGGCCATATCTAGTTCAACTCTGCTTAGGAAACTGACAAGAACAGTAGCTCCTCTTCAGTCTGATACACTGTACTTGCTGGGAACAGACGCCAGTGCTATTTGTCCTGTGTATGGCAATGGCAGCACAATAGTGACTCTTCTTACCAGAAAACAACTCTTGCTCGTAGGACCAGAAACTGCATGTGATTCAACTCCATTTAGGACTGGGAAACAAACTCTAGCTCGCTTTACTAGAAACACACTCTGCTTTAGAGAAAAGAGCACTCTTCTACTCTACTGTGTTTCCTATGGGGTCCAAACAGTGAGCTTGCTCAGAACAAAAGAACTGTGCTTCCTACACACACGGGCCATATCTAGTTCAACTCTGCTTAGGAAACTGAGAAGAACAGTAGCTCCTTTTCAATCCAATACACTGTACTTGCTGGGAACAGACGGGAAGGCTATTTGCACTGTGTATGGCAATGGGAGCGCAATAGTGACTTTCCTTACCAGAAAACAACTCTTGCTCGTAGGACCAGAAACTGCATGTGACTCCACTCCATTTAGGACTGGGAATCAAACGGTAGCTCGTCTTACAAGAAACACACTCTGCTTTTAAGAAAAGAGCACTCTAGTACTCTACTGTGTTTCCTATGGGGTCCAAACAGTGAGCTTGCTCAGAACAAAAGAACTGTGCTTCCTACACACACGGGCCATATCTATTTCAACTCTGCTTAGGAAACGGACAAGAACGGTAGCTACTCTTCCGTCCAATACACTGTACTTGCAGGGAACAGACGCGAGTGCTATTTGCACTGTGTATGGCAATGGGAGCACAATAGTGACTCGTCTTACCAGAAAACAACTCTTGCTCGTAGGACAAAAAACTGCATGTGACTCAACTCCATTTAGGACTGGGAAACAAACGCTAGCTCGCCTTACAAGAAACACACTCTGCTTTTGAGAAAAGAGCACTCTTCTACTCTACTGTGTTTCCTCTGGGGTCCGAACAGTGAGCTTGCTCAGAACAAAAGAACTGTGCTTCCTACACACACGGCCATATCTAGTTCAATTCTGCTTAGGAACCTGACAAGAACAGTAGATCCTCTACAGTCCAATACACTGTACTTGCTGGGAACAGACGCCAGTGCTATTAGTACTGTGTATGGCAATGGCAGCGCAATAGTGACTCTTCTTACCAGAAAACAACTCTTGCTCATAGGACCAGAAACTGCATGTGATTCAACTCCATTTAGGACTGGGAAACAAATGCTAGCTCGCCTTACATGAAACACACTCTGCATTTGAGAAAAGAGCACTCTTCTACTCTATTGTGTTTTCTATCGGGTCCGAAGAGTGAGCTTGCTCAGAACAAAAGAACTGTGCTTCCTACACACACGGGCCATATCTAGTTCAACTCTGCTTAGGAAACCAACAAGAACAGAAGCTCCTCTTCAGTCCAATACACTGTACTTGCGGGGAACAGACGCGAGTGCTATTTGCACTGTGTATGGCATTGGAGCACAATAGTGACTTGTCTTACCATAAAACAACTCTTGCTTGTAGGACAAAAAACTGCATGTGACTCAACTCCATTTAGGACTGGGAAACAAACGCTAGCTCGCCTTACATGAAACACACTCTGCTTTTGAGAAAAGAGCACTCTTCTACTCTACTGTGTTTCCTATGTGTTCCGAACAGTGAGCTTGCTCAGAACAAAAAAACTGTACTTCCTACTCACACGGCCATATCTAGTTCAAGTCTGCTTAGGAACCTGACAAGAACAGTATATCCTCTTCAGTCCAATACACTGTACTTGCTGGGAACAGACGCCAGTGCTATGGCAATGGCAGCGCAATACTGACTCTTCTTACCAGAAAACAACTCTTGCTTGTAGGACCAGAAACTGCATGTGATTCAACTCCATTTAGGACTGGGAAACAAACTCTAGCTCGCTTTACAAGAAACACACTCTGCTTTTGAGAAAAGAGCACTCTTCTACTCTACTGTGTTTCCTATAGGGCCAGAAGAGTGAGCTTGCTCAGAACATAAGAAATGTGCTTCCTACACACACGGGCCATATCTAGTTCAACTCTGCTTAGGAAACTGACAAGAACAGTAGCTCCTCTTCAGTCCGATACACTGTACTTGCTGTGAACAGACGCGAGTGCTATTTGCACTGTGTATGGCAATGGGAGCGCAATAGTGTCTTTCCATACCAGAAAAAAACTCTTGCTCGTAGGACCAGAAACTGCAAGTGATTCAACTCCATTTAACTAGGAAACAAACGCTAGCTCGCCTTACAAAACACACTCTGCTTTTGAGAAAAGAGCACGCTTCTACTCTACTGTGTTTCCTATAGGGCCAGAAGAGTGACTTGCTCAGAGCATAAGAACTGTGCTTCCTACACACAAGGGCCATATCATGTTCAACTCTGCTTAGGAAACTGACAAGAACAGTAGCTCCTCTTCAGTCCAATACACTGTACTTGCGGGAAAAAGACACGAGTGCTATTTGCACTGTGTATGGCATTGGAGCACAATAGTGACTTGTCTTACCATAAAACAACTCTTGCTCGTAGGACAAAAAACTGCATGTGACTCAACTCCATTTAGGACTGGGAAACAAACGCTAGCTCGCCTTACATGAAACACACTCTGCTTTTGAGAAAAGAGCACTCATCTACTCTACTGTGTTTCCTATGTGTTCCGAACAGTGAGCTTTCTCAGAACAAAAAAACTGTACTTCCTACTCACACGGCCATATCTAGTTCAAGTCTGCTTAGGAACCTGACAAGAACAGTATATCCTCTTCAGTCCAATACACTGTACTTGCTGGGAACAGACGCCAGTGCTATGGCAATGGCAGCGCAATAGTGACTCTTCTTACCAGAAAACAACTCTTGCTGGTAGGACCAGAAACTGCATGTGATTCAACTCCATTTAGGACTGGGAAACAAACTCTAGCTCGCTCTACAAGAAACACACTCTGCTTTTGAGAAAAGAGCACTCTTCTACTCTACTGTGTTTCCTATAGGGCCAGAAGAGTGAACTTGCTCAGAACATAAGAACTGTGCTTCCACACACACGGGCCATATCTAGTTCAACTCTGCTTAGGAAACTGACAAGAACAGTAGCTCCGCTTCAGTCCAATACACTGTACTTGCTGGGAACAGACGCGAGAGCTATTTGCAATGTGTATGGCAAGGGGAGCACAATAGTGACTTTCCTTACCAGAAAACAACTCATGCTCTTAGGACCAGAAACTGCATGTGATTCAACTCCATTTAGGATTGGGAAACAAATGCTAGCTCGCCTTACAAGAAACACACTCTGCTTTTGAGAAAAGAGCACTCTTCTACTCTACTGTGTTTCCTATGGTGTCCGAACAGTGAGCTTGCTCAGAACAAAAGAACTGGGCTTCCTACTCACACGGCCATATCTAGTTCAATTCTGCTTAGGAACCTGACAAGAACATTAGATCCTCTTCAGTCCAATACACTGTACTTGCTGGGAACAGACGTTAGTTCTATTTGTCCTGTGTAAGGCAATGGCAGCATATTAGTGACTCTTCTTACCATAAAACAACTCTTGCACGTAGGACTAGAAACTGCATGTGATTCAACTCCATTTAGGACTGGGAAACAAACGCTAGCTCGCCTTACAAGAAACACACTCTGCTTTAGAGAAAAGAGCACTCTTCTACTCTACTGTGTTTCCTATATGGCCAGAACACTGAGCTTGGTCAGAACAAATCACTGTGCTTCCTACACACGGGCCATAACTAGTTCAACTCTGCTTAGGAAACTGACAAGAACAGTAGCTCCTCTTCAGTCCGAAACACTGTACTTGCTGGGAACAGACGCGAGTGCTATTTGCACTGTGTATGGCAATGGGAGCGCAATAGTGACTTTCCTTACCAGAAAACAACTCTTGCTCATAGGACCAGAAACTGCATGTGATTCAAATCCAATTCGGACTGGGATACAAATGCTAGCTCGCCTTCCATGAAACACACTCTGCTTTTGATAAAAGAGCACTCTTCTACTCTACTGTGCTTCCTATGGGGTCCGAACAGTGAGCTTGCTCAGAACAAAAGAACTGTGCTTCCTACACACACGGGCCATATCTAGTTCAACTCTGCTTAGGAAACTGACAAGAACAGTAGCTCCTCTTCAGTCCGATACACTGTACTTGCTGGGAACAGACGCGGGAGCTATTTGCACTGTGTATGGCAAGGGGAGCACAATAGTGACTTTCCTTACCAGAAAACAACTCTTGCTCTTAGGACCAGAAACTGCATGTGATTCAACTCCATTTAGGACTGGGAAACAAACGCTAGCTCGCCTTACAAGAAACACACTCTGCTTTAGAGAAAAGAGCACTCTTCTACTCTACTGTGTTTCCTATATGGCCATAACAGTGAGCTTGGTCAGAACAAAAGAACTGTGCTTCCTACACACGGGCCATAACTAGTTCAACTCTGCTTAGGAAACTGACAAGAACAGTAGCTCCTCTTCAGGCTGAAACACTGTACTTGCTGGGAACTGACGCGAGTGCTCTTTGCACTGTGTATGGCAATGGGAGCACAATAGTGACTTTCCTTACCAGAAAACAACTATTGCTCATAGAACCAGAAACTGCATGTGATTCAACTCCATTAAGGACTGGGATAAAAATGCTAGCTCTACTTCCAAGAAACACACTCTGCTTTTTAGAAAAGAGCACTCTTCTACTCTACTGTGTTTCCTATGTGTTCCGAACAGTGAGCTTGCTCAGAACAAAAAAACTGTGCTTCCTACACACACGGCCATATCTAGTTCAAGTCTGCTTAGGAACCTGACAAGAACAGTAGATCCTATTCAGTCCAATACACTGTACTTGCTGTGAACAGACGCCAGTGCTATTTGTCCTGTGTATGTCAATGACAGCACAATAGTGACTCTTCTTACCAGAAAACAACTCTTGCTCATAGGACCAGAAACTGCATGTGATTCAACTCCATTTAGGACTGGGAAACAAACTCTAGCTCGCTTTACAAGAAACACACTCTGCTTTTGAGAAAAGAGCACTCTTCTACTCTACTGTGTTTCCTATGGTGTCTGAACACTGAGCTTGCT
Organism: Peromyscus eremicus; assembly: GCF_949786415.1. Taxonomy (NCBI): domain Eukaryota; kingdom Metazoa; phylum Chordata; class Mammalia; order Rodentia; family Cricetidae; genus Peromyscus; species Peromyscus eremicus. The sequence goes on along the minus strand of NW_026734573.1, from coordinate 292,281 downwards.
CAGAACAAATGAACTGTGATTCCTACACACACGGGCCATTTCTAGTTCAACTCTGCTTAGGAAACTGACAAGAACAATAGATCCTCTTCAGTCCAATACACTGTACTTGCGGGGAACGGACGCAAGTGCTATTTGCACTGTGTATGGCAATTGGAGCCCAATAGTGACTTGTCTTACCAGAAAACAACTCTTGCTCATAGGACAAGAAACTGCATGTGATTCAACTCCATTTAGGACTGGGAAACAAAAGCTAGCTCACCTTACAAGAAACACACTCTGCTTTTGAGAAAAGAGCACTCTTCTACTCTACTGTGTTTCCTATTGGGCCAGAACAGTGAGCTTGCTCAGAACAAAAGAAATGTGCTTCCTATACACACGGCCATATCTAGTTCAAGTCTGCTTAGGAACCTGACAAGAACAGTAGATCCTCTTCAGTCCAATACACTGTACTTGCTGGGAACAGACACCACTACTATTTGTCCTGTGTATGGCAATGGCAGCGCAATAGTGACTCTTCTTACCATAAAACAACTCTTGCTCGTAGGACCAGAAACTGCATGTGATTCAACTCCATTTAGTACTGGGAAACAAACTCTAGCTCGCTTTACAAGAAACACACTCTGCTTTTGAGAAAAGAGCACTCTTCTACTCTACTGTGTTTCCTATAGGGCCAGAAGAGTGAGCTTGCTCAGAACATAAGAAATGTGCTTCCTACACACACGGGCCATATCTAGTTCAACTCTGCTTAGGAAACTGACAAGAACAGTAGCTCCTCTACAGTCCGATACACTGTACTTGCTGTGAACAGACACGAGTGCTATTTGCACTGTGTATGGCAATGGGAGCGCAATAGTGTCTTTCCTTACCAGAAAAAAACTCTTGCTCGTAGGACCAGAAACTGCATGTGATTCAACTCCATTTAACTAGGAAACAAACGCTAACTCGCCTTACAAAAACACACTCTGCTTTTGAGACAAGAGCACGCTTCTACTCTACTGTGTTTCCTATAGGGCCAGAAGAGTGAGCTTGCTCAGAACATAAGAACTGTGCTTCCTACACACAAGGGCCATATTATGTTCAACTCTGCTTAGGAAACTGACAAGAACAGTAGCTCCTCTTCAGTCCAATACACTGAACTTGCTGGGAACAGACGCGAGAGCTATTTGCACTGTGTATGGCAACGGGAGCACAATAGTGACTTTCCTTACCAGAAAACAACTCATGCTCTTAGGACCAGAAACTGCATGTGATTCAACTCCATTTAGGACTGGGAAACAAATGCTAGCTCGCCTTACAAGAAACACACTCTGCTTTTGAGAAAAGAGCACTCTTCTACTCTACTGTGTTTCCTATGGTGTCCGAACAGTGAGCTTGCTCAGAACAAAAGAACTGTGCTTCCTACTCACACGGCCATATCTAGTTCAATTCTGCTTAGGAACCTGACAAGAACAGTAGATCCTCTTCAGTCCAATACACTGTACTTGCTGGGAACAGACGTTAGTTCTATTTGTCCTGTGTAAGGCAATGGCAGCGCAACAGTGACTCTTCTTACCATAAAACAACTCTTGCATGTAGGACTAGAAACTGCATGTGATTCAACTCCATTTAGGACTGGGAAACAAACGCTAGCTCGCCTTACAAGAAACACACTCTGCTTTAGAGAAAAGAGCACTCTTCTACTCTACTGTGTTTCCTATATGGCCAGAACACTGAGCTTGGTCAGAACAAATCACTGTGCTTCCTACACATGGGCCATAACTAGTTCAACTCTGCTTAGGAAACTGACAAGAACAGTAGCTCCTCTTCAGTCCAATACACTGTACTTTCGGGGAACAGACGGGAAGGCTATTTGCACTGTGTATGGCAATGGGAGCGCAATAGTGACTTTCCTTACCAGAAAACAACTCTTGTTCCTAGGACCAGAAACTGCATGTGATTCAACTCCATTTAGGACTAGGAAACAAATGCTAGCTCGCCTTACAAAAACACAATCTGCTTTTGAGAAAAGAGCACTCTTCTACTCTACTGTGTTTCCTATAGTGCCAGAAGAGTGAACTTGCTCAGAACATAAGAACTGTGCTTCCTACACACACGGGCCATATCTAGTTCAACTCTGCTTAGGAAACTGACAAGAACAGTAGCTCCTCTTCAGTCTGATACACTGTACTTGCTGGGAACAGACGCGAGAGCTATTTGCACTGTGTATGGCAAGGGGAGCTCAATAGTGATTTTCCTTACCAGTAAACAACTCTTGCTCGTAGGACCAGAAACTGCATGTGATTCAACTCCATTTAGGAGTGGGAAACAAATGCTAGCTCGCCTTACATGAAACACACTCTGCTTTTGAGAAAAGAGCTCTCTTCTACTCTTCTGTGTTTCCTATAGGGCCAGAACAGTGAGCTTGCTCTGAAAAAAATAACTGTACTTCCTACACACACGGCCCATATCTAGTTCAACTCTGCTTAGGAAACTGAGAAGAACAGTAGCTCCTTTGCAGTCCAATACACTGTACTTGCTGGGAATAGACGCCAGTGCTATTTGTCCTGTGTATGGCAATGGCAGCACAATAGTGACTCTTCTTACCAGAAAACAACTCTTGCTCGTAGGACCAGAAACTGCATGTGATTCAACTCCATTTAGGACTGGGAAACAAACTCTAGCTCGCTTTACTAGAAACACACTCTGCTTTTGAGAAAAGAGCACTCTTCTACTCTACTGTGTTTCCTATGGGGTCCAAACAGTGAGCTTGCTCAGAACAAAAGAACTGTGCTTCCTACACACACGGGCCATATCTAGTTCAACTCTGCTTAGGAAACTGAGAAGAACAGTAGCTCCTTTTCAATCCAATACACTGTACTTGCTGGGAACAGACGGGAAGGCTATTTGCACTGTGTATGGCAATGGGAGCACAATAGTGACTTTCCTTACCAGAAAACAACTCTTGCTCGTAGGACCAGAAACTGCATGTGACTCCACTCCATTTAGGACTGGGAATCAAACGGTAGCTCGTCTTACAAGAAACACACTCTGCTTTAGAGAAAAGAGCACTCTTCTACTCTACTGTGTTTCCTATGGGGTCCAAACAGTGAGCTTGCTCAGAACAAAAGAACTGTGCTTCCTACACACACGGGCCATATCTATTTCAACTCTGCTTAGGAAACGGACAAGAACGGTAGCTACTCTTCCGTCCATTACACTGTACTTGCAGGGAACAGACGCGAGTGCTATTTGCACTGTGTATGGCAATGGGAGCACAATAGTGACTCGTCTTACCAGAAAACAACTCTTGCTCGTAGGACAAAAAACTGCATGTGACTAAACTCCATTTGGGACTGGGAAACAAACGCTAGCTCGCCTTACAAGAAAACACACTCTGCTTTTGAGAAAAGAGCACTCTTCTACTCTACTGTGTTTCCTCTGGGGTCTGAACAGTGAGCTTGCTCAGAACAAAAGAACTGTGCTTCCTACACACACGGCCATATCTAGTTCAATTCTGCTTAGGAACCTGACAAGAACAGTAGATCCTCTACAGTCCAATACACTGTACTTGCTGGGAACAGACGCCAGTGCTATTAGTACTGTGTATGGCAATGGCAGCGCAATAGTGAACTCTTCTTACCAGAAAACAACTCTTGCTCGTAGGACCAGAAACTGCATGTGATTCAACTCCATTTAGGACTGGGAAACAAATGCTAGCTCGCCTTACATGAAACACACTCTGCATTTGAGAAAAGAGCACTCTTCTACTCTATTGTGTTTTCTATCGGGTCCGAAGAGTGAGCTTGCTCAGAACAAAAGAACTGTGCTTCCTACACACACGGGCCATATCTAGTTCAACTCTGCTTAGGAAACCAACAAGAACAGAAGCTCCTCTTCAGTCCAATACACTGTACTTGCGGGGAACAGACGCGAGTGCTATTTGCACTGTGTATGGCATTGGAGCACAATAGTGACTTGTCTTACCATAAAACAACTCTTGCTCGTAGGACAAAAAAACTGCATGTGACTCAACTCCATTTAGGACTGGGAAACAAACGCTAGCTCGGCCTTACATGAAACACACTCTGCTTTTGAGAAAAGAGCACTCTTCTACTCTACTGTGTTTCCTATGTGTTCCGAACAGTGAGCTTGCTCAGAACAAAAAAACTGTACTTCCTAACTCACACCGGCCATATCTAGTTCAAGTCTGCTTAGGAACCTGACAAGAACAGTATATCCTCTTCAGTCCAATACACTGTACTTGCTGGGAACAGACGCCAGTGCTATGGCAATGGCAGCGCAATACTGACTCTTCTTACCAGAAAAACAACTCTTGCTCGTAGGACCAGAAACTGCATGTGATTCAACTCCATTTAGGACTGGAAACAAACTCTAGCTCGCTTTACAAAGAACACAACTCTGCTTTTGAGAAAAGAGCACTCTTCTACTCTACTGTGTTTCCTATAGGGCCAGAAGAGTGAGCTTGCTCAGAACATAAGAAATGTGCTTCCTACACACACGGGCCATATCTAGTTCAACTCTGCTTAGGAAACTGACAAGAACAGTAGCTCCTCTTCAGTCCGATACACTGTACTTGCTGTGAACAGACGCGAGTGCTATTTGCACTGTGTATGGCAATGGGAGCGCAATAGTGTCTTTCCATACCAGAAAAAAAACTCTTGCTCGTAGGACCAGAAACTGCAAGTGATTCAACTCCATTTAACTAGGAAACAAACGCTAGCTCGCCTTACAAAACACACTCTGCTTTTGAGAAAAGAGCACGCTTCTACTCTACTGTGTTTCCTATAGGGCCAGAAGAGTGAGCTTGCTCAGAACATAAGAACTGTGCTTCCTACACACAAGGGCCATATCATGTTCAACTCTGCTTAGGAAACTGACAAGAACAGTAGCTCCTCTTCAGTCCAATACACTGTACTTGCGGGGAACAGACACGAGTGCTATTTGCACTGTGTATGGCATTGGAGCACAATAGTGACTTGTCTTACCATAAAACAACTCTTGCTCGTAGGACAAAAAACTGCATGTGACTCAACTCCATTTAGGACTGGGAAACAAACACTAGCTCGCCTTACATGAAACACACTCTGCTTTTGAGAAAAGAGCACTCATCTACTCTACTGTGTTTCCTATGTGTTCCGAACAGTGAGCTTTCTCAGAACAAAAAAACTGTACTTCCTACTCACACGGCCATATCTAGTTCAAGTCTGCTTAGGAACCTGACAAGAACAGTATATCCTCTTCAGTCCAATACACTGTACTTGCTGGGAACAGACGCCAGTGCTATGGCAATGGCAGCGCAATACTGACTCTTCTTACCAGAAAACAACTCTTGCTGGTAGGACCAGAAACTGCATGTGATTCAACTCCATTTAGGACTGGGAAACAAACTCTAGCTCGCTCTACAAGAAACACACTCTGCTTTTGAGAAAAGAGCACTCTTGAACTCTACTGTATTTCCTATAGGGCCAGAACAGTGAGCTTGCTCAGAAAAAAAGAACTGTGCTTCCTACACACACGGGCCATATCTAGTTCAACTCTGGTTAGGAAACTGAGAAGAACAGTAGCTCCTCTTCAGTCCAATACACTGTACTTGCTGGGAACAGACGGGAAGGCTATTTGCACTGTGTATGGCAAAGGGAGCACAATAGTGACTTTCCTTACCAGAAAACAACTCTTGCTCGTAGGACCAGAAACTGCATGTGATTCCACTCCATTTAGGACTGGGAAACAAACGGTAGCTTGCCTTACAAGAAACACACTCTGCTTTAGAGAAAAGAGCACTCTTCTACTCTACTGTGTTTCCTATGGGGTCCAAACAGTGAGCTTGCTCAGAACAAAAGAACTGTGCTTCCTACACACACGGACCATATCTAGTTCAACTCTGCTTAGTAAACTGACAAGAAGAGTAGCTCCTATTCAGTCCAATACACTGTACTTGCTGGGAAAAGACCCGAGTGCTATTTGCCTTGTGAAGGGCAATGGGAGCGCAATAGTGATTTTCCTTACCAGAAAACAACTCTTGTTCATAGGACCAGAAACTGCATGTGATTCAACTCCATTTGGGACTGGGAAACAAACGCTAGGTCGCCTTACAAAAACACACTCTGCTTTTGAGAAAAGAGCACTCTTCTACTCTACTGTGTTTCCTATGGGGTCCAAACAGTGAGCTTGCTCAGAACAAAAGAACTGTGCTTCCTACACACACGGGCCATATCTAGTTCAACTCTGCTTAGGAAACTGAGAAGAACAGTAGCTCCTTTTCAATCCAATACACTGTACTTGCTGGGAACAGACGGGAAGGCTATTTGCACTGTGTATGGCAATGGGAGCACAATAGTGACTTTCCTTACCAGAAAACAACTCTTGACCAGAAACTGCATGTGACTCCACTCCATTTAGGACTGGGAATCAAACGGTAGCTCGTCTTACAAGAAACACACTCTGCTTTAGAGAAAAGAGCACTCTTCTACTCTACTGTGTTTCCTATGGGGTCCAAACAGTGAGCTTGCTCAGAACAAAAGAACTGTGCTTCCTACACACACGGGCCATATCTATTTCAACTCTGCTTAGGAAACGGACAAGAACGGTAGCTACTCTTCCGTCCAATACACTGTACTTGCAGGGAACAGACGCGAGTGCTATTTGCACTGTGTATGGCAATGGGAGCACAATAGTGACTCGTCTTACCAGAAAACAACTCTTGCTCGTAGGACAAAAAACTGCATGTGACTCAACTCCATTTAGGACTGGGAAACAAACGCTAGCTCGCCTTACAAGAAACACACTCTGCTTTTGAGAAAAGAGCACTCTTCTACTCTACTGTGTTTCCTCTGGGGTCCGAACAGTGAGCTTGCTCAGAACAACAGAACTGTGCTTCCTACACACACGGCCATATCTAGTTCAATTCTGCTTAGGAACCTGACAAGAACAGTAGATCCTCTACAGTCCAATACACTGTACTTGCTGGGAACAGACGCCAGTGCTATTAGTACTGTGTATGGCAATGGCAGCGCAATAGTGACTCTTCTTACCAGAAAACAACTCTTGCTCGTAGGACCAGAAACTGCATGTGATTCAACTCCATTTAGGACTGGGAAACAAATGCTAGCTCGCCTTACATGAAACACACTCTGCATTTGAGAAAAGAGCACTCTTCTACTCTATTGTGTTTTCTATCGGGTCCGAAGAGTGAGCTTGCTCAGAACAAAAGAACTGTGCTTCCTACACATGGGCCATAACTAGTTCAACTCTGCTTAGGAAACTGACAAGAACAGTAGCTCCTCTTCAGTCTGATACACTGTACTTGCTGGGAACAGACGCGAGAGCTATTTGCACTGTGTATGGCAATGGGAGCGCAATAGTGACTTTCCTTACCAGAAAACAACTCTTGCTCATAGGACCAGAAACTGCATGTGATTCAAATCCATTTCGGAATGGGATACAAATGCTAGCTCGCCTTCCATGAAACACACTCTGCTTTTGATAAAAGAGCACTCTTCTACTCTACTGTGCTTCCTATGGGGTCCGAACAGTGAGCTTGCTCAGAACAAAAGAACTGTGCTTCCTACACACACGGGCCATATCTAGTTCAACTCTGCTTAGGAAACTGACAAGAACAGTAGCTCCTCTTCAGTCCAATACACTGAACTTTCAGGGAACAGACGGGAAGGCTATTTGCACTGTGTATGGCAATGGGAGCGTAATAGTGACTTTCCTTACCAGAAAACAACTCTTGTTCCTAGGACCAGAAACTGCATGTGATTCAACTCCATTTAGGACTAGGAAACAAATGCTAGCTCGCCTTACAAAAACACAATCTGCTTTTGAGAAAAGAGCACTCTTCTACTCTACTGTGTTTCCTATAGTGCCAGAAGAGTGAACTTGCTCAGAACATAAGAACTGTGCTTCCTACACACACGGGCCATATCTAGTTCAACTCTGCTTAGGAAACTGACAAGAACAGTAGCTCCTCTTCAGTCTGATACACTGTACTTGCTGGGAACAGACGCGAGAGCTATTTGCACTGTGTATGGCAAGGGGAGCTCAATAGTGATTTTCCTTACCAGTAAACAACTCTTGCTCGTAGGACCAGAAACTGCATGTGATTCAACTCCATTTAGGAGTGGGAAACAAATGCTAGCTCGCCTTACATGAAACACACTCTGCTTTTGAGAAAAGAGCTCTCTTCTACTCTTCTGTGTTTCCTATAGGGCCAGAACAGTGAGCTTGCTCTGAAAAAAATAACTGTACTTCCTACACACACGGCCCATATCTAGTTCAACTCTGCTTAGGAAACTGAGAAGAACAGTAGCTCCTTTGCAGTCCAATACACTGTACTTGCTGGGAATAGACGCCAGTGCTATTTGTCCTGTGTATGGCAATGGCAGCACAATAGTGACTCTTCTTACCAGAAAACAACTCTTGCTCGTAGGACCAGAAACTGCATGTGATTCAACTCCATTTAGGACTGGGAAACAAACTCTAGCTCGCTTTACTAGAAACACACTCTGCTTTTGAGAAAAGAGCACTCTTCTACTCTACTGTGTTTCCTATGGGGTCCAAACAGTGAGCTTGCTCAGAACAAAAGAACTGTGCTTCCTACACACACGGGCCATATCTAGTTCAACTCTGCTTAGGAAACTGAGAAGAACAGTAGCTCCTTTTCAATCCAATACACTGTACTTGCTGGGAACAGACGGGAAGGCTATTTGCACTGTGTATGGCAATGGGAGCACAATAGTGACTTTCCTTACCAGAAAACAACTCTTGCTCGTAGGACCAGAAACTGCATGTGACTCCACTCCATTTAGGACTGGGAATCAAACGGTAGCTCGTCTTACAAGAAACACACTCTGCTTTAGAGAAAAGAGCACTCTTCTACTCTACTGTGTTTCCTATGGGGTCCAAACAGTGAGCTTGCTCAGAACAAAAGAACTGTGCTTCCTACACACACGGGCCATATCTATTTCAACTCTGCTTAGGAAACGGACAAGAACGGTAGCTACTCTTCCGTCCAATAAACTGTACTTGCAGGGAACAGACGCGAGTGCTATTTGCACTGTGTATGGCAATGGGAGCACAATAGTGACTCGTCTTACCAGAAAACAACTCTTGCTCGTAGGACAAAAAACTGCATGTGACTCAACTCCATTTGGGACTGGGAAACAAACGCTAGCTCGCCTTACAAGAAACACACTCTGCTTTTGAGAAAAGAGCACTCTTCTACTCTACTGTGTTTCCTCTGGGGTCCGAACAGTGAGCTTGCTCAGAACAAAAGAACTGTGCTTCCTACACACACGGCCATATCTAGTTCAATTCTGCTTAGGAACCTGACAAGAACAGTAGATCCTCTACAGTCCAATACACTGTACTTGCTGGGAACAGACGCCAGTGCTATTAGTACTGTGTATGGCAATGGCAGCGCAATAGTGACTCTTCTTACCAGAAAACAACTCTTGCTCGTAGGACCAGAAACTGCATGTGATTCAACTCCATTTAGGACTGGGAAACAAATGCTAGCTCGCCTTACATGAAACACACTCTGCATTTGAGAAAAGAGCACTCTTCTACTCTATTGTGTTTTCTATCGGGTCCGAAGAGTGAGCTTGCTCAGAACAAAAGAACTGTGCTTCCTACACACACGGGCCATATCTAGTTCAACTCTGCTTAGGAAACCAACAAGAACAGAAGCTCCTCTTCAGTCCAATACACTGTACTTGCGGGGAACAGACGCGAGTGCTATTTGCACTGTGTATGGCATTGGAGCACAATAGTGACTTGTCTTACCATAAAACAACTCTTGCTCGTAGGACAAAAAACTGCATGTGACTCAACTCCATTTAGGACTGGGAAACAAACGCTAGCTCGCCTTACATGAAACACACTCTGCTTTTGAGAAAAGAGCACTCTTCTACTCTACTGTGTTTCCTATGTGTTCCGAACAGTGAGCTTGCTCAGAACAAAAAAACTGTACTTCCTACTCACACGGCCATATCTAGTTCAAGTCTGCTTAGGAACCTGACAAGAACAGTATATCCTCTTCAGTCCAATACACTGTACTTGCTGGGAACAGACGCCAGTGCTATGGCAATGGCAGCGCAATACTGACTCTTCTTACCAGAAAACAACTCTTGCTTGTAGGACCAGAAACTGCATGTGATTCAACTCCATTTAGGACTGGGAAACAAACTCTAGCTCGCTTTACAAGAAACACACTCTGCTTTTGAGAAAAGAGCACTCTTCTACTCTACTGTGTTTCCTATAGGGCCAGAAGAGTGAGCTTGCTCAGAACATAAGAAATGTGCTTCCTACACACACGGGCCATATCTAGTTCAACTCTGCTTAGGAAACTTACAAGAACAGTAGCTCCTCTTCAGTCCGATACACTGTACTTGCTGTGAACAGACGCGAGTGCTATTTGCACTGTGTATGGCAATGGGAGCGCAATAGTGTCTTTCCTTACCAGAAAAAAACTCTTGCTCGTAGGACCAGAAACTGCATGTGATTCAACTCCATTTAACTAGGAAACAAACGCTAGCTCGCCTTACAAAAACACACTCTGCTTTTGAGAAAAGAGCACGCTTCTACTCTACTGTGTTTCCTATAGGGCCAGAAGAGTGAGCTTGCTCAGTACATAAGAACTGTGCTTCCTACACACAAGGGCCATATCATGTTCAACTCTGCTTAGGAAACTGACAAGAACAGTAGCTCCTCTTCAGTCCAATACACTGAACTTGCTGGGAACAGACGCGAGAGCTATTTGCACTGTGTATGGCAACGGGAGCGCAATAGTGACTTTCCTTACCAGAAAACAACTCATGCTCTTAGGACCAGAAACTGCATGTGATTCAACTCCATTTAGGAGTGGGAAACAAATGCTAGCTCGCCTTACATGAAACACACTCTGCTTTTGAGAAAAGAGCTCTCTTCTACTCTTCTGTGTTTCCTATAGGGCCAGAACAGTGAGCTTGCTCTGAAAAAAATAACTGTACTTCCTACACACACGGCCCATATCTAGTTCAACTCTGCTTAGGAAACTGAGAAGAACAGTAGCTCCTTTGCAGTCCAATACACTGTACTTGCTGGGAACAGACGCGAGTGCTATTTGTCCTGTGTATGGCAATGGCAGCACAATAGTGACTCTTCTTACCAGAAAACAACTCTTGCTCGTAGGACCAGAAACTGCATGTGATTCAACTCCATTTAGGACTGGGAAACAAACTCTAGCTCGCTTTACTAGAAACACACTCTGCTTTTGAGAAAAGAGCACTCTTCTACTCTACTGTGTTTCCTATGGGGTCCAAACAGTGAGCTTGCTCAGAACAAAAGAACTGTGCTTCCTACACACACAGGCCATATCTAGTTCAACTCTGTTTAGGAAACTGAGAAGAACAGTAGCTCCTTTTCAATCCAATACACTGTACTTGCTGGGAACAGACGGGAAGGCTATTTGCACTGTGTATGGCAATGGGAGCACAATAGTGACTTTCCTTACCAGAAAACAACTCTTGCTCGTAGGACCAGAAACTGCATGTGACTCCACTCCATTTAGGACTGGGAATCAAACGGTAGCTCGTCTTACAAGAAACACACTCTGCTTTAGAGAAAAGAGCACTCTTCTACTCTACTGTGTTTCCTATGGGGTCCAAACAGTGAGCTTGCTCAGAACAAAAGAACTGTGCTTCCTACACACACGGGCCATATCTATTTCAACTCTGCTTAGGAAACGGACAAGAACGGTAGCTACTCTTCCGTCCAATACACTGTACTTGCAGGGAACAGACGCGAGTGCTATTTGCACTGTGTATGGCAATGGGAGCACAATAGTGACTCGTCTTACCAGAAAACAACTCTTGCTCGTAGGACAAAAAACTGCATGTGACTAAACTCCATTTGGGACTGGGAAACAAACGCTAGCTCGCCTTACAAGAAACACACTCTGCTTTTGAGAAAAGAGCACTCTTCTACTCTACTGTGTTTCCTCTGGGGTCCGAACAGTGAGCTTGCTCAGAACAAAAGAACTGTGCTTCCTACACACACGGCCATATCTAGTTCAATTCTGCTTAGGAACCTGACAAGAACAGTAGATCCTCTACAGTCCAATACACTGTACTTGCTGGGAACAGACGCCAGTGCTATTAGTACTGTGTATGGCAATGGCAGCGCAATAGTGACTCTTCTTACCAGAAAACAACTCTTGCTCGTAGGACCAGAAACTGCATGTGATTCAACTCCATTTAGGACTGGGAAACAAACTCTAGCTCGCTTTACAAGAAACACACTCTGCTTTTGAGAAAAGAGCACTCTTCTACTCTACTGTGTTTCCTATAGGGCCAGAAGAGTGAGCTTGCTCAGAACATAAGAAATGTGCTTCCTACACACACGGGCCATATCTAGTTCAACTCTGCTTAGGAAACTGACAAGAACAGTAGCTCCTCTTCAGTCCGATACACTGTACTTGCTGTGAACAGACGCGAGTGCTATTTGCACTGTGTATGGCAATGGGAGCGCAATAGTGTCTTTCCATACCAGAAAAAAACTCTTGCTCGTAGGACCAGAAACTGCAAGTGATTCAACTCCATTTAACTAGGAAACAAACGCTAGCTCGCCTTACAAAACACACTCTGCTTTTGAGAAAAGAGCATGCTTCTACTCTACTGTGTTTCCTATAGGGCCAGAAGAGTGAGCTTGCTCAGAACATAAGAACTGTGCTTCCTACACACAAGGGCCATATCATGTTCAACTCTGCTTAGGAAACTGACAAGAACAGTAGCTCCTCTTCAGTCCAATACACTGTACTTGCGGGGAACAGACACGAGTGCTATTTGCACTGTGTATGGCATTGGAGCACAATAGTGACTTGTCTTACCATAAAACAACTCTTGCTCGTAGGACAAAAAACTGCATGTGACTCAACTCCATTTAGGACTGGGAAACAAACGCTAGCTCGCCTTACATGAAACACACTCTGCTTTTGAGAAAAGAGCACTCATCTACTCTACTGTGTTTCCTATGTGTTCCGAACAGTGAGCTTTCTCAGAACAAAAAAACTGTACTTCCTACTCACACGGCCATATCTAGTTCAAGTCTGCTTAGGAACCTGACAAGAACAGTATATCCTCTTCAGTCCAATACACTGTACTTGCTGGGAACAGACGCCAGTGCTATGGCAATGGCAGCGCAATAGTGACTCTTCTTACCAGAAAACAACTCTTGCTGGTAGGACCAGAAACTGCATGTGATTCAACTCCATTTAGGACTGGGAAACAAACTCTAGCTCGCTCTACAAGAAACACACTCTGCTTTTGAGAAAAGAGCACTCTTCAACTCTACTGTATTTCCTATAGGGCCAGAACAGTGAGCCTGCTCAGAAAAAAAGAACTGTGCTTCCTACACACACGGGGCATATCTAGTTCAACTCTGGTTAGGAAACTGAGAAGAACAGTAGCTCCTCTTCAGTCCAATACACTGTACTTGCTGGGAACAGACGGGAAGGCTATTTGCACTGTGTATGGCAAAGGGAGCGCAATAGTGACTTTCCTTACCAGAAAACAACTCTTGCTCATAGGACCAGAAACTGCATGTGATTCCACTCCATTTAGGACTGGGAAACAAACGGTAGCTTGCCTTACAAGAAACACACTCTGCTTTAGAGAAAAGAGCACTCTTCTACTCTACTGTGTTTCCTATGGGGTCCAAACAGTGAGCTTGCTCAGAACAAAAGAACTGTGCTTCCTACACACACGGACCATATCTAGTTCAACTCTGCTTAGTAAACTGACAAGAAGAGTAGCTCCTATTCAGTCCAATACACTGTACTTGCTGGGAAAAGACCCGAGTGCTATTTGCCTTGTGAAGGGCAATGGGAGCGCAATAGTGATTTTCCTTACCAGAAAACAACTCTTGTTCATAGGACCAGAAACTGCATGTGATTCAACTCCATTTAGGACTAGGAAACAAACGCTAGGTCGCCTTACAAAAACACACTCTGCTTTTGAGAAAAGAGCACTCTTCTACTCTACTGTGTTTCCTATGGGGTCCAAACAGTGAGCTTGCTCAGAACAAAAGAACTGTGCTTCCTACACACACGGGCCATATCTAGTTCAACTCTGCTTAGGAAACTGAGAAGAACAGTAGCTCCTTTTCAATCCAATTCACTGTACTTGCTGGGAACAGACGGGAAGGCTATTTGCACTGTGTATGGCAATGGGAGCACAATAGTGACTTTCCTTACCAGAAAACAACTCTTGCTCGTAGGACCAGAAACTGCATGTGACTCCACTGCATTTAGGACTGGGAATCAAACGGTAGATCGTCTTACAAGAAACACACTCTGCTTTAGAGAAAAGAGCACTCTTCTACTCTACTGTGTTTCCTATGGGGTCCAAACAGTGAGCTTGCTCAGAACAAAAGAACTGTGCTTCCTACACACACGGGCCATATCTATTTCAACTCTGCTTAGGAAACGGACAAGAACGGTAGCTACTCTTCCGTCCAATACACTGTACTTGCAGGGAACAGACGCGAGTGCTATTTGCACTGTGTATGGCAATGGGAGCACAATAGTGACTCGTCTTACCAGAAAACAACTCTTGCTCGTAGGACAAAAAACTGCATGTGACTCAACTCCATTTAGGACTGGGAAACAAACGCTAGCTCGCCTTACAAGAAACACATTCTGCTTTTGAGAAAAGAGCACTCTTCTACTCTACTGTGTTTCCTCTGGTGTCCGAACAGTGAGCTTGCTCAGAACAAAAGAACTGTGCTTCCTACACACACGGCCATATCTAGTTCAATTCTGCTTAGGAACCTGACAAGAACAGTAGATCCTCTACAGTCCAATACACTGTACTTGCTGGGAACAGACGCCAGTGCTATTAGTACTGTGTATGGCAATGGTAGCGCAATAGTGACTCTTCTTACCAGAAAACATCTCTTGCTCGTAGGACCAGAAACTGCATGTGATTCAACTCCATTTAGGACTGGGAAACAAATGCTAGCTCGCCTTACATGAAACACACTCTGCATTTGAGAAAAGAGCACTCTTCTACTCTATTGTGTTTTCTATCGGGTCCGAAGAGTGAGCTTGCTCAGAACAAAAGAACTATGATTCCTACACACACGGGCCATATCTAGTTCAACTCTGCTTAGGAAACCAACAAGAACAGTAGCTCCTCTTCAGTCCAATACACTGTACTTGCGGGGAACAGACGCGAGTGCTATTTGCACTGTGTATGGCATTGGAGCACAATAGTGACTTGTCTTACCATAAAACAACTCTTGCTCGTAGGACAAAAAACTGCATGTGACTCAACTCCATTTAGGACTGGGAAACAAACGCTAGCTCGCCTTACATGAAACACACTCTGCTTTTGAGAAAAGAGCACTCTTCTACTCTACTGTGTTTCCTATGTGTTCCGAACAGTGAGCTTGCTCAGAACAAAAAAACTGTACTTCCTACTCACACGGCCATATCTAGTTCAAGTCTGCTTAGGAACCTGACAAGAACAGTATATCCTCTTCAGTCCAATACACTGTACTTGCTGGGAACAGACGCCAGTGCTATGGCAATGGCAGCGCAATACTGACTCTTCTTACCAGAAAACAACTCTTGCTCGTAGGACCAGAAACTGCATGTGATTCAACTCCATTTAGGACTGGGAAACAAACTCTAGCTCGCTTTACAAGAAACACACTCTGCTTTTGAGAAAAGAGCACTCTTCTACTCTACTGTGTTTCCTATAGGGCCAGAAGAGTGAGCTTGCTCAGAACATAAGAAATGTGCTTCCTACACACACGGGCCATATCTAGTTCAACTCTGCTTAGGAAACTGACAAGAACAGTAGCTCCTCTTCAGTCCGATACACTGTACTTGCTGTGAACAGACGCGAGTGCTATTTGCACTGTGTATGGCAATGGGAGCGCAATAGTGTCTTTCCTTACCAGAAAAAAACTCTTGCTCGTAGGACCAGAAACTGCATGTGATTCAACTCCATTTAATTAGGAAACAAACGCTAACTCGCCTTACAAAAACACACTCTGCTTTTGAGAAAAGAGCACGCTTCTACTCTACTGTGTTTCCTATAGGGCCAGAAGAGTGAGCTTGCTCAGAACATAAGAACTGTGCTTCCTACACACAAGGGCCATATCATGTTCAACTCTGCTTAGGAAACTGACAAGAACAGTAGCTCCTCTTCAGTCCAATACACTGAACTTGCTGGGAACAGACGCGAGAGCTATTTGCACTGTGTATGGCAACGGGAGCGCAATAGTGACTTTCCTTACCAGAAAACAACTCATGCTCTTAGGACCAGAAACTGCATGTGATTCAACTCCATTTAGGACTGGGAAACAAATGCTAGCTCGCCTTACAAGAAACACACTCTGCTTTTGAGAAAAGAGCACTCTTCAACTCTACTGTGTTTCCTATGGTGTCCGAACAGTGAGCTTGCTCAGAACAAAAGAACTGTGCTTCCTACTCACACGGCCATATCTAGTTCAATTCTGCTTAGGAACCTGACAAGAACAGTAGATGCTCTTCAGTCCAATACACTGTACTTGCTGGGAACAGACGTTAGTTCTATTTGTCCTGTGTAAGGCAATGGCAGCGCAACAGTGACTCTTCTTACCATAAAACAACTCTTGCATGTAGGACTAGAAACTGCATGTGATTCAACTCCATTTAGGACTGGGAAACAAACGCTAGCTCGCCTTACAAGAAACACACTCTGCTTTAGAGAAAAGAGCACTCTTCTACTCTACTGTGTTTCCTATATGGCCAGAACACTGAGCTTGGTCAGAACAAATCACTGTGCTTCCTACACATGGGCCATAACTAGTTCAACTCTGCTTAGGAAACTGACAAGAACAGTAGCTCCTCTTCAGTCTGATACACTGTACTTGCTGGGAACAGACGCGAGAGCTATTTGCACTGTGTATGGCAATGGGAGCGCAATAGTGACTTTCCTTACCAGAAAACAACTCTTGCTCATAGGACCAGAAACTGCATGTGATTCAAATCCATTTCGGAATGGGATACAAATGCTAGCTCGCCTTCTATGAAACACACTCTGCTTTTGATAAAAGAGCACTCTTCTACTCTACTGTGCTTCCTATGGGGTCCGAACAGTGAGCTTGCTCAGAACAAAAGAACTGTGCTTCCTACACACACGGGCCATATCTAGTTCAACACTGCTTAGGAAACTGACAAGAACAGTAGCTCCTCTTCAGTCCAATACACTGTACTTTCGGGGAACAGACGGGAAGGCTATTTGCACTGTGTATGGCAATGGGAGCGCAATAGTGACTTTCCTTACCAGAAAACAACTCTTGTTCCTAGGACCAGAAACTGCATGTGATTCAACTCCATTTAGGACTAGGAAACAAATGCTAGCTCGCCTTACAAAAACACAATCTGCTTTTGAGAAAAGAGCACTCTTCTACTCTATTGTGTTTTCTATCGGGTCCGAAGAGTGAGCTTGCTCAGAACAAAAGAACTGTGATTCCTACACACACGGGCCATATCTAGTTCAACTCTGCTTAGGAAACCAACAAGAACAGTAGCTCCTCTTCAGTCCAATACACTGTACTTGCGGGGAACAGACGCGAGTGCTATTTGCACTGTGTATGGCATTGGAGCACAATAGTGACTTGTCTTACCATAAAACAACTCTTGCTCGTAGGACAAAAAACTGCATGTGACTCAACTCCATTTAGGACTGGGAAACAAACGCTAGCTCGCCTTACATGAAACACACTCTGCTTTTGAGAAAAGAGCACTCTTCTACTCTACTGTGTTTCCTATGTGTTCCGAACAGTGAGCTTGCTCAGAACAAAAAAACTGTACTTCCTACTCACACGGCCATATCTAGTTCAAGTCTGCTTAGGAACCTGACAAGAACAGTATATCCTCTTCAGTCCAATACACTGTACTTGCTGGGAACAGACGCCAGTGCTATGGCAATGGCAGCGCAATACTGACTCTTCTTACCAGAAAACAACTCTTGCTCGTAGGACCAGAAACTGCATGTGATTCAACTCCATTTAGGACTGGGAAACAAACTCTAGCTCGCTTTACAAGAAACACACTCTGCTTTTGAGAACAGAGCACTCTTCTACTCTACTGTGTTTCCTATAGGGCCAGAAGAGTGAGCTTGCTCAGAACATAAGAAATGTGCTTCCTACACACACGGGCCATATCTAGTTCAACTCTGCTTAGGAAACTGACAAGAACAGTAGCTCCTCTTCAGTCCGATACACTGTACTTGCTGTGAACAGACGCGAGTGCTATTTGCACTGTGTATGGCAATGGGAGCGCAATAGTGTCTTTCCTTACCAGAAAAAAACTCTTGCTCGTAGGACCAGAAACTGCATGTGATTCAACTCCATTTAACTAGGAAACAAACGCTAACTCGCCTTACAAAAACACACTCTGCTTTTGAGAAAAGAGCACGCTTCTACTCTACTGTGTTTCCTATAGGGCCAGAAGAGTGAGCTTGCTCAGAACATAAGAACTGTGCTTCCTACACACAAGGGCCATATCATGTTCAACTCTGCTTAGGAAACTGACAAGAACAGTAGCTCCTCTTCAGTCCAATACACTGAACTTGCTGGGAACAGACGCGAGAGCTATTTGCACTGTGTATGGCAACGGGAGCGCAATAGTGACTTTCCTTACCAGAAAACAACTCATGCTCTTAGGACCAGAAACTGCATGTGATTCAACTCCATTTAGGACTGGGAAACAAATGCTAGCTCGCCTTACAAGAAACACACTCTGCTTTTGAGAAAAGAGCACTCTTCAACTCTACTGTGTTTCCTATGGTGTCCGAACAGTGAGCTTGCTCAGAACAAAAGAACTGTGCTTCCTACTCACACGGCCATATCTAGTTCAATTCTGCTTAGGAACCTGACAAGAACAGTAGATGCTCTTCAGTCCAATACACTGTACTTGCTGGGAACAGACGTTAGTTCTATTTGTCCTGTGTAAGGCAATGGCAGCGCAACAGTGACTCTTCTTACCATAAAACAACTCTTGCATGTAGGACTAGAAACTGCATGTGATTCAACTCCATTTAGGACTGGGAAACAAACGCTAGCTCGCCTTACAAGAAACACACTCTGCTTTAGAGAAAAGAGCACTCTTCTACTCTACTGTGTTTCCTATATGGCCAGAACACTGAGCTTGGTCAGAACAAATCACTGTGCTTCCTACACATGGGCCATAACTAGTTCAACTCTGCTTAGGAAACTGACAAGAACAGTAGCTCCTCTTCAGTCTGATACACTGTACTTGCTGGGAACAGACGCGAGAGCTATTTGCACTGTGTATGGCAATGGGAGCGCAATAGTGACTTTCCTTACCAGAAAACAACTCTTGCTCATAGGACCAGAAACTGCATGTGATTCAAATCCATTTCGGAATGGGATACAAATGCTAGCTCGCCTTCCATGAAACACACTCTGCTTTTGATAAAAGAGCACTCTTCTACTCTACTGTGCTTCCTATGGGGTCCGAACAGTGAGCTTGCTCAGAACAAAAGAACTGTGCTTCCTACACACACGGGCCATATCTAGTTCAACTCTGCTTAGGAAACTGACAAGAACAGTAGCTCCTCTTCAGTCCAATACACTGTACTTTCGGGGAACAGACGGGAAGGCTATTTGCACTGTGTATGGCAATGGGAGCGCAATAGTGACTTTCCTTACCAGAAAACAACTCTTGTTCCTAGGACCAGAAACTGCATGTGATTCAACTCCATTTCGGACTAGGAAACAAATGCTAGCTCGCCTTACAAAAACACAATCTGCTTTTGAGAAAAGAGCACTCTTCTACTCTACTGTGTTTCCTATAGTGCCAGAAGAGTGAACTTGCTCAGAACATAAGAACTGTGCTTCCTACACACACGGGCCATATCTAGTTCAACTCTGCTTAGGAAACTGACAAGAACAGTAGCTCCTCTTCAGTCTGATACACTGTACTTGCTGGGAACAGACGCGAGAGCTATTTGCACTGTGTATGGCAAGGGGAGCTCAATAGTGATTTTCCTTACCAGTAAACAACTCTTGCTCGTAGGACCAGAAACTGCATGTGATTCAACTCCATTTAGGAGTGGGAAACAAATGCTAGCTCGCCTTACATGAAACACACTCTGCTTTTGAGAAAAGAGCTCTCTTCTACTCTTCTGTGTTTCCTATAGGGCCAGAACAGTGAGCTTGCTCTGAAAAAAATAACTGTACTTCCTACACACACGGCCCATATCTAGTTCAACTCTGCTTAGGAAACTGAGAAGAACAGTAGCTCCTTTGCAGTTCAATACACTGTACTTGCTGGGAATAGACGCCAGTGCTATTTGTCCTGTGTATGGCAATGGCAGCACAATAGTGACTCTTCTTACCAGAAAACAACTCTTGCTCGTAGGACCAGAAACTGCATGTGATTCAACTCCATTTAGGACTGGGAAACAAACTCTAGCTCGCTTTACTAGAAACACACTCTGCTTTTGAGAAAAGAGCACTCTTCTACTCTACTGTGTTTCCTATGGGGTCCAAACAGTGAGCTTGCTCAGAACAAAAGAACTGTGCTTCCTACACACACGGGCCATATCTAGTTCAACTCTGTTTAGGAAACTGAGAAGAACAGTAGCTCCTTTTCAATCCAATACACTGTACTTGCTGGGAACAGACGGGAAGGCTATTTGCACTGTGTATGGCAATGGGAGCACAATAGTGACTTTCCTTACCAGAAAACAACTCTTGCTCGTAGGACCAGATACTGCATGTGACTCCACTCCATTTAGGACTGGGAATCAAACGGTAGCTCGTCTTACAAGAAACACACTCTGCTTTAGAGAAAAGAGCACTCTTCTACTCTACTGTGTTTCCTATGGGGTCCAAACAGTGAGCTTGCTCAGAACAAAAGAACTGTGCTTCCTACACACACGGGCCATATCTATTTCAACTCTGCTTAGGAAACGGACAAGAACGGTAGCTACTCTTCCGTCCAATACACTGTACTTGCAGGGAACAGACGCGAGTGCTATTTGCACTGTGTATGGCAATGGGAGCACAATAGTGACTCGTCTTACCAGAAAACAACTCTTGCTCGTAGGACAAAAAACTGCATGTGACTCAACTCCATTTAGGACTGGGAAACAAACGCTAGCTCGCCTTACAAGAAACACACTCTGCTTTTGAGAAAAGAGCACTCTTCTACTCTACTGTGTTTCCTCTGGGGTCCGAACAGTGAGCTTGCTCAGAACAAAAGAACTGTGCTTCCTACACACACGGCCATATCTAGTTCAATTCTGCTTAGGAACCTGACAAGAACAGTAGATCCTCTACAGTCCAATACACTGTACTTGCTGGGAACAGACGCCAGTGCTATTAGTACTGTGTATGGCAATGGCAGCGCAATAGTGACTCTTCTTACCAGAAAACAACTCTTGCTCGTAGGACCAGAAACTGCATGTGATTCAACTCCATTTAGGACTGGGAAACAAATGCTAGCTCGCCTTACATGAAACACACTCTGCATTTGAGAAAAGAGCACTCTTCTACTCTATTGTGTTTTCTAACGGGTCCGAAGAGTGACCTTGCTCAGAACAAAAGAACTGTGCTTCCTACACACACGGGCCATATCTAGTTCAACTCTGCTTAGGAAACCAACAAGAACAGTAGCTCCTCTTCAGTCCAATACACTGTACTTGCGGGGAACAGACGCGAGTGCTATTTGCACTGTGTATGGCATTGGAGCACAATAGTGACTTGTCTTACCATAAAACAACTCTTGCTCGTAGGACAAAAAACTGCATGTGACTCAACTCCATTTAGGACTGGGAAACAAACGCTAGCTCGCCTTACATGAAACACACTCTGCTTTTGAGAAAAGAGCACTCTTCTACTCTACTGTGTTTCCTATGTGTTCCGAACAGTGAGCTTGCTCAGAACAAAAAAACTGTACTTCCTACTCACACGGCCATATCTAGTTCAAGTCTGCTTAGGAACCTGACAAGAACAGTATATCCTCTTCAGTCCAATACACTGTACTTGCTGGGAACAGACGCCAGTGCTATGGCAATGGCAGCGCAATACTGACTCTTCTTACCAGAAAACAACTCTTGCTCGTAGGACCAGAAACTGCATGTGATTCAACTCCATTTAGGACTGGGAAACAAACTCTAGCTCGCTTTACAAGAAACACACTCTGCTTTTGAGAAAAGAGCACTCTTCTACTCTACTGTGTTTCCTATAGGGCCAGAAGAGTGAGCTTGCTCAGAACATAAGAAATGTGCTTCCTACACACACGGGCCATATCTAGTTCAACTCTGCTTAGGAAACTGACAAGAACAGTAGCTCCTCTTCAGTCCGATACACTGTACTTGCTGTGAACAGACGCGAGTGCTATTTGCACTGTGTATGGCAATGGGAGCGCAATAGTGTCTTTCCATACCAGAAAAAAACTCTTGCTCGTAGGACCAGAAACTGCAAGTGATTCAACTCCATTTAACTAGGAAACAAACGCTAGCTCGCCTTACAAAACACACTCTGCTTTTGAGAAAAGAGCACGCTTCTACTCTACTGTGTTTCCTATAAGGCCAGAAGAGTGAGCTTGCTCAGAACATAAGAACTGTGCTTCCTACACACAAGGGCCATATCATGTTCAACTCTGCTTAGGAAACTGACAAGAACAGTAGCTCCTCTTCAGTCCAATACACTGTACTTGCGGGGAACAGACACGAGTGCTATTTGCACTGTGTATGGCATTGGAGCACAATAGTGACTTGTCTTACCATAAAACAACTCTTGCTCGTAGGACAAAAAACTGCATGTGACTCAACTCCATTTAGGACTGGGAAACAAACGCTAGCTCGCCTTACATGAAACACACTCTGCTTTTGAGAAAAGAGCACTCATCTACTCTACTGTGTTTCCTATGTGTTCCGAACAGTGAGCTTTCTCAGAACAAAAAAACTGTACTTCCTACTCACACGGCCATATCTAGTTCAAGTCTGCTTAGGAACCTGACAAGAACAGTATATCCTCTTCAGTCCAATACACTGTACTTGCTGGGAACAGACGCCAGTGCTATGGCAATGGCAGCGCAATACTGACTCTTCTTACCAGAAAACAACTCTTGCTGGTAGGACCAGAAACTGCATGTGATTCAACTCCATTTAGGACTGGGAAACAAACTCTAGCTCGCTCTACAAGAAACACACTCTGCTTTTGAGAAAAGAGCACTCTTCAACTCTACTGTATTTCCTATAGGGCCAGAACAGTGAGCTTGCTCAGAAAAAAAGAACTGTGCTTCCTACACACACGGGCCATATCTAGTTCAACTCTGGTTAGGAAACTGAGAAGAACAGTAGCTCCTCTTCAGTCCAATACACTGTACTTGCTGGGAACAGACGGGAAGGCTATTTGCACTGTGTATGGCAAAGGGAGCGCAATAGTGACTTTCCTTACCAGAAAACAACTCTTGCTCGTAGGACCAGAAACTGCATGTGATTCCACTCCATTTAGGACTGGGAAACAAACGGTAGCTTGCCTTACAAGAAACACACTCTGCTTTAGAGAAAAGAGCACTCTTCTACTCTACTGTGTTTCCTATGGGGTCCAAACAGTGAGCTTGCTCAGAACAAAAGAACTGTGCTTCCTACACACACGGACCATATCTAGTTCAACTCTGCTTAGTAAACTGACAAGAAGAGTAGCTCCTATTCAGTCCAATACACTGTACTTGCTGGGAAAAGACCCGAGTGCTATTTGCCTTGTGAAGGGCAATGGGAGCGCAATAGTGTCTTTCCTTTCCAGAAAACAACTCTTGTTCATAGGACCAGAAACTGCATGTGATTCAACTCCATTTAGGACTAGGAAACAAACGCTAGGTCGCCTTACAAAAACACACTCTGCTTTTGAGAAAAGAGCACTCTTCTACTCTACTGTGTTTCCTATAGGGCCAGAAGAGTGAACTTGCTCAGAACATAAGAACTGTGCTTCCACACACACGGGCCATATCTAGTTCAACTCTGCTTAGGAAACTGACAAGAACAGTAGCTCCGCTTCAGTCCAATACACTGTACTTGCTGGGAACAGACGCGAGAGCTATTTGCAATGTGTATGGCAAGGGGAGCACAATAGTGACTTTCCTTACCAGAAAACAACTCATGCTCTTAGGACCAGTAACTGCATGTGATTCAACTCCATTTAGGACTGGGAAACAAATGCTAGCTCGCCTTACAAGAAACACACTCTGCTTTTGAGAAAAGAGCACTCTTCTACTCTACTGTGTTTCCTATGGTGTCCGAAAAGTGAGCTTGCTCAGAACAAAAGAACTGGGCTTCCTACTCACACGGCCATATCTAGTTCAATTCTGCTTAGGAACCTGACAAGAACATTAGATCCTCTTCAGTCCAATACACTGTACTTGCTGGGAACAGACGTTAGTTCTATTTGTCCTGTGTAAGGCAATGGCAGCACAATAGTGACTCTTCTTACCATAAAACAACTCTTGCACGTAGGACTAGAAACTGCATGTGATTCAACTCCATTTAGGACTGGGAAACAAACGCTAGCTCGCCTTACAAGAAACACACTCTGCTTTAGAGAAAAGAGCACTCTTCTACTCTACTGTGTTTCCTATATGGCCAGAACACTGAGCTTGGTCAGAACAAATCACTGTGCTTCCTACACACGGGCCATAACTAGTTCAACTCTGCTTAGGAAACTGACAAGAACAGTAGCTCCTCTTCAGTCCGAAACACTGTACTTGCTGGGAACAGACGCGAGTGCTATTTGCACTGTGTATGGCAATGGGAGCGCAATAGTGACTTTCCTTACCAGAAAACAACTCTTGCACATAGGACCAGAAACTGCATGTGATTCAAATCCAATTCGGACTGGGATACAAATGCTAGCTCGCCTTCCATGAAACACACTCTGCTTTTGATAAAAGAGCACTCTTCTACTCTACTGTGCTTCCTATGGGGTCCGAACAGTGAGCTTGCTCAGAACAAAAGAACTGTGCTTCCTACACACACGGGCCATATCTAGTTCAACTCTGCTTAGGAAACTGACAAGAACAGTAGCTCCTCTTCAGTCCGATACACTGTACTTGCTGGGAACAGACGCGGGAGCTATTTGCACTGTGTATGGCAAGGGGAGCACAATAGTGACTTTCCTTACCAGAAAACAACTCTTGCTCTTAGGACCAGAAACTGCATGTGATTCAACTCCATTTAGGACTGGGAAACAAACGCTAGCTCGCCTTACAAGAAACACACTCTGCTTTAGAGAAAAGAGCACTCTTCTACTCTACTGTGTTTCCTATATGGCCATAACAGTGAGCTTGGTCAGAACAAAAGAACTGTGCTTCCTACACACGGGCCATAACTAGTTCAACTCTGCTTAGGAAACTGAAAAGAACAGTAGCTCCTATTCAGTCCAATACACTGTACTTGCTGGGAAAAGTCACGAGTGCTATTTGCCTTGTGTAGGGCAATGGGAGCGCAATAGTGACTTTCCTAACCAGAAAACAACTCTTGCTCGTAGGACCAGAAACTGCATGTGATTCAACTCCATTTAGGACTGGGAAACAAATGCTAACTCGCCTTACATGAAACACTCTCTGCTTTTGAGAAAAGAGCACTCTTCTACTCTACTGTGTTTCCTATGGTGTCCGAACATTGAGCTTGCTCAGAACAAAAGAACTGTGCTTCCTACACACATGGCCATATCTAGTTCAATTCTGCTTAGGAACCTGACAAGAACAGTAGAACCTCTTCAGTCCAATACACTGCACGTGCTGGGAACAGACGCCAGTGCTATTTGTCCTGTGTACGGCAATGGCAGCACAATAGTGACTCTTCTTACCATAAAACAACTCTTGCTCGTAAGACTAGAAACTGCATGTGATTCAACTCCATTTAGGACTGGGAAACAAACGCTAGCTTGCCTTCCAATAAACACACTCTGCTTTAGAGAAAAGAGCACTCTTCAACTCTACTGTGTTTCCTATAGGGCCAGAACAGTGAGCTTGCTCAGAACAAAAGAACTGTGCTTCCTACACACACAGGCCATATCTAGTTCAACTCTGCTTAGGAAACTGACAAGAACAGTAGCTCCTATTCAGTCCAATACACTGTACTTGCTGGCAACAGGCACATGTGCTATTTGCACTGTGTATGTCAATGGGAGCGCAATAGTGACTTTCCTTACCAGAAAACAACTCTTGCTCGTAGGACCACAAACTGCATGTGATTCCACTCCATTTAGGACTGGGAAACAAATGCTAGCTCGCCTTACAAAAACACACTCTGCTTTAGAGAAAAGAGCACTCTTTTACTCTACTGTGTTTCCTAAGGGATCCAAAGAGTGAGCTTGCTCAGAACAAAAGAACTGTGCTTCCTACACATACGGACTATGTCTAGTTAAACTCTGCTTAGGAAACTGACAAGAACAGTAGCTCCTATTCACTCCAATACACTGTACTTGCTGGGAAAAGACGCGAGTGCTATTTGCCTTGTGTAGGGTAATGGGAGCGCAATAGTGACTTTCCTTACCAGAAAACAACTGTTGCTCGTAGGACCAGAAACTGCATGTGATTCAACTCCATTTAGGACTAGGAAACAAACGCTAGCTCGTCTTACAAAAACACACTCTTTTTTTGATAAAAGAGCACTCTTCTACTCTACTGTGTTTTCTATGGTGTCCGAACAGTGAGCTTGCTCAGAACAAAAGAACTGTGCTTCCTACACACACGGCCATGTCTAGTTCAATTCTGCTTAGGAACCTGACAATAACAGTAGATCCTCTTCAGTCCAATACACTGTACGTGCTGCGAACAGACGCCAGTGCTATTTGTCCTGTGTATGGCAATGGCAGCAAAATAGTGACTCTTCTTACCATAAAACAACTCTTGCTCGTAGGACCAGAAACTGCATGTGATTCAACTCCATTTAGGACTGGGAAACAAAAGCTAGCTCACCTTACAGAAACACACTCTGCTTTAGAGAAAAGAGCACTCTTCTACTCTACTGTGTTTCCTATATGGCCAGAACAGTGAGGTTGCTCTGAATAAAGAACTGTGCTTCCTACACACGGGCCATATCTAGTTCAACTCTGCTTAGGAAACTGACAAGAACAGTAGCTCCTCTTCAGTCCAATACCCTGTACTTGCTGGAAACAGACACGAGTGCTATTTGTCCTGTGTATGGCAATGGCAGCGCAATAGTGATTCTTCTTACCATAAAACAACTCTTGCTCGTAGGACCAGAAACTGCATGTGATTCAATTCCATTTAGGACTGGGAAAGAAACGCTAGCTCGCCTTACAAGAAACACACTCTGCTTTAGAGAAAAGAGCACTCTTCTACTCTACTGTGTTTCCTATAGGGCCAGAACAGTGAGCTTGCTCAGAACAAAGAACTGTGCTTCCTACACACGGGTCATATCTAGTTCAACTCTGCTTAGGAAACTGACAAGAACAGTAGCTCCTCTTCAGTCCGATACACTGTACTTGCAGGGAACAGACGCGAGTGCTATTTGCACTGTGTTTGGCAATTGGAGCACAATAATGACTCGCCATACCAGAAAACAACTCTTGCTCGTAGGACAAAAACCTGCATGTGACTCAACTCCATTTAGGACTGGGAAACAAACGCTAGCTCGACTTCCAAGAAACACACTCTGCTTTTGAGAAAAGAGCACTCTTCTACTCTACTGTGTTTCCTATGTGTTCCGAACAGTGAGCTTGCTCAGAACAAAAAAACTGTGCTTCCTACACACACGGCCATATCTAGTTCAAGTCTGCTTAGGAACCTGACAAGAACAGTAGATCCTCTTCAGTCCATTACACTGTACTTGCTGGGAACAGACGCCAGTGCTATTTGTCCTGTGTATGGCAATGGCAGAGCAATAATGACTCTTCTTACCATAAAACAACTCTTGCTCATAGTACTAGAAACTGCATGTGATTCAACTCCATTTAGGATTGGGAAACAAACGCTAGCTCGCCTTACAAGAAACACACTCTGCTTTAGAGAAAAGAGCACTCTTCAACTCTACTATATTTCCTATAGAGCCACAACAGTGACCTTGCTCAGAACAAAAGAACTGTGCTTCCTACACAGGGCCATAACAAGTTCAACTCTGCTTAGGAAACTGAGAAGAACAGTAGCTCCTCTTCCGTCCAATACACTCTACTTGCTGGGAACAGACGCGATGCTATTTGCACTGTGTATGGCAATGGGAGCGCAATAGTGACTTTCCTTACCAGAAAACAACTCTTGCTCGTAGGACCAGTAACTGCATGTGATTCAAATCCATTTAGGATTGGGAAACAAATGCTAGCTCGCCTTACATGAAACACACTCTGCTTTTGAGAAAAGAGCACTCTTCTACTCTACTGTGCTTCTTATGGGGTCCGAATAGTGAGCTTGCTAAGAACAAAAGAACTGTGCTTCCTGCACACACGGGCCATATCTAGTTCAACTCTGCTTAGGAAACTGACAAGAACAGTAGCTCCTCTTCAGTCCAATACACTGTACTTGCGGGGAACATACTCGAGTGCTATTTGTACTGTGTATGGCAATTGGAGCCTTATACTGACTTGTCTTACCAGAAAAAAACTCTTGCTCGTAGGACAAAAAACTGCATGTGACTCAACTCCATTTAGGACTGGGAAACAAACGCTAGCTCAACTTCCAAGAAACACACTCTGCTTTTGAGAAAAAAACACTCTTCTACTCTACTGTGTTTCCTATGAGGTCCGAACAGTGAGCTTGCTCAGAACAAAAGAACTGTGCTTCCTATACACACGGGCTATATCTAGTTCAACTCTGCTAAGGAAACTGAGAAGAACAGTAGCTCCTCTTCAGTCCAAACCCTGTACTTGCTGGAAACAGACACGAGTGCTATTTGTCCTGCGTATGGCAATGGCAGCGCAATAGTGATTCTTCTTACCATAAAACAAATCTTGCTCGTAGGAACAGAAACTGCATGTGATTCAATTCCATTTAGGACTGGGAAAGAAACGCTAGCTCGCCTTACAAGAAACACACTCTGCTTTAGAGAAAAGAGCACTCTTCTACTCTACTGTGTTTCCTATGAGGTCCAAACAGTGAGCTTGCTCAGAACAAAAGAACTGTGCTTCCTACACACACGGGCCATATCTAGTTCAACTCTGCTTAGGAAACTGACAAGAACAGTAGCTCCTCTTCAGTCCAATACACTATACTTGCTGGGAACAGACGGGAGGGCTATTTGCACTGTGTATGGCACTGGGAGCACAATAGTGACTTTCCTTACCAGAAAACAACTCTTGCTCGTAGGACCAGAAACTGCATGTGATTCCACTCCATTTAGGACTGGGAAACAAATGCTAGATCGCCTTACAAAAACACACTCTGCTTTAGAGAAAAGAGCACTCTTTTACTCTACTGTGTTTCCTATGAGATCCAAACAGTGAGCTTGCTCAGAACAAAAGAACTGTGCTTCCTACACATACGGACCATATCTAGTTCAACTCTGCTTAGGAAACTGACAAGAACAGTAGCTCCTATTCACTCCAATACACTGTACTTGCTGGGAAAAGACTCGAGTGCTATTTGCCTTGTATAGGGTAATGGGAGCGCAATAGTGACTTTCCTTACCATAAAACAATTCTTGCTCGTAGGACCAGAAACTGCATGTGATTCAACTCCATTTAGGACTAGGAAACAAACGCTAGCTCGCCTTACAAAAACACACTCTGCTTTTGAGAAAAGAGCACTCTTCTACTCTACTGTGTTTCCTATGGTGTCCGAAAAGTGAGCTTGCTCAGAACAAAAGAACTGTGCTTCCTACACACATGGCCATATCTAGTTCAATTCTGCTTAGGAACCTGACAATAACAGTAGATCCTCTTCAGTCCAATACACTGTACGTGCTGGGAACAGAGGCCAGTGCTATTTGTCCTGTGTATGGCAATGGCGGCCCAATAGTGACTCTTCTTACCATAAAACAACTCTTGATCGTAGGACCAGAAACTGCATGTGATTCAACGCCATTTAGGACTGGGAAACAAAAGCTAGCTCACCTTACAGAAACACACTCTGCTTTAGAAACAAGAGCACTCTTCTACTCTACTGTGTTTCCTATAGGGCCAGAACAGTGAGCTTGCTCAGAACAAAGAACTGTGCTTCCTACACACGGGTCATATCTAGTTCAACTCTGCTTAGGAAACTGACAAGAACAGTAGCTCCTCTTCAGTCCGATACACTGTACTTGCAGGGAACAGACGCGAGTGCTATTTGCACTGTGTATGGCAATTGGAGGACAATAGTGACTCGCCCTACCAGGAAACAACTCTTGCTCGTAGGACAAAAACCTGCATGTGACTCAACTCCATTTAGGACTGGGAAACAAACGCTAGCTCGACTTCCAAGAAACACACTCTGCTTTTGAGAAAAGAGCACTCTTCTACTCTACTGTGTTTCCTATGTGTTCCGAACAGTGAGCTTGCTCAGAACAAAAAAACTGTGCTTCCTACACACACGGCCATATCTAGTTCAAGTCTGCTTAGGAACCTGACAAGAACAGTAGATCCTCTTCAGTCCATTACACTGTACTTGCTGGGAACAGACGCCAGTGCTATTTGTCCTGTGTATGGCAATGGCAGAGCAATAATGACTCTTCTTACCATAAAACAACTCTTGCTCATAGTACTAGAAACTGCATGTGATTCAACTCCATTTAGGACTGGGAAACAAACGCTAGCTCGCCTTACAAGAATCACACTCTGCTTTAGAGAAAAGAGCACTCTTCTACTCTACTGTATTTCCTATAGAGCCACAACAGTGACCTTGCTCAGAACAAAAGAACTGTGCTTCCTACACAGGGCCATAACAAGTTCAACTCTGCTTAGGAAACTGAGAAGAACAGTAGCTCCTCTTCCGTCCAATACACTGTACTTGCTGGGAACAGACGCGATGCTATTTGCACTGTGTATGGCAATGGGAGCGCAATAGTGACTTTCCTTACAAGAAAACAACTCTTGCTCGTAGGACCAGTAACTGCATGTGATTCAAATCCATTTAGGATTGGGAAACAAATGCTAGCTCGCCTTACATGAAACACACTCTGCTTTTGAGAAAAGAGCACTCTTCTACTCTACTGTGCTTCCTATGGGGTCCGAATAGTGAGCTTGCTAAGAACAAAAGAACTGTGCTTCCTACACACACGGCCATATCTAGTTCAACTCTGCTTAGGAAACTGACAAGAACAGTAGCTCCTCTTCAGTCCAATACACTGTACTTGCGGGGAACATACGCGAGTGCTATTTGCACTGTGTATGGCAATTGGAGCCTTATAGTGACTTGTCTTACCAGAAAAAAACTCTTGCTCGTAGGACAAAAAACTGCATGTGACTCAACTCCATTTAACACTGGGAAACAAACGCTAGCTCGACTTCCAAGAAACACACTCTGCTTTTGAGAAAAGAGCACTCTTCTACTCTACTGTGTTTCCTATGAGGTCCGAACAGTGAGCTTGCTCAGAACAAAAGAACTGTGCTTCCTACACACACGGGCTATATCTAGTTCAACTCTGCTTAGGAAACTGACAAGAACAGTAGCTCCTCTTCAGTCCAATACCCTGTACTTGATGGAAACAGACACGAGTGCTATTTGTCCTGTGTATGGCAATGGCAGCGCAATAGTGTTTCTTCTTACCATAAAACAACTCTTGCTCGTAGGACCAGAAACTGCATGTGATTCAATTCCATTTAGGACTGGGAAAGAAACGCTAGCTCGCCTTACAAGAAACACACTCTGTTTTAGAGAAAAGAGCACTCTTCTACTCTACTGTGTTTCCTATAGGGCCAGAAGAGTGAGCTTGCTCAGAACAAAGAACTGTGCTTCCTACACACGGGTCATATCTAGTTCAACTCTGCTTAGGAAACTGACAAGAACAGTAGCTCCTCTTCAGTCCGATACACTGCACTTGCAGGGAACAGACGCGAGTGCTATTTGCACCGTGTTTGGCAATTGGAGCACAATAGTGACTCGCCCTACCAGAAAACAACTCTTGCTCGTAGGACAAAAACCTGCATGTGACTCAACTCCATTTAGGATTGGGAAACAAACGCTAGCTCGACTTCCAAGAAACACACTCTGCTTTTGAGAAAAGAGCACTCTTCTACTCTACTGTGTTTCCTATGTGTTCCGAACAGTGAGCTTGCTCAGAACAAAAAAACTGTGCTTCCTACACACACGGCCATATCTAGTTCAAGTCTGCTTAGGAACCTGACAAGAACAGTAGATCCTCTTCAGTCCATTACACTGTACTTGCTGGGAACAGACGCCAGTGCTATTTGTCCTGTGTATGGCAATGGCAGAGCAATAATGACTCTTCTTACCATAAAACAACTCTTGCTCACAGTACTAGAAACTGCATGTGATTCAACTCCAGTTAGGACTGGGAAACAAACGCTAGCTCGCCTTACAAGAAACACACTCTGCTTTAGAGAAAAGAGCACTCTTCTACTCTACTGTATTTCCTATAGAGCCACAACAGTGACCTTGCTCAGAACAAAAGAACTGTGCTTCCTACACAGGGCCATAACAAGTTCAACTCTGCTTAGGAAACTGAGAAGAACAGTAGCTCCTCTTCCGTCCAATACACTGTACTTGCTGGGAACAGACGCGATGCTATTTGCACTGTGTATGGCAATGGGAGCGCAATAGTTACTTTCCTTACAAGAAAACAACTCTTGCTCGTAGGACCAGTAACTGCATGTGATTCAAATCCATTTAGGATTGGGAAACAAATGCTAGCTCGCCTTACATGAAACACATTCTGCTTTTGAGAAAAGAGCACTCTTCTACTCTACTGTGCTTCCTATGGGGTCCGAATAGTGAGCTTGCTAAGAACAAAAGAACTGTGCTTCCTACACATACGGGCCATATCTAGTTCAACTCTGCTTAGGAAACTGACAAGAACAGTAGCTCCTCTTCAGTCCACTACACTGTACTTGCGGGGAACATACGCGAGTGCTATTTGCACTGTGTATGGCAATTGGAGCCTTATAGTGACTTGTCTTACCAGAAAAAAACTCTTGCTTGTAGGACAAAAAACTGCATGTGACTCAACTCCATTTAACACTGGGAAACAAACGCTAGCTCGACTTCCAAGAAACACACTCTGCTTTTGAGAAAAGAGCACTCTTCTACTCTACTGTGTTTCCTATGAGGTCCGAACAGTTAGCTTGCTCAGAACAAAAGAACTGTGCTTCCTACACACACGGGCTATATCTAGTTCAACTCTGCTTAGGAAACTGACAAGAACAGTAGCTCCTCTTCAGTCCAATACCCTGTACTTGCTGGAAACAGACACGAGTGCTATTTGTCCTGTGTATGGCAATGGCAGCGCAATAGTGATTCTTCTTACCATAAAACAACTCTTGCTCGTAGGACCAGAAACTGCATGTGATTCAATTCCATTTAGGACTGGGAAAGAAACGCTAGCTCGCCTTACAAGAAACACACTCTGCTTTAGAGAAAAGAGCACTCTTCTACTCTACTGTGTTTCCTATAGGGCCAGAACAGTGAGCTTGCTCAGAACAAAGAACTGTGCTTCCTACACACGGGTCATATCTAGTTCAACTCTGCTTAGGAAACTGACAAGAACAGTAGCTCCTCTTCAGTCCGATACGCTGTACTTGCAGGGAACAGACGCGAGTGCTATTTGCACTGTGTTTGGCAATTGGAGCACAATAGTGACTCGCCCTACCAGAAAACAACTCTTGCTCGTAGGACAAAAACCTGCATGTGACTCAACTCCATTTAGGACTGGGAAACAAACGCTAGCTCGACTTCCAAGAAACACACTCTGCTTTTGAGAAAAGAGCACTCTTCTACTCTACTGTGTTTCCTATGTGTTCCGAACAGTGAGCTTGCTCAGAACAAAAAAACTGTGCTTCCTACACACACGGCCATATCTAGTTCAAGTCTGCTTAGGAACCTGACAAGAACAGTAGATCCTCTTCAGTCCATTACACTGTACTTGCTGGGAACAGACGCCAGTGCTATTTGTCCTGTGTATGGTAATGGCAGAGCAATAATGACTCTTCTTACCATAAAACAACTCTTGCTCATAGTACTAGAAACTGCATGTGATTCAACTCCATTTAGGATTGGGAAACAAACGCTAGCTCGCCTTACAAGAAACACACTCTGCTTTAGAGAAAAGAGCACTCTTCAACTCTACTATATTTCCTATAGAGCCACAACAGTGACCTTGCTCAGAACAAAAGAACTGTGCTTCCTACACAGGGCCATAACAAGTTCAACTCTGCTTAGGAAACTGAGAAGAACAGTAGCTCCTCTTCCGTCCAATACACTGTACTTGCTGGGAACAGACGCGATGCTATTTGCACTGTGTATGGCAATGGGAGCGCAATAGTGACTTTCCTTACCAGAAAACAACTCTTGCTCGTAGGACCAGTAACTGCATGTGATTCAAATCCATTTAGGATTGGGAAACAAATGCTAGCTCGCCTTACATGAAACACACTCTGCTTTTGAGAAAAGAGCACTCTTCTACTCTACTGTGCTTCTTATGGGGTCCGAATAGTGAGCTTAAAGAACAAAAGAACTGTGCTTCCTGCACACACGGGCCATATCTAGTTCAACTCTGCTTAGGAAACTGACAAGAACAGTAGCTCCTCTTCAGTCCAATACACTGTACTTGCGGGGAACATACTCGAGTGCTATTTGTACTGTGTATGGCAATTGGAGCCTTATACTGACTTGTCTTACCAGAAAAAAACTCTTGCTCGTAGGACAAAAAACTGCATGTGACTCAACTCCATTTAGGACTGGGAAACAAACGCTAGCTCAACTTCCAAGAAACACACTCTGCTTTTGAGAAAAAAACACTCTTCTACTCTACTGTGTTTCCTATGAGGTCCGAACAGTGAGCTTGCTCAGAACAAAAGAACTGTGCTTCCTATACACACGGGCTATATCTAGTTCAACTCTGCTAAGGAAACTGAGAAGAACAGTAGCTCCTCTTCAGTCCAATACCCTGTACTTGCTGGAAACAGACACGAGTGCTATTTGTCCTGCGTATGGCAATGGCAGCGCAATAGTGATTCTTCTTACCATAAAACAAATCTTGCTCGTAGGAACAGAAACTGCATGTGATTCAATTCCATTTAGGACTGGGAAAGAAACGCTAGCTCGCCTTACAAGAAACACACTCTGCTTTAGAGAAAAGAGCACTCTTCTACTCTACTGTGTTTCCTATGAGGTCCAAACAGTGAGCTTGCTCAGAACAAAAGAACTGTGCTTCCTACACACACGGGCCATATCTAGTTCAACTCTGCTTAGGAAACTGACAAGAACAGTAGCTCCTCTTCAGTCCAATACACTATACTTGCTGGGAACAGACGGGAGGGCTATTTGCACTGTGTATGGCACTGGGAGCACAATAGTGACTTTCCTTACCAGAAAACAACTCTTGCTCGTAGGACCAGAATCTGCATGTGATTCCACTCCATTTAGGACTGGGAAACAAATGCTAGATCGCCTTACAAAAACACACTCTGCTTTAGAGAAAAGAGCACTCTTTTACTCTACTGTGTTTCCTATGAGATCCAAACAGTGAGCTTGCTCAGAACAAAAGAACTGTGCTTCCTACACATACGGACCATATCTAGTTCAACTCTGCTTAGGAAACTGACAAGAACAGTAGCTCCTATTCACTCCAATACACTGTACTTGCTGGGAAAAGACTCGAGTGCTATTTGCCTTGTATAGGGTAATGGGAGCGCAATAGTGACTTTCCTTACCATAAAACAATTCTTGCTCGTAGGACCAGAAACTGCATGTGATTCAACTCCATTTAGGACTAGGAAACAAACGCTAGCTCGCCTTACAAAAACACACTCTGCTTTTGAGAAAAGAGCACTCTTCTACTCTACTGTGTTTCCTATGGTGTCCGAAAAGTGAGCTTGCTCAGAACAAAAGAACTGTGCTTCCTACACACATGGCCATATCTAGTTCAATTCTGCTTAGGAACCTGACAATAACAGTAGATCCTCTTCAGTCCAATACACTGTACGTGCTGGGAACAGACGCCAGTGCTATTTGTCCTGTGTATGGCAATGGCGGCACAATAGTGACTCTTCTTACCATAAAACAACTCTTGATCGTAGGACCAGAAACTGCATGTGATTCAACGCCATTTAGGACTGGGAAACAAAAGCTAGCTCACCTTACAGAAACACACTCTGCTTTAGAAAAAAGAGCACTCTTCTACTCTACTGTGTTTCCTATAGGGCCAGAACAGTGAGCTTGCTCAGAACAAAGAACTGTGCTTCCTACACACGGGTCATATCTAGTTCAACTCTGCTTAGGAAACTGACAAGAACAGTAGCTCCTCTTCAGTCCGATACACTGTACTTGCAGGGAACAGACGCGAGTGCTATTTGCACTGTGTATGGCAATTGGAGGACAATAGTGACTCGCCCTACCAGGAAACAACTCTTGCTCGTAGGACAAAAACCTGCATGTGACTCAACTCCATTTAGGACTGGGAAACAAACGCTAGCTCGACTTCCAAGAAACACACTCTGCTTTTGAGAAAAGAGCACTCTTCTACTCTACTGTGTTTCCTATGTGTTCCGAACAGTGAGCTTGCTCAGAACAAAAAAACTGTGCTTCCTACACACACGGCCATATCTAGTTCAAGTCTGCTTAGGAACCTGACAAGAACAGTAGATCCTCTTCAGTCCATTACACTGTACTTGCTGGGAACAGACGCCAGTGCTATTTGTCCTGTGTATGGCAATGGCAGAGCAATAATGACTCTTCTTACCATAAAACAACTCTTGCTCATAGTACTAGAAACTGCATGTGATTCAACTCCATTTAGGACTGGGAAACAAACGCTAGCTCGCCTTACAAGAAACACACTCTGCTTTAGAGAAAAGAGCACTCTTCTACTCTACTGTATTTCCTATAGAGCCACAACAGTGACCTTGCTCAGAACAAAAGAACTGTGCTTCCTACACAGGGCCATAACAAGTTCAACTCTGCTTAGGAAACTGAGAAGAACAGTAGCTCCTCTTCCGTCCAATACACTGTACTTGCTGGGAACAGACGCGATGCTATTTGCACTGTGTATGGCAATGGGAGCGCAATAGTGACTTTCCTTACAAGAAAACAACTCTTGCTCGTAGGACCAGTAACTGCATGTGATTCAAATCCATTTAGGATTGGGAAACAAATGCTAGCTCGCCTTACATGAAACACACTCTGCTTTTGAGAAAAGAGCACTCTTCTACTCTACTGTGCTTCCTATGGGGTCCGAATAGTGAGCTTGCTAAGAACAAAAGAACTGTGCTTCCTACACACACGGCCATATCTAGTTCAACTCTGCTTAGGAAACTGACAAGAACAGTAGCTCCTCTTCAGTCCAATACACTGTACTTGCGGGGAACATACGCGAGTGCTATTTGCACTGTGTATGGCAATTGGAGCCTTATAGTGACTTGTCTTACCAGAAAAAAACTCTTGCTCGTAGGACAAAAAACTGCATGTGACTCAACTCCATTTAACACTGGGAAACAAACGCTAGCTCGACTTCCAAGAAACACACTCTGCTTTTGAGAAAAGAGCACTCTTCTACTCTACTGTGTTTCCTATGAGGTCCGAACAGTGAGCTTGCTCAGAACAAAAGAACTGTGCTTCCTACACACACGGGCTATATCTAGTTCAACTCTGCTTAGGAAACTGACAAGAACAGTAGCTCCTCTTCAGTCCAATACCCTGTACTTGATGGAAACAGACACGAGTGCTATTTGTCCTGTGTATGGCAATGGCAGCGCAATAGTGTTTCTTCTTACCATAAAACAACTCTTGCTCGTAGGACCAGAAACTGCATGTGATTCAATTCCATTTAGGACTGGGAAAGAAACGCTAGCTCGCCTTACAAGAAACACACTCTGTTTTAGAGAAAAGAGCACTCTTCTACTCTACTGTGTTTCCTATAGGGCCAGAAGAGTGAGCTTGCTCAGAACAAAGAACTGTGCTTCCTACACACGGGTCATATCTAGTTCAACTCTGCTTAGGAAACTGACAAGAACAGTAGCTCCTCTTCAGTCCGATACACTGCACTTGCAGGGAACAGACGCGAGTGCTATTTGCACCGTGTTTGGCAATTGGAGCACAATAGTGACTCGCCCTACCAGAAAACAACTCTTGCTCGTAGGACAAAAACCTGCATGTGACTGAACTCCATTTAGGATTGGGAAACAAACGCTAGCTCGACTTCCAAGAAACACACTCTGCTTTTGAGAAAAGAGCACTCTTCTACTCTACTGTGTTTCCTATGTGTTCCGAACAGTGAGCTTGCTCAGAACAAAAAAACTGTGCTTCCTACACACACGGCCTTATCTAGTTCAAGTCTGCTTAGGAACCTGACAAGAACAGTAGATCCTCTTCAGTCCATTACACTGTACTTGCTGGGAACAGACGCCAGTGCTATTTGTCCTGTGTATGGCAATGGCAGAGCAATAATGACTCTTCTTACCATAAAACAACTCTTGCTCACAGTACTAGAAACTGCATGTGATTCAACTCCAGTTAGGACTGGGAAACAAACGCTAGCTCGCCTTACAAGAAACACACTCTGCTTTAGAGAAAAGAGCACTCTTCTACTCTACTGTATTTCCTATAGAGCCACAACAGTGACCTTGCTCAGAACAAAAGAACTGTGCTTCCTACACAGGGCCATAACAAGTTCAACTCTGCTTAGGAAACTGAGAAGAACAGTAGCTCCTCTTCCGTCCAATACACTGTACTTGCTGGGAACAGACGCGATGCTATTTGCACTGTGTATTGCAATGGGAGCGCAATAGTGACTTTCCTTACAAGAAAACAACTCTTGCTCGTAGGACCAGTAACTGCATGTGATTCAAATCCATTTAGGATTGGGAAACAAATGCTAGCTCGCCTTACATGAAACACATTCTGCTTTTGAGAAAAGAGCACTCTTCTACTCTACTGTGCTTCCTATGGGGTCCGAATAGTGAGCTTGCTAAGAACAAAAGAACTGTGCTTCCTACACACACGGGCCATATCTAGTTCAACTCTGCTTAGGAAACTGACAAGAACAGTAGCTCCTTTTCAGTCCAATACACTGTACTTGCGGGGAACATACGCGAGTGCTATTTGCACTGTGTATGGCAATTGGAGCCTTATAGTGACTTGTCTTACCAGAAAAAAACTCTTGCTTGTAGGACAAAAAACTGCATGTGACTCAACTCCATTTAACACTGGGAAACAAACGCTAGCTCGACTTCCAAGAAACACACTCTGCTTTTGAGAAAAGAGCACTCTTCTACTCTACTGTGTTTCCTATGAGGTCCGAACAGTTAGCTTGCTCAGAACAAAAGAACTGTGCTTCCTACACACACGGGCTATATCTAGTTCAACTCTGCTTAGGAAACTGACAAGAACAGTAGCTCCTCTTCAGTCCAATACCCTGTACTTGCTGGAAACAGACACGAGTGCTATTTGTCCTGTGTATGGCAATGGCAGCGCAATAGTGATTCTTCTTACCATAAAACAACTCTTGCTCGTAGGACCAGAAACTGCATGTGATTCAATTCCATTTAGGACTGGGAAAGAAACGCTAGCTCGCCTTACAAGAAACACACTCTGCTTTAGAGAAAAGAGCACTCTTCTACTCTACTGTGTTTCCTATAGGGCCAGAACAGTGAGCTTGCTCAGAACAAAGAACTGTGCTTCCTACACACGGGTCATATCTAGTTCAACTCTGCTTAGGAAACTGACAAGAACAGTAGCTCCTCTTCAGTTCGATACACTGTACTTGCAGGGAACAGACGCGAGTGCTATTTGCACTGTGTTTGGCAATTGGAGCACAATAGTGACTCGCCCTACCAGAAAACAACTCTTGCTCGTAGGACAAAAACCTGCATGTGACTCAACTCCATTTAGGACTGGGAAACAAACGCTAGCTCGACTTCCAAGAAACACACTCTGCTTTTGAGAAAAGAGCACTCTTCTACTCTACTGTGTTTCCTATGTGTTCCGAACAGTGAGCTTGCTCAGAACAAAAAAACTGTGCTTCCTACACACACGGCCATATCTAGTTCAAGTCTGCTTAGGAACCTGACAAGAACAGTAGATCCTCTTCAGTCCATTACTCTGTACTTGCTGGGAACAGACGCCAGTGCTATTTGTCCTGTGTATGGCAATGGCAGAGCAATAATGACTCTTCTTACTATAAAACAACTCTTGCTCATAGTACTAGAAACTGCATGTGATTCAACTCCATTTAGGATTGGGAAACAAACGCTAGCTCGCCTTACAAGAAACACACTCTGCTTTAGAGAAAAGAGCACTCTTCTACTCTACTATATTTCCTATAGAGCCAGAACAGTGACCTTGCTCAGAACAAAAGAACTGTGCTTCCTACACAGGGCCATATCAAGTTCAACTCTGCTTAGGAAACTGAGAAGAACAGTAGCTCCTCTTCCGTCCAATACACTCTACTTGCTGGGAACAGACGCGATGCTATTTGCACTGTGTATGGCAATGGGAGCGCAATAGTGACTTTCCTTACAAGAAAACAACTCTTGCTCGTAGGACCAGTAACTGCATGTGATTCAAATCCATTTAGGATTGGGAAACAAATGCTAGCTCGCCTTACATGAAACACACTCTGCTTTTGAGAAAAGAGCACTCTTCTACTCTACTGTGCTTCTTATGGGGTCCGAATAGTGAGCTTGCTAAGAACAAAAGAACTGTGCTTCCTACACACACGGGCCATATCTAGTTCAACTCTGCTTAGGAAACTGACAAGAACAGTAGCTCCTCTTCAGTCCACTACACTGTACTTGCGGGGAACATACTCGAGTGCTATTTGTACTGTGTATGGCAATTGGAGCCTTATAGTGACTTGTCTTACCAGAAAAAAACTCTTGCTCGTAGCACAAAAAACTGCATGTGACTCAACTCCATTTAGGACTGGGAAACAAACGCTAGCTCAACTTCCAAGAAACACACTCTGCTTTTGAGAAAAAAACACTCTTCTACTCTACTGTGTTTCCTATGAGGTCCGAACAGTGAGCTTGCTCAGAACAAAAGAACTGTGCTTCCTACACACACGGGCTATATCTAGTTCAACTCTGCTTAGGAAACTGACAAGAACAGTAGCTCCTCTTCAGTCCAATACACTGTACTTGCTGGGAACAGACGGGAGGGCTATTTGCACTGTGTATGGCACTGGGAGCACAATAGTGACTTTCCTTACCAGAAAACAACTCTTGCTCATAGGACCAGAAACTGCATGTGATTCCACTCCATTTAGGACTGGGAAACAAATGCTAGATCGCCTTACAAAAACACACTCTGCTTTAGAGAAAAGAGCACTCTTTTACTCTACTGTGTTTCCTATGAGATCCAAACAGTGAGCTTGCTCAGAACAAAAGAACTGTGCTTCCTACACATACGGACCATATCTAGTTCAACTCTGCTTAGGAAACTGACAAGAACAGTAGCTCCTATTCACTCCAATACACTGTACTTGCTGGGAAAAGACTCGAGTGCTATTTGCCTTGTATAGGGTAATGGGAGCGCAATAGTGACTTTCCTTACCATAAAACAATTCTTGCTCGTAGGACCAGAAACTGCATGTGATTCAACTCCATTTAGGACTAGGAAACAAACGCTAGCTCGCCTTACAAAAACACACTCTGCTTTTGAGAAAAGAGCACTCTTCTACTCTACTGTGTTTCCTATGGTGTCCGAAAAGTGAGCTTGCTCAGAACAAAAGAACTGTGCTTCCTACACACATGGCCATATCTAGTTCAATTCTGCTTAGGAACCTGACAATAACAGTAGATCCTCTTCAGTCCAATACACTGTACGTGCTGGGAACAGACGCCAGTGCTTTTGTCCTGTGTATGGCAATGGCGGCACAATAGTGACTCTTCTTACCATAAAACAACTCTTGATCGTAGGACCAGAAACTGCATGTGATTCAACGCCATTTAGGACTGGGAAACAAAAGCTAGCTCACCTTACAGAAACACACTCTGCTTTAGAAAAAAGAGCACTCTTCTACTCTACTGTGTTTCCTATAGGGCCAGAACAGTGAGCTTGCTCAGAACAAAGAACTGTGCTTCCTACACACGGGTCATATCTAGTTCAACTCTGCTTAGGAAACTGACAAGAACAGTAGCTCCTCTTCAGTCCGATACACTGTACTTGCAGGGAACAGACGCGAGTGCTATTTGCACTGTGTATGGCAATTGGAGGACAATAGTGACTCGCCCTACCAGGAAACAACTCTTGCTCGTAGGACAAAAACCTGCATGTGACTCAACTCCATTTAGGACTGGGAAACAAACGCTAGCTCGACTTCCAGGAAACACACTCGGCTTTTGAGAAAAGAGCACTCTTCTACTCTACTGTGTTTCCTATGTGTTCCGAACAGTGAGCTTGCTCAGAACAAAAAAACTGTGCTTCCTACACACACGGCCATATCTAGTTCAAGTCTGCTTAGGAACCTGACAAGAACAGTAGATCCTCTTCAGTCCATTACACTGTACTTGCTGGGAACAGACGCCAGTGCTATTTGTCCTGTGTATGGCAATGGCAGAGCAATAATGACTCTTCTTACCATAAAACAACTCTTGCTCATAGTACTAGAAACTGCATGTGATTCAACTCCATTTAGGACTGGGAAACAAACGCTAGCTCGCCTTACAAGAAACACACTCTGCTTTAGAGAAAAGAGCACTCTTCTACTCTACTGTATTTCCTATAGAGCCACAACAGTGACCTTGCTCAGAACAAAAGAACTGTGCTTCCTACACACAAGGCCATATCTAGTTCAACTCTGCTTAGGAAACTGACAAGAATAGTAGCTCCTCTTCAGTCCAATACACTGTACTTGCTGGGAACAGACGGGAGGGCTATTTGCACTGTGTATGGCAATGGGAGCACAATAGTGACTTTCCTTACCAGAAAACAACTCTTGCTCGTAGGACCAGAAACTGCATGTGATTCCACTCCATTTAGGACTGGCAAACAAATGCTAGCTCGCCTTACAAAAACACACTCTGCTTTAGAGAAAAGAGCACTCTTTTACTCTACTGTGTTTCCTATGAGATCCAAACAGTGAGCTTGCT
The DNA here is from genome assembly GCF_949786415.1 of Peromyscus eremicus. NCBI lineage: Eukaryota > Metazoa > Chordata > Mammalia > Rodentia > Cricetidae > Peromyscus > Peromyscus eremicus. The sequence goes on along the minus strand of NW_026734573.1, from coordinate 249,078 downwards.
CAGAACAAAAGAACTGTGCTTCCTACACATACTGACCATATCTAGTTCAACTCTGCTTAGGAAACTGACAAGAACAGTAGCTCCTATTCACTCCAATACACTGTAATTGCTGGGAAAAGACTCGAGTGCTATTTGCCTTGTATAGGGAAATGGGAGCGCAATAGTGACTTTCCTTACCATAAAACAATTCTTGCTCGTAGGAACAGAAACTGCATGTGATTCAACTCCATTTAGGACTAGGAAACAAACGCTAGGTCGCCTTACAAAAACACACTCTGCTTTTGAGAAAAGAGCACTCTTCTACTCTACTGTGTTTCCTATGGTGTCCGAAAAGTGAGCTTGCTCAGAACAAAAGAACTGTGCTTCCTACACACATGGCCATATCTAGTTCAATTCTGCTTAGGAACCTGACAAGAACAGTAGATCCTCTTCAGGCCAATACACTGTACGTGCTGGGAACAGACGCCAGTGCTATTTGTCCTGTGTATGGCAATGGCGGCACAATAGTTACTCTTCTTACCATAAAACAATTCTTGATCGTAGGACCAGAAACTGCATGTGATTCAACTCCATTTAGGACTGGGAAACAAAAACTAGCTCACCTTACAGAAACACACTCTGCTTTAGAGAAAAGAGCACTCTTCTACTCTACTGTGTTTCCTATAGGGCCAGAACAGTGAGCTTGCTCAGAACAAAGAACTGTGCTTCCTACACACGGGTCATATCTAGTTCAACTCTGCTTAGGAAACTGACAAGAACAGTAGCTCCTCTTCAGTCCGATACACTGTACTTGCAGGGAACAGACGCGAGTGCTATTTGCACTGTGTATGGCAATTGGAGCACAATAGTGACTCGCCCTACCAGAAAACAACTCTTGCTCGTAGGAGAAAAACCTGCATGTGACTCAACTCCATTTAGGACTGGGAAACACGCTAGCTCGACTTCCAAGAAACACACTCTGCTTTTGAGAAAAGAGCACTCTTCTACTCTACTGTGTTTCCTATGTGTTCCGAACAGTGAGCTTGCTCAGAACAAAAAAACTGTGCTTCCTACACACACGGCCATATCTAGTTCAAGTCTGCTTAGGAACCTGACAAGAACAGTAGATCCTCTTCAGTCCATTACACTGTACTTGCTGGGAACAGACGCCAGTGCTATTTGTCCTGTGTATGGCAATGGCAGAGCAATAATGACTCTTCTTACCATAAAACAACTCTTGCTCATAGTACTAGAAACTGCATGTGATTCAACTCCATTTAGGACTGGGAAACAAACGCTAGCTCGCCTTACAAGAAACACACTCTGCTTTAGAGAAAAGAGCACTCTTCTACTCTACTGTATTTCCTATAGAGCCACAACAGTGACCTTGCTCAGAACAAAAGAACTGTGCTTCCTACACAGGGCCATAACAAGTTCAACTCTGCTTAGGAAACTGAGAAGAACAGTAGCTCCTCTTCCGTCCAATACACTGTACTTGCTGGGAACAGACGCGATGCTATTTGCACTGTGTATGGCAATGGGAGCGCAATAGTGACTTTCCTAACCAGAAAACAACTCTTGCTCGTAGGACCAGTAACTGCATGTGATTCAAATCCATTTAGGATTGGGAAACAAATGCTAGCTCGCCTTACATGAAACACACTCTGCTTTTGAGAAAAGAGCACTCTTCTACTCTACTGTGCTTCCCATGGGGTCCGAATAGTGAGCTTGCTAAGAACAAAAGAACTGTGCTTCCTACACACACGGGCCATATCTAGTTCAACTCTGCTTAGGAAACTGACAAGAACAGTAGCTCCTCTTCAGTCCAATACACTGTACTTGCGGGGAACATACGCGAGTGCTATTTGCACTGTGTATGGCAATTGGAGCCTTATAGTGACTTGTCTTACCAGAAAAAAACTCTTGCTCTTAGGACAAAAAACTGAATGTGACTCAACGCCATTTAACACTGGGAAACAAACGCTAGCTCGACTTCCAAGAAACACACTCTGCTTTTGAGAAAAGAGCACTCTTCTACTCCACTGTGTTTCCTATGAGGTCCGAACAGTGAGCTTGCTCAGAACAAAAGAACTGTGCTTCCTACACACACGGGCTATATCTAGTTCAACTCTGCTTAGGAAACTGAGAAGAACAGTAGCTCCTCTTCAGTCCAATACCCTGTACATGCTGGAAACAGACACGAGTGCTATTTGTCCTGTGTATGGCAATGGCAGCGCAATAGTGATTCTTCTTACCATAAAACAACTCTTGCTCGTAGGACCAGAAACTGCATGTGATTCAATTCCATTTAGGACTGGAAAAGAAACGCTAGCTCGCCTTACAAGAAACACACTCTGCTTTAGAGAAAAGAGCACTCTTCTACTCTACTGTGTTTCCTATAGGGCCAGAACAGTGAGCTTGCTCAGAACAAAGAACTGTGCTTCCTACACACGGGTCATATCTAGTTCAACTCTGCTTAGGAAACTGACAAGAACAGTAGCTCCTCTTCAGTCCGATACACTGTACTTGCAGGGAACAGACGTGAGTGCTATTTGCACTGTGTATGGCAATTGGAGCACAATAGTGACTCGCCCTACCAGAAAACAACTCTTGCTCGTAGGAGAAAAACCTGCATGTGACTCAACTCCATTTAGGACTGGGAAACAAACGCTAGCTCGACTTCCAAGAAACACACTCTGCTTTTGAGAAAAGAGCACTCTTCTACTCTACTGTGTTTCCTATGTGTTCCGAACAGTGAGCTTGCTCAGAACAAAAAAACTGTGCTTCCTACACACACAGCCATATCTAGTTCAAGTCTGCTTAGGAACCTGACAAGAACAGTAGATCCTCTTCAGTACATTACACTGTATTTGCTGGGAACAGACACCAGTGCTATTTGTCCTGTGTATGGCAATGGCAGAGCAATAATGACTCTTCTTACCATAAAACAACTCTTGCTCATAGTACTAGAAACTGCATGTGATTCAACTCCATTTAGGACTGGGAAACAAACGCTAGCTCGCCTTACAAGAAACACACTCTGCTTTAGAGAAAAGAGCACTCTTCTACTCTACTGTATTTCCTATAGAGCCAGAACAGTGACCTTGCTCAGAACAAAAGAACTGTGCTTCCTACAGAGGGCCATAACAAGTTCAACTCTGCTTATTAAACTGACAAGAACAGTAGCTCCTATTCAGTCCAATACACTGTACTTGCTGGGAACAGACGCGATGCTATTTGCACTGTGTATGGCAATGGGAGCGCAATAGTTACTTTCCTTACAAGAAAACAACTCTTGCTCGTAGGACCAGTAACTGCATGTGATTCAAATCCATTTAGGATTGGGAAACAAATGCTAGCTCCCCTTACATGAAACACACTCTGCTTTTGAGAAAAGAGCACTCTTCTACTCTACTGTGCTTCTCATGGGGTCCGAATAGTGAGCTTGCTAAGAACAAAAGAACTGTGCTTCCTACACACACAGGCCATATCTAGTTCAACTCTGCTTAGGAAACTGACAAGAACAGTAGCTCCTCTTCAGTCCAATACACTGTACTTGCGGGGAACATACGCGAGTGCTATTTGTACTGTGTATGGCAATTGGAGCCTTATAGTGACTTGTCTTACCAGAAAAAAACTCTTGCTCGTAGGACAAAAAACTGCATGTGACTCAACTCCATTTAGGACTGGGAAACAAACGCTAGCTCAACTTCCAAGAAACACACTCTGCTTTTGAGAAAAAAACACTCTTCTACTCTACTGTGTTTCCTATGTGGTCCAAACAGTGAGCTTGCTCAGAACAAAAGAACTGTGCTTCCTACACACACGGGCTATATCTAGTTCAACTCTGCTTAGGAAACTGAGAAGAACAGTAGCTCCTCTTCAGTCCAATACCCTGTACTTGCTGGAAACAGACACGAGTGCTATTTGTCCTGTGTATGGCAATGGCAGCGCAATAGTGATTCTTCTTACCATAAAACAACTCTTGCTCGTAGGACCAGAAACTGCATGTGATTCAATTCCATTTAGGACTGGGAAAGAAACACTAGCTCGCCTTACAAGAAACACACTCTGCTTTAGAGAAAAGAGCACTCTTCTACTCTACTGTGTTTCCTATGAGGTCCAAACAGTGAGCTTGCTCAGAACAAAAGAACTGTGCTTCCTACACACACGGGCCATATCTAGTTCAACTCTGCTTAGGAAACTGACAAGAACAGTAGCTCCTCTTCAGTCCAATACACTGTACTTGCGGGGAACAGATACGAGTGCTATTTGCACTGTGTATGGCAATTGGAGCACAATAGTGACTTGTCTTACCAGAAAACAACTGTTGCTCGTAGGACAAAAAACTGCATGTGACTCAACTCCATTTAGGACTGGGAAACAAACACTAGCTCGACTTCCAAGAAGCACACTCTGCTTTTGAGAAAAGAGCACTCTTCTACTCTACTGTGTTTCCTATAGGGCCAGAACAGTGAACTTGCTCAGAACAAAAGAACTGTGCTTCCTACACACAGGGGACATATCTAGTTCAACTCTGCTTAGGAATCTGACAAGAACAGGAGCTCCTATTCAGTCCAATACTCTGTACATGCAGGGAACAGACGCCAGTGCTATTTGCACTGTGTATGGCAATGGGAGCGCAATAGTGACTCTTCTTACCAGAAAAAAACTCTTGCTCGTAGGACCAGAAACTGCACGGGATTCAATTCCATTTCTGACTGGGAAACAAACACTAGCTCGCCTTTCAAGAAATGCAGTCTGCTTTTGAGAAAAGAGCACTCTTCTACTCGACAGTGTTTCCTATGGGGTCCGAACAGTGAGCTTGCTAAGAACAAATGAACTGTGCTTCCTACACACACGGGACATATCTAGTTATACTCTGCTTAGGAAACTGACAAGAACAGTAGCTGCTCTTCAGTCCAATACACCGTACTTGCTGGGAACAGACGCCAGTGCTATTTGCACTGTGTATGACAATGGGAGCGCAATAGTGACTCTTCTTACCAGAAAAAAACTCTTGCTCGTAGGACCAGAAACGGCATGGGATTCAACTCCATTTTTGACTGGGAAGCAAATACTAGCTCGCCTTTCAAGAAACACAATTTAATTTTGAGAAAAGTGCACTCATCTACTCTACTGTGTTTCCTATGGTGTCCGCACAGTGTGCTTTCTCAGAACAAAAGAACTGTGCTTCCTACACACACGAGCCATATCTAGTTCAACTCCTTTTAGGAAAATGACAAGAAGAGTAGATCCTCTTCAGTCCAATACACTGTACATGCTGGGAACAGACGCCAGTGCTATTTGCCCTGTGTATGACAATGGGAGCACAATAGTGACTCTTCTTACCAGAAAACAACTCTTGCTCGTAGTACCACAAACTGCATGGGATTCAACTCCATTTAGGACTGTGAAACAAACGCTATCTTGCCTTACAAGAAACACACTCTGCTTTTGAGAAAAGAGCACGCTTCTACTCTATTGTGTTTCCAATGGGGTCTGAAGAGTAAGCTTGCTCAGAACAAAAGAACTGTGCTTCCTACACACACGGCCATATCTAGTTCAACTCTGCTTAGGAAACTGACAAGAACAGTAGCTCCTCTTCAGTCCAATACACTGTACTTGCTGGAAACAGACGCGACTGCTATTTGCACTGTGTATGGCAAGGGGAGCGCAATAGTGACTGTCCTTAAGAGAAAACAACTCTTGCTGGTAGGACCAAAAACTGCATGTGATTCAACTCCATTTAGGACTGGAAACAAACGCTAGCTCGCCTTCCAAGAAACACACTCTGCTTTTGAGAAAAGAGCACTCTTCTACTCTACTGTGTTTCCTATAGGGCCAGAACAGAGAGCTTGCTCAGAACAAAAGAACTGTGCTTCCTACATACACGGCCATAACTAGTTCAATTCTGCTTAGGAACCTGACAAGAACAGTAGGTTCTCTTCAGTCCAATACACCGTACATGCTGGGAACCGACGCCAGTGCTATTTGCCCTGTGTATGACAATGGGAGCGCAATATTGACTCTTCTTACCAGAAAACAACTCTTGCTCGTAGGACCAGAAACTGCATGTGATTCAACTCCATTTAGGACTGGGAAAAAAACGCTAGCTCGCCTTACAAGAAACACACTCTGCTTTTGAGAAAAGGGCACTCTTCTACTCTATTGTATTTCCTACGGGGTCCGAACTGTGAGCTTGCTCAGAACAAAAGACCTGTGCTTCCTGCACACACGGGCCATATCTATTTCAACTCTGCTTAGGAAACTGACAAGAACAGTAGCTCCTCTTCAGTCCAATACACTGTACATGCAGGGAACAGATGCCTGTGCTATTTGCCCTGTGTATGACAATGGGAGCGCAATAGTGACTCTTCTTACCAGAAAACAACTCTTGCTCGTAGGACCACAAACTGCATGGGATTCAACTCCATTTAGTACTGGGTAACAAACGCTGTCTCGCCTTACAGAAAACACACTCTGCTTTTGAGAAAAGCGCACTCTTCTACTCTATTGTGTTTCCTACGGGGTCCGAACTGTGAGCTTGCTCAGAACAAAATAACTGTGCTTCCTACACACATGGGCCATATCTAGTTCAACTCTGCTTAGGAAACTGACAAGAACAGTAGCTGCTCTTCAGTCCAATACACTGTACTTGCTGGGAACAGACGCGAGTGCTATTTGCACTGTGTATGGCAATTGGAGCGCAATAGTGACTCTGCTCACCAGAAAACAACTCTTGCTCGTAGTACCAGAAACTGCATGGGACTCAACTCCATTTCTGACTGGGAAACAAACACTAGCTCGACTTTCAAGAAAAACAATCAAATTTTGAGAATAGAGCACTAATCTACTCTACTGTGTTTCCTCTGATGTCCGCATAGTGTGCTTTCTCAGAACAAAAGAACTGTGCTTCCTACACACATGGGATATATCTGGTTCAACTCCACTTATGAAAATGACAAGAACAGTAGCTCCTCTTCAGTCCAATACACTGTACTTGCTGGGAACAGACGCGAGTGCTATTTGCAGTATGAATGGGAGTGGGAGCGCAATAGTGACTTTCCTTACCAGAATACAACTCTTGCTCATAGGACCAGAAACTGGATGTGATTCAACTCCATTTAGGACTGGGAAACAAATGCTAGCTCGCCTTACAAGGAACACACTCTGCTTTTGAGAAAAGGGCACTCTTCTACTCTATTGTGTTTCCTACGGGGTGCGAACTGTGAGCTTGCTCAGAACAAAAGACCTCTGCTTCCTACACACACGGGCCATATCTGGTTCAACTCTGCTTAGGAAACTGACAAGAACAGTAGCTCCTCTTCAGTCCAATACACTGTACTTGCTGGGAACAGACGCAAGTGCTATTTGCCCTGTGTATGACAATGGGTGCGCAATATTGACTCTTCTTACCAGAAAACAACTCTTGCTCGTAAGGACCAGAAACTGCATGTGATTCAACTCCATTTAGGACTGGGAAAAAAACGCTAGCTCGCCTTACAAGAAACACACTCTACTTTTGAGAAAAGAGCACTCTTCTACTCTACTGTGTTTCCTATGGATTCCGAACAGTGAGCTTGATCAGAATAAAAGAACTGTGCTTACTACACACACGGGCCATATCTGGTTCAACTCTGCTTAGGAAACTGACAAGAACAGTAGCTCCTCTTCAGTCCAATATACTGTACTTGCTGGGAACAGACGCAAGTGCTATTTGCACTGAGTATGGCAATGGGAGCGCAATAGTGACTCTTCTTACCAGAAAACAACTCTTGCTCGTAGGACCAGAAACTGCATGTGATTCCACTCCATTTAGGACTGGAAACAAACGCAAGCTCGCCTTGCAAGAAACACACTCTGCTTTTGAGAAAAGAGCACTCTTCTACTCTGCTGTGCTTCCTATGGGGTCCGAACAGTGAGCTTGCTCAGAACAAAAGAACTGTGCTTCGTACACACGACCATAGCTAGTTCAATTCTGTTTAGGAACCTGACAAGAACAGTAGATCCTCTTCAGTCCAATATACTGTACTTGCTGGGAACAGACGCCAGTGCTATTTGTCCTGTGTATGGCAATGGCAGCGCAATAGTGACTCTTCTTACCATAAAACAACTCTTGCTCATCTGAACAGAAACTGCAAGTGTTTCAACTCCATTCAGGACTGGGAAACAAACGCTAGCTCGACTTCCAAGAAACACACTCTGCTTTAGAGAAAAGAGCACTCTTCTACTCTACTGTGCTTCCTATAGTGCCAGAACAGTGAGCTTGCTAAGAAAAAAAGAACTGTGCATCCTACACACACGGGCCATACCTAGTTCAACTCTTCTTAGGAAACTGAGAAGAACAGTAGCTCCTCTTCAGACCAATACACTGTACTTGCTGGGAACAGACGGGAGGGCTATTTGCACTGTGCATGGCAATGGGAGCGCAATAATGACTTTCTTTACCAGAAAACAACTCTTGCTCGTAGGACCAGAAACTGCATGTGATTCCACTCCATTTAGGACTGGGAAACAAACGGTAGCTCGCCTTACAAGATACACACTCTGCTTTAGAGAAAAGAGCACTCTTCTACTCTACTGTGTTTCCTATGGGGTCCAAACAGTGAGCTTGTTCAGAACAAAAGAACTGTGCTTCCTACACACACGGACCATATCTAGTTCAACTCTGCTTAGTAAATTGACAAGAACAGTAGCTCCTATTCAGTCCAATACACTGTACTTGCTGGGAAAAGACGCGAGTGCTATTTGCCTTGTGTAGGGCAATGGGAGCACAATAGTGACTTTCCTTACCATAAAACAACTCTTGCTCGTAGGACCAGAAACTCCATGTGATTCAACTCCATTTAGGTCTGGGAAACAAATGCTAGCTCGCCTTACATGAAACACACTCTGCTTTTGAGAAAAAGGCACTCATCTACTCTACTGTGTTTCCTATGGGGTCCGAAAAGTGAGCTTGCTCAGAACAAAAGAACTGTGCTTCCTACACACAAGGGCCATATCCAGTTCAACTCTGCTTAGGAAACTGACAAGAACAGTAGCTCCTCTTCAGTCCAATACACTGTACTTGCGGGGAAGAGACGCGAGTGCTATTTGCGCTGTGTATGGCATTTGGAGCACAATAGTGACTCGTCTTACCAGAAAACAACTCTTGCTCGTAGGACAAAAAACTGCATGTGACTCAACTCCATTTAGGACTGGGAAACAAACGCTAGCTCGCCTTACAAGAAACACACTCTGCTTTTGAGAAAAGAGCACTCTTCTACTCTACTGTGTTTCCTATGGAGTCCGAACACTGAACTTGCTCAGAACAAAAGAACTGTGCTTCCTACACATACGGACATATCTAGTTCAATTCTGCTTAGGAACCTGACAAGAACAGTAGATTCTCTTCAGTCCAATACACTGTACTTGCTGGGAACAGACGCCAGTGCTATTTGTCCTGTGTATGGCAATGGCAGCACAAAAGTGACTCTTCTTACCAGAAAACAACTCTTGCTCGTAGGACTAGAAACTGCATGTGATTCAACTCCATTTAGGACTGGAAAACAAACGCTAGCTCGCCTTACAAGAAATACACTCTGCTTTAGAGAAAAGAGCACTCTTCTACTCTACTGTGTTTCCTATAGGGCCAGAACATTGAGCTTGCTCAGAACAAAGGAACTGTGCTTCCTACACACACGGCCATATTTAGTTCAATTCTGCTTAGGAAACTGAGAAGAACAGTAGCTCCTCTTCAGTCCAATACACTGTAATTGCTGGGAACAGATGGGAGGGCTATTTGCACTGTGTATGGCAATGGGAACGCAATGTGACTTTCCTTTCCAGAAAAGAACTCTTGTTCGTAGGACCTGAAACTGCATGTGATTCAACTCCATTTAGGACTAGGAAACAAACGCTAGCTCGCCTTACAAGAAACACACTCTGCTTTAGAGAAAAGAGCACTCTTCTACTCTACTGTGTTTCCTATCGGGCCAGAACAGTGAGCTTGCTCAGAACATAAGAACTGTGCTTCCTACACACGGGCCATATCTACTTCAACTCTGCTTAGGAAACTGACAAGAAAAGTAGCTCCTCTTCAGTCCGATACACTGTACTTGCTGGGAACAGACGCGAGTGCTATTTGCACTGTGTATGGCAATGGGAGCGCAATAGTGACTTTCCTTACCAGAAAACAACTCTTGCTCATAGGACCAGAAAGTGCCTGTGATTCAACTCCATTTAGGACTGGGAAACAAATGCTAGCTCGCCTTAAAAGAAACACAATCTGCTTTTGATAAAAGAGCACTCTTCTACTCTACTGTGTTTCCTATGGGGTCCGAACAGTGAGCTTGCTCAGAAGAAAAGAACTGTGCTTCCTAAACACATGGCCATATCTAGTTCAAGTCTGCTTAGGAACCTGACAAGAACAGTAGATCCTCTTCAGTCCAATACACTGTACTTGCTGGGAACAGACCCCAGTGCTATTTGTCCTGTGTATGGCAATGGCAGCCCAAAAGTGACTCTTCTTACCAGAAAACAACTCTTGCTCGTGGACCAGAAACTGCATGTGATTCAACTCCATTTAGGACTGGGAAACAAACGCTAGCTCGCCCTATAAGAAACACACTCTGCTTTTGAGAAAAGAGCACTCTTCTACTCTACTGTGTTTCCTATGGAGTCCAAACAGTGAGCTTGCTCAGAACAAAAGAACTGTGATTCCTACACACACGGGACATATCTCGTTCAACTCTGCTTAGGAAACTGACAAGAACAGTAGATCCTCTTCAGTCCGATACACTGTACTTGCTGGGAACAGACGTGAGTGCTATTTGCACTGTGTATGGCAATGGGAGCACAATAGTGACTTTCCTTACCAGAAAACAACTCTTGGTCGTAGGACCAGAAACTGCATGTGATTCAACTCCATTTAGGACTGGGAAACAAACGCTAGCTCGCCTTAAAAAAAACACAATCTGCTTTTGAGAAAAGAGCACTCTTCTACTCTACTGTGTTTCCTATAGGGCCAGAACAGTGAGCTTGCTCAGAACAAAAGAACTGTGCTTCCTACACACACGGGCCATGTCTAGTTCAACTCTGCTAAGGAAACTGACAAGAACAGTAGCTCCTCTTCAGTCCGATACACTGTACTTGCTGGGAACAGACGCGAGTGCTATTTGTACTGTGTATGGCAATGGGAGCGCAATAGTGACTTTCCTTACCAGAAAACAACTCTTGCTCGTAGGACCAGAAACTGCATGTGATTCAATTCCATTTAGGACTGAGAAACAAAAGCTAGCTCGCCTTACATGAAACACACTCTGCTTTTGAGAAAAGAGCACTCTTATACTCTACTGTGTTTCTTATGGGGTCCAAACAGTGAGCTTGCTCAGAACCAAAGAACTGTGCTTCCTAAACACACGGATCATATCTACTTCAACTCTGCTTATTAAACTGACAAGAACAGTAGCTCCTATTCAGTCCAATGCAATGTACTTGCTCGGAACAGACGCGAGTGCTATTTGCACTGTGTATGGCAATTTGAGCCCAATAATGACTTGTCTTACCAGAAAACAACTCTTGCTCGTAGGACAAAAAACTGCATGTGACTCAACTCCATTTAGGACTGGGAAACAAACGCTAGCTCGACTTTTAAGAAACACACTCTGCTTTTGAGAAAAGAGCACTCTTCTACTCTACTGTGTTTCCTATGTGTTATGAAAAGTGAGCTTGCTCAGAACAAAAAAACTGTGCTTCCTACACACACGGCCGTATCAGTTCAAGTCTGCTAAGAACCTGACAAGAACAGTAGATCCTCTTTACTCCAATACACTGTACTTGCTGGGAACAGACGCCAGTGCTATTTGTCCTGTGTATGGCAATGGCAGCGCAATAGTGACTCTTCTTACCAGAAAACAACTCTTGCTCGTGGACCAGAAACTGCATGTGATTCAACTCCATTTAGGACTGGGAAACAAACGCTAGCTCGCCCTATAAGAAACACACTCTGCTTTTGAGAAAAGAGCACTCTTCTACTCTACTGTGTTTCCTATGGAGTCCAAACAGTGAGCTTGCTCAGAACAAAAGAACTGTGATTCCTACACACGTGGGACATATCTCGTTCAACTCTGCTTAGGAAACTGACAAGAACAGTAGATCCTGTTCAGTCCGATACACTGTACTTGCTGGGAACAGACGTGAGTGCTCTTTGCACTGTTTATGGCATTTGGAGCGCAACAGTCACTCTTCTTACCTGAAAACAAGTCTTGCTTTTAGGACCAAAGTCTGCATGTGACTCAACTCCATTTAGGACTGGGAAACAAATGCAAGCTCGCCTTACAAGAAACACACTCTGCTTTTAAGAAAAGTGCACTCTTCTACTCTACTGTGTTTCCTATAGGGCCAGAACAGTGAGCTTGCTCAGAACATAAGAACTGTGCTTCCTACACACACGGGCCATAACTAGTTCAACTCTGCTTAGGAAACTGACAAGAACAGTAGCTCCCCTTCAGTCTGATACACTGTACTTGCTGGGAACAGACGCATGTGCTATTTGCACTGTGTATGGCAATGGGAGCGCAATAGTGACATTCCTTACCAGAAAACAACTCTTGCTCATAGGACCAGACTGCATGTGATTCCACTCCATTTAGGACTGGGAAACAAACGCTAGCTCGCCTACAAGAAATACACTCTGCTTCAGAAAAAAGAGCACTCTTCTACTCTACTGTGTTTCCTATGGGGTCCAAACAGTGAGCTTGCTCAGAACAAAAGAACTGTGCTTCCTACACACACGGGCCATATCTAGTTCAACTCTGCTTAGGAAACTGACAAGAACAGTAGCTCCTCTTCAGTCCAATACACTGTACTTGCTCGGAACAGACGCGAGTGCTATTTGCACTGTGTATGGCAATTGGAGCACAATAGTGACTCATCTTACCAGAAAACAACTCTTGCTCGTAGGACAAAAAACTGCATGTGACTCAACTCCATTTAGGACTGGGAAACAAACACTAGCTCGCCTTCCAAGAAACACACTCTGCTTTTGAGAAAAGAGCACTCTTCTACGTTACTGTTTACTATGTGTTCCGAACAGTGAGCTTGCTCAGAACAAAAAAACTGTGCTTCCTACAAACATTGCCACATCTAGTTCAAGTCTGCTTAGGAACCTGAGAAGAACAGTAGATCCTCTTCAGTCCGATACACTGTACTTGCTGGGAACAGCCGGGAGGGCTATTTGTACTGTGTATGGCAATGGGAGCACAATAGTGACTTTCCTTACCAGAAAACATCTCTTGTTCGTAGGAACAGAAACTGCATGTGATTCCACTCCATTTAGGACTGGGAAACAAACGCTAGCTCGCCTTACAAGAAACACACTCTGCTTTTGAGAAAAGAGCACAATTCTACTCTACTGTGATTCCTATGGGGTCCGAAAAGTGAGCTTGCTCAGAACAAAAGAAATGTGCTTCCTTCACACACCGACCATATCTAGTTCAACTCTGCTTAGGAAACTGACAAGAACAGTAGCTCCTCTTCAGACCGATACACTGTATTTGCTGGGAACGGACGCGAGTGCTATTTGCACTGTGTATGGCAATGGGAGCTCAATAGTTACTTTCCTTACCAGAAAACAACTCTTGCTCCTAGGAACAGAAACTGCATGGGATTCAACTCCATTTAGGACTGGGAAACAAACGCTAGGTCGCCTTACAAGAAACACACTCTGCTTTTGAGAAAAGAGCACAATTCTACTCTACTGTGTTTCCTATGGGGTCCGAACAGTGAGCTTGCTCAGAACAAAAGAACTGAGCTTCCTACACACACGGCCATATCTAGTTCAATTCTGCTTAGGAACCTGACAAGAACAGTAGATCCTCTTCAGTTCAATACACTGTACTTGCTGGGAACAAACGCCAGTGCTATTTGTCCTGTGTATGGCAATGGCAGCGCAATATTGACTCTTCTTACCAGAAAACAACTCTTGCTCGTAGGACCAAAAACTGCATGTGACTCCACTCTATTTAGGACTGGGAAACAAACGCGAGCTCACCTTACAAGAAAAACACTCTGCTTTAGAGAAAAGAGCACTCTTCTACTCTACTGTGTTTACTATGGGGTCCAAAGAGTGAGCTTGCTCAGAACAAAAGAACTGTGCTTCCTACACACACGGGCCATATGTCGTTCAACTCTTCTTAGGAAACTTACAAGAACAGTAGCTCCTATTCAGTCCAATACACTGTACTTGATGGGAACAGACGCGAGTGCTATTTGCACTGTGTATGGCAATTGGAACACAATAGTGACTCGTCTTACCAGAAAACAACTCTTGATCGTAGGACAAAAAACTGCATGTGACTCAACTCCATTTAGTACTGGGAAACAAACGCTAGCTCGCCTTCCAAGTAACACACTCTGCTTTTGAGAAAAGAGCACTCTTCTACTCTACTGTGTTTCCTATGAGGTCCGAACAGTGAGCTTGCTCAGAACAAAAAAACCGTTCTTCCTACACACACCACCATACCTAGGTCAATTCTGCTTAGGAACCTGACAAGAACAGTAGATCCTCTTCAGTCCAATACACTGTACTGCTGGGAACAGACAACAGTGCTATTTGTCCTGTGTATGGCAATGGCAGCGCAATAGTGACTCTTCTTACCAGAAAACAACTCTTGCTCGTAGGACGAGAAACTGCATGGGATTCAACTCCATTTAGGACTGGGAAACAAATGCTAGCTCGCCTTACAAGAAACACACTCTGCTTTTGAGAAAAGAGCACTCTTCTACTCTACCGTGTTTCCTATGGGGTCTAAACAGTGAGCTTGCTCAGAACAAAAAAACTGTGCTTCCTACACACACGGCCATATCTAGTTCAAGTCTGCTTAGGAAACTGACAAGAACAGTAGCTCCTATTCAGTCTGATACACTGTACTTGCTGGGAACAGACTCGAGTGCTATTTGCACTGTATATTGCATTTGCAGCACAACAGTGACTCTTCTTACCAGAAAACAACTCTTGCTCGTAGGACAAAAATCTGCATGTGACTCAACTCCATTTAGGACTGGGAAACAAACGCGAGCTCGCCTTACAAGAAACACACTCTGCTTTTAAGAAAAGTGCACTCTTCTACTGTACTGTGTTTTCTATAGGGCCGGAACAGTGAGCTTGCTCAGAACATAAGAACTGTGCTTCCTACACACACGGGCCATATCGAGTTCAACTCTGCTTAGGAAACTGACAAGAACAGTAGCTCCTATTCAGTCTGATACAATGTACTTGCTGGGAACAGACGCATGTGCTATTTGCACTGTGTATGACAATGGGAGCGCAATAGTGACTTTCCTTACCAGAAAACAACTCTTGCTCGTAGGACCAGAAACTGCATGTGATTCAACTCCATATGGGACTGGGAAACAAACGCTAGCTCGCCTTACAAGAAACACAATCTGCTTTTGAGAAATGAGCACACTTCTACTCTACTGTGTTTCCTATAGGGCCAGAACAGTGAGCTTGCTCAGAACAAAAGAACCATGCTTCCTACACACACGGCCATATCTAGTTCAACTCTGCTTAGGAACCTGACAAGAACAGTAGCTCCTCTTCAGTCCAATACACTGTACATGATGGGAACAGACGCCAGTGCTGTTTGCCCTGTGTATGACAATGGGAGCACAATAGTGACTCTTCTTACCAGAAAACAACTCTTGCTCGTAGGACCAGAAACTGCATGTGATACAACTCCACTTAGGACTGGGAAACAAACACTAACTCGTCTTACAAGAAACACACTCTGATTTACAGAAAAAAGCACTCTTCTACTCTATTGTGTTTCCTAGGAGGTCCGAACAGTGAACTTGCTCAGAACAAAAGAACTGTGCTTCCTACACACACGGCCATATCTAGTTCAATTCTGCTTAGGAACCTGACAAGAACAGTAGATCCTCTTCAGTCCAATACACTGTACTCCTGGGAACAGACAACAGTGCTATTTGTCCTGTGTATGGCAATGGCAGCGCAATAGTGACTCTTCTTACCATAAAACAACTCTTGCTCGTAGGACCAGAAATTGCATGTGATTCAACTCCATTTAGGACTGGGAAACAAAGTCTAGCTCACCCTCCAAGAAACACACTCTGCTTTAGAGAAAAGAGCACTCTTCTACTCTACTGTGTTTCCAAAAGGGCCAGAACAGTGAGCTTGCTCAGAACAAAAGAACTGTGCTTCCTACACTCGGGCCATATCTAGTTCAACTCTGCTTTGGAAACTGACAAGAACAGTACCTCCTCTTCAGTCTGATACACTGTACTTCCTGGGAACAGACGGGACTGCTATTTGCACTGTGTATGGCTATTGGAGCACAATAGTGACTCTTCTTACCAGAAAACAACTCTTGCTCGTAGGACAAAAAACTGCATGTGACTCAACTCCATTTAGGACTGGGACCAAACACTAGCTCGCCTTCCAAGAAACACACTCTGCTTTTGAGAAAAGAGCACTCTTGTACTCTACTGTGTTTCCTATGGGTTCCGAACAGTGAGCTTGCTCAGAACAAAAAAACTGTGCTTCCTACACACACGGCCATATCTAGTTCAAGTCTGCTTAGGAACCTGACAAGAACAGTAGATCCTCTTCCATCCAATACACTGTACTTGCTGGGAAAAGACGCCAGTGCTATTTGTCCTGTGTATGGCAATGGCAGCGCAATAGTGACTCTTCTTACCAGAAAACAACTCTTGCTTGCAGGACCAGAAACTGCATGTGATTCAACTCCATTTAGGACTGGGAAACAAACGCTAGCTCGCCTTACAAGAAACACAATCTGCTTTTGAGAAAAGAGCACTCTTCTACTCTACTGTGTTTCCTATAGGGCCAGAACAGGGAGCTTGCTCAGAACAAAAGAACTGTGCTTCCTACACACACGGCCATATCTAGTTCAACTCTGCTGAAGAAACTGACAAGAACAGTAGCTCCTAATGAGTCCAATACACTGTACTTGAAGGGAACAGACGCGAGTACTATTTGCACTGTGTATGGCATTTGGAGCGCAATAGTGACTCTTCTTACCAGAAAACAACTCTTGCTCGTAGGACCAAAAACTGCATGTGACTCCACTCCCTTTAGGACTGGGAAACAAACGGGAGCTCACCTTACAAGAAAAACACTCTGCTTTAGAGAAAAGAGCACTCTTCTACTCTACTGTGTTTCCTAGGGGGTCCAAACAGTGAGCTTGCTCAGAACAAAAGAACTGTGCTTCCTACACACACGGGCCATATCTCATTCAACTCTTCTTAGGAAACTGACAAGAACAGTAGCTCCTATTCAGTCCAATACACTGTACTTGCTGGGAACAGACGCGAGTGCTATTTGCACTGTGTATTGCGATTGGAACACAATAGTGACTCGTCTTACCAGAAAACAACTCTTGATCGTAGGACAAAAAACTGCATGTGACTCAACTCCATTTAGTACTGGGAAACAAACACTAGCTCGCCTTCCAAGAAACACACTCTGCTTTTGAGAAAAGAGCACTCTTCTACTCTACTGTGTTTCCTATGAGGTCCGAACAGTGAGCTTGCTCAGAACAAAAAAACCGTGCTTCCTACACACACCACCATACCTAGGTCAATTCTGCTTAGGAACCTGACAAGAACAGTAGATCCTCTTCAGTCCAATACACTGTACTGCTGGGAACAGACAACAGTGCTATTTGTCCTGTGTATGGCAATGGCAGCTCAATAGTGACTCTTCTTACCAGAAAACAACTCTTGCTCGTAGGACGAGAAACTGCATGGGATTCAACTCCATTTAAGACTGGGAAACAAATGCTAGCTCGCCTTACAAGAAACACACTCTGCTTTTGAGAAAAGAGCACTCTTCTACTCTACCGTGTTTCCTATGGGGTCTAAACAGTGAGCTTGCTCAGAACAAAAATACTGTGCTTCCTACACACACGGCCATATCTAGTTCAAGTCTTCTTAGGAAACTGACAAGAACAGTAGCTCCTATTCAGTCTGATACACTGTACTTGCTGGGAACAGACGCGAGTGCTATTTGCACTGTATATGGCATTTGGAGCGCAACAGTGACTCTTCTTACCAGAAAACAACTCTTGCTCGTAGGACAAAAAACTGCATGTGACTCAACTCCATTTAGGACTGGGAAACAAACACTAGCTCGCCTTCCAAGAAACACACTCTGCTTTTGAGAAAAGAGTACTCTCCTACTCTACTGTTTCCTATGTGTTACGAACAGTGAGCTTGCTCAGAATAAAAAAACTGTGCTTCCTACAAACACGGCCACATCTAGTTCAAGTCTGCTTAGGAACCTGACAAGAACAGTAGATCCTCTTCAGTCCGATACACTGTACTTGCTGGGAACAGACGGGAGGGCTATTTGTACTGTGTATGGCAATGGGAGCGCAATAGTGACTTTCCTTAAAGAAAAAATCTCTAGCTCGTAGGACCAGAAACTGCATGTGATTCAACTCCATTTAGGACTGGGAAACAAATGCTAGCTCGCTTTACATGAAACATACTCTGCTTTTAAGAAAAGAGCGCTCTTGTACTCTACTGTGTTTCCTATGGGGTCCAAACAGTGTGCTTGCTCAGAAAAAAAGAACTGTGCTTCCTACATACACGGGCCATATCTAGTTCAACTCTGCTTAGGAAACTGACAAGAACAGTAGCTCCTCTTCAGTCCAATACACTGTACTTGCTCGGAACAGACGCGAGTGCTATTTGCACTGTGTATGGCAATTGGAGCACAATAGTGACTCGTCTTACCAGAAAACAACTCTTGCTCATAGGACAAAAAACTGCATGTGACTCAACTCCATTTATGACTGAGAACCATCGCTAGCTCGCCTTCCAAGAAACACACTCTGCTTTTGAGGAAAGAGCACTCTATACTCTACTGTGTTTGCTATGGGTTCCGAACAGTGAGCTTGCTCAGAACAAAAAAACTGTGCTTCATAAACACAGGGCCTTGTCTAGTTCAAGTCTTCTTAGGAACCTGACAAGAACAGTAGATCCTCTTCCATCCAATACACTGTACTTGCTGGGAAAAGACGCCAGTGTTATTTGTCCTGTGTATGGCAATGGCAGCTCAATAGTGACTCTTCTTACCAGAAAACAACTCTTGCTCGTAGGACAGGAAACTGCATGTGATTCAACTCCATTTAGGACTGGGAAACAAACGCTAGCTCGCATTACAAGAAACACACTCTGCTTTTGAGAAAAGAGCACTGTTCTACTCTACTGTGTTTCCTATAGTGCCAGAACAGTGAGCTTGCTCAGAACAAAAGAACTGTGCTTCCTACACTCAGGCCATATCTAGTTCAACTCTGCATAGGAAACTGACAAGAACAGTAGCTCCTCTTCAGTCCGATACACTGTACTTCCTGGGAACAGACAGGACTGCTATTTGCACTGTGTATGGCTATTGGAGCACAATAGTGACTCATCTTACCAGAAAACAACACTTGCTTGTAGGACAAAAAAACTGCATGTGACTCAACTCCATTTAGGACTGGGAAACAAACGCTAGCTCACCTTCCAAGAAACACACTCTGCTTTAGAGAAAAGAGCACTCTTCTACTCTACTGTGTTTCCTATGGGTTCCGAACAGTGAGCTTGCTCAGAACAAAAAAACTGTGCTTCCTACACACACGGCCATATCTAGTTCAAGTCTGCTTAGGAACCTGACAAGAACAGTAGATCCTCTTCCATCCAATACACTGTACTTGCTGGGAAAAGACGCCAGTGTTATTTGTCCTGTGTATGCAAAGGCAGCACAATAGTGACTATTCTTACCAGAAAACAACTCTTGCTTGTAGGACCAGAAACTGCATGTGATTCAACTCCATTTAAGACTGGGAAACAAACGCTAGCTCGCCCTACAAGAAACAGACTCTGCTTTGAGAATAGAGCACTCTTCTACTCTACTGTGTTTCCTATGGGGTCCAAACAGTGAGCTTGCTCAGAACAAAAGAACTGTGCTTCCTACACACGCAGGACATATCTCGTTCAACTCTGCTTAGGAAACTGACAAGAACAGTAGCTCCTATTCAGTCCAATACACTGTATTGCTGGGAACAGACGCCATTGCTATTTGCAGTGTGTATGGCAATGGGAGCTCAATAGTGACTTTCCTTACCAGAAAACAACTCTTGCTCGTAGGACCAGAAACTGCATGTGATTCAACTCCATTTAGGACTGTGAAACAAATGCTAGCTCGCCTTACATGAAACACACTCTGCTTTTGAGTAAAGAGCACTCTTCTACTCTACTGTGTTTCTAAAGGGGTCCAAAGAGTGAACTTGCTCAGAACAAAAGAACTGTGCTTCCTACACACGGACCATATCTAGTTCAACTCTGCTGAGGAAACTGACAAGAACAGTAGCTCTTAATCAGTCCAATACACTGTACTTGAAGGGAACAGACGCGAGTACAATTTGCACTGTGTATGCCATTTGGAGCACAATAGTGACTCTTCTTACCAGAAAACAACTCTTGCTCGTAGGACCAAAAACTGCATGTGTCTCAACTCCATTTATGACTGGGAAACAAACGCTAGCTCGCCTTACAAGAAACACACTCTGCTTTAGAGAAAAGAGCACTCTTCTACTCTACTGTGTTTCCTATGGGGTCCAAACAGTGAGCTTCCTCAGAACAAAAGAACTGTGCTTCCTACACACACGGGCCATATCTAGTTCAACTCTGCTTAGGATAGTGACAAGAACAGTAGCTCCTCTTCAGTCCGATACACTGAACTTGCTGGGAAAAGACGCGAGTGCTATTTGCACTGTATATGGCATTTGGAGCACAATAGTGACTATTCTTACCAGAAAACAACTCTTCCTAGTAGGACCAAAAACTGCATGTGAATCAACTCCATTTAGGACTGGGAAACAAACGTGATCTCGCCTTACGAGAAACACACTCTGCTTTTAAGAAAAGTGCACTCTTCTTCTCTACTGTGTTTCCTACAGGGCCAGAACAGTGAGCTTGCTCAGAACATAAGAACTGTGCTTCCTACACACACGGGCCATATCTAGTTCAACTCTGCTTAGGAAACTGACAAGAACAGTAGCTCCTCTTCAGTCTGATACACTGTACGTGCTGGGAACAGACGCATGTGCTATTTGCATTGTGTATGGCAATGGGAGCGCAATAGTGACTCTTCTTACCATAAAACAACTCTTGCTCGTAGGACCAGAAACTGCATATGATTCAACTCCGTTTAGGACTGGGAAACAAACGCTAGCTCTCCTTACAAGAAACACACTCTGCTTTAGAGAAAAGAGCACTCTTCTACTCTACTGTGTTTCCTATAGGGCCAGAACAGTGAGCTTGCTCAGAACAAAAAAACTGTGCTTCCTATACACACCGACCATATCTAGTTCAACTCTGCTTAGGAAAGTGACAAGAACAGTAGCTCCACTTCAGTCCGATACACTGTATTTGCTGGGAGCAGACGCGAGTGCTATTTGCACTGTGTATGGCAATGGGAGCTCAATAGTTACTTTCCTTACCAGAAAACAACTCTTGCTCGTAGGAACAGAAACTGCATGGGATTCAACTCCATTTAGGACTGGGAAACAAATGCTAGCTCGCCTTCCAAGAAACACACTCTGCTTTTGAGAAAAGAGCACAATTCTACTCTACTGTGTTTCCTATGGGGTCCGAACAGTGAGCTTGCTCAGAACAAAAGAACTGTGTTTCCTACACACACCGACCATATCTAGTTAAACTCTGCTTAGGAAACTGACAAGAACAGTAGCTCCTCTTCAGTCAGATACACTGTATTTGCTGGGAACAGACGCGAGTGCTATTTGCACTGTGTATGGCAATGGGAGCTCAATAGTTACTTTCCTTACCAGAAAACAACTCTTGCTCGTAGGAACAGAAACTGCATGGGATTCAACTCCATTTAGGACTGGGAAACAAACGCTAGCTCGCCTTACAAGAAACACACTCTGCTTTTGAGAAAAGAGCACAATTCTACTCTACTGTGTTTCCTATGGGGTCCGAACAGAGAGCTTGCTCAGAACAAAAGAACTGTGCTTCCTACACACACGGCCATATCTAGTTCAATTCTGCTTAGGAACCTGACAAGAACAGTAGATCCTCTTCAGTCCAATACACTGTACTTGCTGGGAACAGACGCCAGTGCTATTTGTCCTGTGTATGGCAATGGCAGCGCAATAGTGACTCTTCTTACCAGAAAAAAACTCTTGCTCGTAGGACCAGAAACTGCATGTGATTCAACTCCATTTAGGACTGGGAAACAAACGCTAGCTCGCCTTACAAGAAACACACTCTGCTTTTGAGAAAAGATCACTCTTCTACTCTACTGTGTTTCCTATAGGGCCAGAACAGTGAGCTTGCTCAGAACAAAAGAACTGTGCTTCTTACACACGGGCCATATCTAGTTCAACTCTGCTTAGGAAACTGACAAGAACAGTAGCTCCTATTCAGTCCAATACACTGTACTTGCTGGGAACAGACGCGAGTGCTCTTTGCACTGTGTATTGCATTTGGAGCGCAATAGTGACTCTTCTTACCAGAAAACAACTCTTGCTCGTAGGACCAAAAACTGCCTGTGACTCAACTCCATTTAGGACTGGGAAACAAACGCGAGCTCACCTTACAAGAAACACACTCTGCTTTAGAGAAAAGAGCACTCTTCTACTCTAATGTGTTCCCTATGGGGTCCGAACAGTGAGCTTGCTCAGAACAAAAAAACTGTGCTTCCTACACACAAGGCCATATCTAGTTCAAGTCTGATTAGGAACCTGACAACAACAGTAGATCCTCTTTCGTCCAATACACTATACTTGCTTGGAAAAGACGCCAGTAATATTTGTCCTGTGTATGGCAATGGCAGCGCAATAGTGACTCTTCTTACCAAAAAACATCTCTTGCTTGTAGGACCAGAAACTACATGTGATTCAACTCCATTTAGGACAGGGAAACAAACGCTAGCTCGCCTTACAAGAAACACACTCTGCTTTTGAGAAAAGAGCACTCTTCTACTCTACTGAGTTTCCTATGGGGTCCAAACAGTGAGCCTGCTCAGAACAAAAGAACTCTGCTTCCTACACACACCGACCATATCTAGTTCAACTCTGCTTCGGATACTGACAAAAACAGTAGCTCCTATTCAGTCCAATACACTGTACTTCCTGGGAACAGACGCTAGTGCTATTTGCACTGTGTATGGCAATGGGAGCACAATAGTAACTTTCCTTACCAGAAAACAACTCTTGCTCATAGGACCGGAAACTGCCTGTGATTGAACTCCATTTAGGACTAGGAAACAAACTCTAGCTCGCCTTCCAAGAAACACAGTCTGCTTTTGAGAATAGAGCACTCTTCTACTCTACTGTGTTTCCTATGAGGTCCGAACAGTGAGCTTGCTCAGAACAAAAAAAACGTGCTTCCTACACACACCGCCACACCTAGTTCAATTCTGCTTAAGAACCTGACAAGAACAGTAGATCCTCTTCAGTCCAATACACTGTACTCCTGGGAACAGACAACAGTGCTATTTGTCCTGTGTATGGCAATGGCAACGCAATAGTGACTCTTCTTACCATAAAACAACTCTTGCACGTAGGACCAGAAACTGCATATGATTCAACTCCGTTTAGGACTGGGAAACAAACGCTAGCTCTCCTTACAAGAAACGCACTCTGCTTTAGAGAAAAGAGCACTCTTCTATGCTACTGTGTTTCCTATAGGGCCAGAACAGTGAGCTTGCTCAGAACAAAAGAACTGTGCTTCCTATACACACCGACCATATCTAGTTCAACTCTGCTTAGGAAAGTGACAAGAACAGTAGCTCCTCTTCAGTCCGATACACTGTATTTGCTGGGAACAGATGCGAGTGCTATTTGCACTGTGTATGGCAATGGGAGCTCAATAGTTACTTTCCTTACCAGAAAACAACTCTTGCTCATAGGAACAGAAACTGCATGGGATTCAACTCCATTTAGGACTGGGAAACAAACGCTAGCTCGCATTACAAGAAACACACTCTGCTTTTGAGAAAAGAGCACAATTCTACTCTACTGTGTTTCCTATGGGGTCTGAACAGAGAGCTTGCTCAGAACAAAAGAACTGTGCTTCCTACACAACCGGCCATATCTAGTTCAATTCTGCTTAGGAACTGACAAGAACAGTAGATCCTCTTCAGTCCAATACACTATACTTGCTGGGAACAGACGCCAGTGCTATTTGTCCTGTGTATGGCAATGGCAGCGCAATAGTGACTCTTCTTACCATAAAACAACTCTTGCTCGTAGGACCAGAAACTGCATGTGATTCAACTCCATTTAGGACTGGGAAACAAACGCTAGCTCGCCTTACAAGAAACACAATCTGCTTTAGAGAAAAGAGCACTCTTCTACTCTACTCTGTTTCCTATAGGGCCAGAACAGTGAGCTTGCTCAGAACAAAAGAACTGTGCTTCCTACACACGGGCCATATCTAGTTCAACTCTGCTTAGGAAACTGACAAGAACAGTAGCTCCTATTCAGTCCAATACACTGTACTTCCTGGGAACAGACGCGAGTGCTATTTGCACTGTGTATGGCAATGGGAGCACAATAGTAACTTTCCTTACCAGAAAACAACTCTTGCTCATAGGACCGGAAACTGCCTGTGATTGAACTCAATTTTTGACTAGGAAACAAACTCTAGCTCGCCTTACATGAAACACACTCTGCTTTTGAGAAAAGAGCACTCTTCTACTCTACTGTGTTTCCTGTGAGGCCCGAACAGTGAGCTTGCTCAGAACAAAAAAAACGTGCTTCCTACACACACCGCCACACCTAGTTCAATTCTGCTTAAGAACCTGACAAGAACAGTAGATCCTCTTCAGTCCAATACACTGTACTCCTGGGAACAGACAACAGTGCTATTTGTCCTGTTTATGGCAATGGCAGCGCAATAGTGACTCTTCTTACCATAAAACAACTCTTGCTCGTAGGACCAGAAACTGCATATGATTCAACTCCGTTTAGGACTGGGAAACAAACGCTAGCTCTCCTTACAAGAAACGCACTCTGCTTTAGAGAAAAGAGCACTCTTCTACTCTACTGTGTTTCCTGTAGGGCCAGAACAGTGAGCTTGCTCAGAACAAAAGAACTGTGCTTCCTATACACTCCGACCATATCTAGTTCAACTCTGCTTAGGAAAGTGACAAGAACAGTAGCTCCTCTTCAGTCCGATACACTGTATTTGCTGGGAACAGACGCGAGTGCTATTTGCACTGTGTATGGCAATGGGAGCTCAATAGTTACTTTCCTTACCAGAAAACAACTCTTGCTCATAGGAACAGAAACTGCATGGGATTCAACTCCATTTAGGACTGGGAAACAAACGATAGCTCGCCTTACAAGAAACACACTCTGCTTTTGAGAAAAGAGCACAATTCTACTCTACTGTGTTTCCTATGGGGTCTGAACAGAGAGCTTGCTCAGAAGAAAAGAACTGTGCTTCCTACACACACGGCCATATCTAGTTTAATTCTGCTTAGGAACTGACAAGAACAGAAGATCCTCTTCAGTCCAATACACTATACTTGCTGGGAACAGATGCCAGTGCTATTTGTCCTGTGTATGGCAATGGCAGCGCAATAGTGACTCTTCTTACCATAAAACAACTCTTGCTCGTAGGACCAGAAACTGCATGTGATTCAACTCCATTTAGGACTGGGAAACAAACGCTAGCTCGCCTTACAAGAAACACAATCTGCTTTAGAGAAAAGAGCACTCTTCTACTCTACTGTGTTTCCTATAGGGCCAGAACAGTGAGCTTGCTCAGAACAAAAGAACTGTGCTTCCTATACACACCGACCATATCTAGTTCAACTCTGCTTAGGAAAGTGACAAGAACAGTAGCTCCTCTTCAGTCCGATACACTGTATTTGCTGGGAACAGATGCGAGTGCTATTTGCACTGTGTATGGCAATGGGAGCTCAATAGTTACTTTCCTTACCAGAAAACAACTCTTGCTCATAGGAACAGAAACTGCATGGGATTCAACTCCATTTAGCACTGGGAAACAAACGCTAGCTCGCCTTACAAGAAACACACTCTGCTTTTGAGAAAAGAGCACAATTCTACTCTACTGTGTTTCCTATGGGGTCTGAACAGAGACCTTGCTCAGAACAAAAGAACTGTGCTTCCTACACACCCGGCCATATCTAGTTCAATTCTGCTTAGGAACTGACAAGAACAGTAGATCCTCTTCAGTCCAATACACTATACTTGCTGGGAACAGACGCCAGTGCTATTTGTCCTGTGTATGGCAATGGCAGCGCAATAGTGACTCTTCTTACCATAAAACAACTCTTGCTCGTAGGACCAGAAACTGCATGTGATTCAATTCCATTTAGGACTGGGAAACAAACGCTAGCTCGCCTTACAAGAAACACAATCTGCTTTAGAGAAAAGAGCACTCTTCTACTCTACTCTGTTTCCTATAGGGCCAGAACAGTGAGCTTGCTCAGAACAAAAGAACTGTGCTTCCTACACACGGGCCATATCTAGTTCAACTCTGCTTAGGAAACTGAGAAGAACAGTAGCTCCTATTCAGTCCAATACACTGTACTTCCTGGGAACAGACGCGAGTGCTATTTGCACTGTGTATGGCAATGGGAGCACAATAGTAACTTTCCTTACCAGAAAACAACTCTTGCTCATAGGACCGGAAACTGCCTGTGATTGAACTCAATTTTGGACTAGGAAACAAACTCTAGCTCGCCTTACATGAAACACACTCTGCTTTTGAGAAAAGAGCACTCTTCTACTCTACTGTGTTTCCTGTGAGGCCCGAACAGTGAGCTTGCTCAGAACAAAAAAAACGTGCTTCCTACACACACCGCCACACCTAGTTCAATTCTGCTTAAGAACCTGACAAGAACAGTAGATCCTCTTCAGTCCAATACACTGTACTCCTGGGAACAGACAACAGTGCTATTTGTCCTGTTTATGGCAATGGCAGCGCAATAGTGACTCTTCTTACCATAAAACAACTCTTGCTCGTAGGACCAGAAACTGCATATGATTCAACTCCCTTTAGGACTGGGAAACAAACGCTAGCTCTCCTTACAAGAAACGCACTCTGCTTTAGAGAAAAGAGCACTCTTCTACTCTACTGTGTTTCCTGTAGGGCCAGAACAGTGAGCTTGCTCAGAACAAAAGAACTGTGCTTCCTATACACACCGACTATATCTAGTTCAACTCTGCTTAGGAAAGTGACAAGAACAGTAGCTCCTCTTCAGTCCGATACACCGTATTTGCTGGGAACAGACGCGAGTGCTATTTGCACTGTGTATGGCAATGGGAGCTCAATAGTTACTTTCCTTACCAGAAAACAACTCTTGCTCATAGGAACAGAAACTGCATGGGATTCAACTCCATTTAGGACTGGGAAACAAACGATAGCTCGCCTTACAAGAAACACACTCTGCTTTTGAGAAAAGAGCACAATTCTACTCTACTGTGTTTCCTATGGGGTCTGAACAGAGAGCTTGCTCAGAACAAAAGAACTGTGCTTCCTACACACACGGCCATATCTAGTTCAATTCTGCTTAGGAACTGACAAGAACAGAAGATCCTCTTCAGTCCAATACACTATACTTGCTGGGAACAGATGCCAGTGCTATTTGTCCTGTGTATGGCAATGGCAGCGCAATAGTGACTCTTCTTACCATAAAACAACTCTTGCTTGTAGGACCAGAAACTGCATGTGATTCAACTCCATTTAGGACTGGGAAACAAACGCTAGCTCGCCTTACAAGAAACACAATCTGCTTTAGAGAAAAGAGCACTCTTCTACTCTACTGTGTTTCCTATAGGGCCAGAACAGTGAGCTTGCTCAGAACAAAAGAACTGTGTTTCCTACACACGGGCCATATCTAGTTCAACTCTGCTTAGGAAACTGACAAGAACAGTAGCTCCTATTCAGTCCAATACATTGTACTTCCTGGGAACAGACACGAGTGCTATTTGCACTGTGTATGGCAATGGGAGCACAATAGTAACTTTCCTTACCAGAAAACAACTCTTGCTCATAGGACCGGAAACTGCCTGTGATTGAACTCAATTTTGGACTAGGAAACAAACTCTAGCTCGCCTTACATGAAACACACTCTGCTTTTGAGAAAAGAGCACTCTTCTACTCTACTGTGTTTTCTGTGAGGTCCGAACAGTGAGCTTGCTCAGAACAAAAAAAACGTGCTTCCTACACACACCGCCACACCTAGTTCAATTCTGCTTAAGAACTTGACAAGAACAGTAGATCCACTTCAGTCCAATACACTGTACTCCTGGGAACAGACAACAGTGCTACTTGTCCTGTGTATGGCAATGGCAGCGCAATAGTAACTCTTCTTACCATAAAACAACTCTTGCTCGTAGGACCAGAAACTGCATATGATTCAACTCCGTTTAGGACTGGGAAACAAACTCTAGCTCTCCTTACAAGAAACACACTCTGCTTTAGTGAAAAGAGCACTCTTCTACTCTACTGTGTTTCCTATAGGGCCAGAACAATGAGCTTGCTCAGAACAAAAGAACTGTGCTTCCTATACACACCGTCATATCTAGTTCAACTCTGCTTAGGAAAGTGACAAGAACAGTAGCTCCTATTCAGTCCAATACACTGTACTTGCTGGGAACAGACGCGAGTGCTCTTTGCACTGTGTATTGCATTTGGAGCGCAATAGTGACTCTTCTTACCAGAAAACAACTCTTGCTCGTAGGACCAAAAACTGCCTGTGACTCAACTCCATTTAGGACTGGGAAACAAACGCGAGCTCGCCTTACAAGAAACACACTCCGCTTTAGAGAAAAGAGCACTCTTCTACTCTACTGTGTTCCCTATGGGGTCCGAAAAGTGAGCTTGCTCAGAACAAAAAAACTGTGCTTCCTACACACAAGGCCATATCTAGTTCAAGTCTGATTAGGAACCTGACAACAACAGTAGATCCTCCTTCGTCCAATACACTGTACTTGCTTGGAAAAGACGCCAGTAATATTTGTCCTGTGTATGGCAATGGCAGCGCAATAGTGACTCTTCTTACCAAAAAACATCTCTTGCTTGTAGGACCAGAAACTCCATGTGATTCAACTCCATTTAGGACTGGGAAACAAACGCTAGCTCGCCTTACAAGAAACACACTCTGCTTTTGAGAAAAGAGCACTCTTCTACTCTACTGAGTTTCCTATGGGGTCCAAACAGTGAGCTTGCTCAGAACAAAAGAACTCTGCTTCCTACACACACCGACCATATCTAGTTCAACTCTGCTTAGCATACTGACAAAAACAGTAGCTCCTATTCAGTCCAATACACTGTACTTCGTGGGAACAGACGCGAGTGCTATTTGCACTGTGTATGGCAATGGGAGCTCAATAGTTACTTTCCTTACCAGAAAACAACTCTTGCTCATAGGACCGGAAACTGCCTGTGATTGAACTCCATTTAGGACTAGGAAACAAACTCTAGCTCGCCTTCCAAGAAACACAGTCTGCTTTTGAGAATAGAGCACTCTTCTACTCTACTGTGTTTCCTATGAGGTCCGAACAGTGAGCTTCTTCAGAACAAAAGAACTGTGCTTCCTACACACACCGCCACACCTAGTTCAATTCCGCTTGGGAACCTGACAAGAACAGTAGATCCTCTTCAGTCCGATACACTGTACTTGCTGGGAACAGACGCGAGTGCTATTTGTCCTGTGTATGGCAATGGCAGCGCAATAGTGACTATTCTTACCATAAACAACTCTTGCTCGTAGGACCAGAAACTGCATGTGATTCAACTCCATTTAGGACTGGGAAACAAACGCTAGCTCTCCTTACAAGAAACACACTCTGCTTTAGAGAAAAGAGCACTCTTCTACTCTACTGTGTTTCCTATAGGGCCAGAACAGTGAGCTTGCTCAGAACATAAGAACTGTGCTTCCTACACACACCGACCATATCTAGTTCAACTCTGCTTAGGAAACTGACAAGAACAGTAGCTCCACTTCAGTCCGATACACTGTATTTGCTGGGAACAGACGCGAGTGCTATTTGCACTGTGTATGGCAATGGGAGCTCAATAGTTACTTTCCTTACCAGAAAACAACTCTTGCTCATAGGACCAGAAACTGCATGTAATTCCACTCCATTTAGGACTGGGAAACAAACGCTAGCTCGCCTTACAAGAAACACACTCTGCTTCTGACAAAAGAGCACAATTCTACTCTACTGTGTTTCCTATGGGGTCCGAACAGTGAGCTTGCTCAGAACAAAAGAACTGTGCTTCCTACACACACCGACCATATCTAGTTCAACTCTGCTTAGGAAACTGACAAGAACAGTAGCTCCTCTTCAGTCCGATACACTGTATTTGCTGGGAACACACGCGAGTGCTATTTGCACTGTGTATGGCAATGGGAGCCAATAGTTACTTTCCTTACCAGAAAACAACTCTTGCTCATAGGAACAGAAACTGCATGGGATTCAACTCCATTTAGGACTGGGAAACAAATGCTAGCTCGCCTTACAAGAAACACACTCTGCTTTTGAGAAAAGAGCACAATTCTACTCTACTGTGTTTCCTATGGGGTCCGAACAGAGAGCTTGCTCAGAACAAAAGAACTGTGCTTCCTACACACACGGCCATATCTAGTTCAATTCTGCTTAGGAACTGACAAGAACAGTAGATCCTCTTCAGTCCAATACACTATACTTGCTGGGAACAGACACCAGTGCTATTTGTCCTGTGTATGGCAATGGCAGCGCAATAGTGACTCTTCTTACCATAAAACAACTCTTGCTCGTAGGACCAGAAACTGCCTGTGATTCAACTCCATTTAGGACTGGGAAACAAACGCTAGCTCGCCTTACAAGAAACACAATCTGCTTTAGAGAAAAGAGCACTCTTCTACTCTACTGTGTTTCCTATAGGGCCAGAACAGTGAGCTTGCTCAGAACAAAAGAACTGTGCTTCCTACACACGGGCCATATCTAGTTCAACTCTGCTTAGGAAACTGACAAGAACAGTAGCTCCTCTTCAGTCCAATACACTGTACTTCCTGGGAACAGACGCGAGTGCTATTTGCACTGTGTATGGCAATGGGAGCACAATAGTAACTTTCCTTACCAGAAAACAACTCTTGCTCATAGGACCGGAGACTGCCTGTGATTGAACTCAATTTTGGACTAGGAAACAAACTCTAGCTCGCCTTACATGAAACACACTCTGCTTTTGAGAAAAGAGCACTCTTCTACTCTACTGTGTTTCCTGTGAGGTCCGAACAGTGAGCTTGCTCAGAACAAATAAAACGTGCTTCCTACACACACCGCCACACCTAGTTCAATTCTGCTTAAGAACCTGACAAGAACAGTAGATCCTCTTCAGTCCAATACACTGTACTCCTGGGAACAGACAACAGTGCTATTTGTCCTGTGTATGGCAATTGCAGCGCAATAGTGACTCTTCTTACCATAAAACAACTCTTGCTCGTAGGACCAGAAACTGCATATGATTCAACTCCGTTTAGGACTGGGAAACAAACGCTAGCTCTCCTTACAAGAAATGCACTCTGCTTTAGAGAAAAGAGCAATCTTCTACTCTACTGTGTTTCCTATAGGGCCAGAACAGTGAGCTTGCTCAGAACAAAAGAACTGTGCTTCCTATACACACCGACCATATCTAGTTCAACTCTGCTTAGGAAAGTGACAAGAACAGTAGCTCCTCTTCAGTCCGATACACTGTATTTGCTGGGAACAGACGCGAGTGCTATTTGCACTGTGTATGGCAATGGGAGCTCAATAGTTACTTTCCTTACCAGAAAACAACTCTTGCTCAAAGGAACAGAAACTGCATGGGATTCAACTCCATTTAGGACTGGGAAACAAACGATAGCTCGCCTTACAAGAAACACACTCTGCTTTTGAGAAAAGAGCACAATTCTACTCTACTGTGTTTCCTATGGGGTCCGAACAGAGAGCTTGCTCAGAACAAAAGAACTGTGCTTCCTACACACACGGCCATATCTAGTTCAATTCTGCTTAGGAACTGACAAGAACAGTAGATCCTCTTCAGTCCAATACACTATACTTGCTGGGAACAGACGCCAGTGCTATTTGTCCTGTGTATGGCAATGGCAGCGCAATAGTGACTCTTCTTACCATAAAACAACTCTTGCTTGTAGGACCAGAAACTGCCTGTGATTCAACTCCATTTAGGACTGGGAAACAAACGCTAGCTCGCCTTACAAGAAACACAATCTGCTTTAGAGAAAAGAGCACTCTTCTACTCTACTGTGTTTCCTATAGGGCCAGAACAGTGAGCTTGCTCAGAACAAAAGAACTGTGCTTCCTACACACGGGCCATATCTAGTTCAACTCTGCTTAGGAAACTGACAAGAACAGTAGCTCCTATTCAGTCCAATAAACTGTACTTCCTGGGAACAGACGCGAGTGCTATTTGCACTGTGTATGGCAATGGGAGCACAATAGTAACTTTCCTTACTAGAAAACAATTCTTGCTCATAGGACCGGAAACTGCCTGTGATTGAACTCAATTTTGGACTAGGAAACAAACTCTAGCTCGCCTTACATGAAACACACTCTGCTTTTGAGAAAAGAGCACTCTTCTACTCTACTGTGTTTCCTGTGAGGTCCGAAGAGTCAGCTTGCTCAGAACAAAAAAAAACGTGCTTCCTACACACACCGCCAGACCTAGTTCAATTCTGCTTAAGAACCTGACAAGAACAGTAGATCCTCTTCAGTCCAATACACTGTACTCCTGGGAACAGACAACAGTGCTATTTGTCCTGTGTATGGCAATGGCAGCGCAATAGTGACTCTTCTTACAATAAAACAACTCTTGCTCGTAGGACCAGAAACTGCATATGATTCAACTCCGTTTAGGACTGGGAAACAAACGCTAGCTCTCCTTACAAGAAACACACTCTGCTTTAGAGAACAGAGCACTCTTCTACTCTACTGTGTTTCCTATAGGGCCAGAACAGTGAGCTTGCTCAGAACAAAAGAACTGTGCTTCCTATACACACCGACCATATCTAGTTCAACTCTGCTTAGGAAACTGACAAGAACAGTAGCTCCTATTCAGTCCAATACACTGTACTTGATGGAAACAGATGCGAGTGCTATTTGCACTGTGTATGGCAATGGGAGCACAATAGTAACTTTCCTTACGAGAAAACAACTCTTGCTCATGGGACCGGAAACTGCCTGTGATTGAACTCCATTTAGGACTGGGAAACAAACGCTAGCTCGCCTTACAAGAAACAAACTCTGCTTTTGAGAAAAGAGCACTCTTCTACTCTACTGTGTTTCCTATGGGATCCAAACAGTGAGCTTGCTCAGAACAAAAGAACTGTGCTTCCTACACACACGGACCGTATCTAGTTCAGCTCTGCTTAGGAAACTGACAAGAACAGTAGCTCCTCTTCATTCCAATACACTGTACTTGCTGGGAACAGACGCCAGTGCTATTTGTCCTGTGTTGGGCAATGGCAGCGCAATAATGACTCTTCTTACCAGAAAACAACTCTTGCTCGTAGGACCAGAAACTGCATGGGATTCAACTCCATTTAGCACTGGGAAACAAATGCTAGCTTGCCTTACATGAAACACACTTTGCTTTTGAGAAAAGAGCACTCTTCTACTCTACTGTGTTTCCTAGAGGGCCAGAACAGTGAGCTTGCTCAAAACAAAAGAACTGTGCTTCCTACACACGGGCCATCTAGTTCAACTCTGCTTAGGAAACTGACAAGAACAGTAGCTCCTATACAGTCCAATACACTGTAATTGCTGGGAACAGACGCGAGTGCTATTTGCACTGTGTATTGCATTTGGAGCGCAAGAGTGACTCTTCTTACCAGAAAACAACTCTTGTTTGTAGGACCAAAAACTGCATGTGATTCAACTCCATATTGGACTGGGAAAAAAATGCTAGCTTGCCTTACAAGAAACACACTCTGCTTTTGAGAAAAGAGCACTCTTCTACTCTACTGTGTTTCCTATGGGGTCCAAACAGTGAGCTTGCTCAGAACAAAAGAACTGTGATTCCTACACACACCGACCATATCTAGTTCAACTCTCCTTAGGAAACTGACAAGAACAGTAGCTCCGATTCAGTCCAATACACTGCACATGCTGGGAACAGACGCGAGTGCTATTTGCACTGTGTATGGCAATGGGAGCACAATAGTAACTTTCCTTACGAGAAAACAACTCTTGCTCATGGGACCGGAAACTGCCTGTGATTGAACTCCATTTAGGACTGGGAAACAAACGCTAGCACGCGTTACAAGAAACACACTCTGCTTTTGAGAAAAGAGCACTCTTCTACTCTACTGTGTTTCCTAGAGGGCCAGAACAGTGAGCTTGCTCAAAACAAAAGAACTGTGCTTCCTACACACGGGCCATCTAGTTCAACTCTGCTTAGGAAACTGACAAGAACAGTAGCTCCTATACAGTCCAATACACTGTAATTGCTGGGAACAGACGCGAGTGCTATTTGCACTGTGTATTGCATTTGGAGCGCAAGAGTGACTCTTCTTACCAGAAAACAACTCTTGTTTGTAGGACCAAAAACTGCATGTGATTCAACTCCATATTGGACTGGGAAAAAAATGCTAGCTTGCCTTACAAGAAACACACTCTGCTTTTGAGAAAAGAGCACTCTTCTACTCTACTGTGTTTCCTATGGGGTCCAAACAGTGAGCTTGCTCAGAACAAAAGAACTGTGATTCCTACACACACCGACCATATCTAGTTCAACTCTCCTTAGGAAACTGACAAGAACAGTAGCTCCGATTCAGTCCAATACACTGCACATGCTGGGAACAGACGCGAGTGCTATTTGCACTGTGTATGGCAATGGGAGCACAATAGTAACTTTCCTTACGAGAAAACAACTCTTGCTCATGGGACCGGAAACTGCCTGTGATTGAACTCCATTTAGGACTGGGAAACAAACGCTAGCACGCGTTACAAGAAACACACTCTGCTTTTGAGAAAAGAGCACTCTTCTACTCTACTGTATTTCCTATGGGATCCAAACAGTGAGCTTGCTGAGTACAAAAGAACTGTGCTTCCTACACACATGGGCCATATCAAGTTCAACTCTGCTTAGGAACCTGAGAAGAAAAGTAGATCCTCTTCAGTCCAATACACTGTACTGCTGGGAACAGACAACAGTGATATTTGTCCTGTGTATGGCAATGGCAGCGCAATAGTGACTCTTCTTACCATAAAACAACTCTTGCTCATAGGACCAGAAACTGCATGTGATTCAACTCCAGTTTGGACTGGGAAACAAACGCTAGCTTGCCTTACAAGAAACACACTCTGCTTTTGAGAAAAGAGCACTCTTCTACTCTACTGTGTTTCCTATGGGGTCCAAACAGTGAGCTTGCTCAGAACAAAAGAACTGTGCTTCCTACACACACGGACCGTATCTAGCTCAGCTCTGCTTAGGAAACTGACAAGAACAGTAGCTCCTCTTCTTTCCAATACACTGTACTTGCTGGGAACAGACGCCAGTGCTATTTGTCCTGTGTAGGGCAATGGCAGCGCAATAATGACTCTTCTTACCAGAAAACAACTCTTGCTCGTAGGACCAGAAACTGCATGGGATTCAACTCTATTTAGCACTGGGAAACAAATGCTAGCTTGCCTTACATGAAACACACTTTGCTTTTGAGAAAAGAGCACTCTTCTACTCTACTGAGTTTCCTATGCGGTCCAAACTGTGAGCTTGCTCAGAACAAAAGAACTGTGCTTCCTACACACACGGCCATATCTAGTTCAAGTCTGCTTAGGAACCTGACAAGAACAGTAGATCCTCTTCAGTCCAATACACTGTACTTGCTGGGAAGAGACGCCAGTGCTATTTGTCCTGTGTATGGCAATGTCAGCGCAATAGTGACTCTTCTTACCAGAAAACAACTCTTGCTCGTAGGACCAGAAACTGCATGTGATTCAACTCCATTTAGGACTTGGAAACAAATGCTAGCTCGCCTTACAAGAAACACACTCTGCTTTAGAGAAAAGAGCACTCTTCTACTCTACTGTGTTTCCTATGTGGTCCAAACAGTGAGCTTGCTCAGAACAAAAGAACTGTGCTTCCTACACGGGAAATATCTAGTTCAACTCTGCTTAGGAAACTGACAAGAACAGTAGCTCCTATTCAGTCCAATACACTGTACTTGATGGAAACAGACGCGAGTGCTATTTGCACTGTGTATGTCATTTGGAGCACAATAGTGACTCTTCTTACCAGAAAACAACT
The DNA here is from genome assembly GCF_949786415.1 of Peromyscus eremicus. Classification (NCBI taxonomy): domain Eukaryota; kingdom Metazoa; phylum Chordata; class Mammalia; order Rodentia; family Cricetidae; genus Peromyscus; species Peromyscus eremicus. Next base: position 212,793 of record NW_026734573.1, on the reverse strand, counting down.
CTTGCTCGTAGGACCAAAAACTGCATGTGACTCAACTCCATTTAGGACTGGGAAACAAACACTAGCTCGCCTTCCAAGAAACACACTCTGCTTTTGAGAAAAGAGTACTCTCCTACTCTACTGTTTCCTATGTGTTACGAACAGTTAGCTTGCTCAGAATAAAAAAACTGTGCTTCCTACAAACACGGCCACATCTAGTTCAAGTCTGCTTAGGAACCTGACAAGAACAGTAGATCCTCTTCAGTCCGATACACTGTACTTGCTGGGAACAGACGGGAGGGCTATTTGTACTGTGTATGGCAATGGGAGCGCAATAGTGACTTTCCTTAAAGAAAAAATCTCTAGCTCGTAGGACCAGAAACTGCATGTGATTCAACTCCATTTAGGACTGGGAAACAAATGCTAGCTCGCTTTACATGAAACACACTCTGCTTTTAAGAAAAGAGCACTCTTGTACTCTACTGTGTTTCCTATGGGGTCCAAACAGTGTGCTTGCTCAGAAAAAAAGAACTGTGCTTCCTACATACACGGGCCATATCTAGTTCAACTCTGCTTAGGAAACTGACAAGAACAGTAGCTCCTCTTCAGTCCAATACACTGTACTTGCTCGGGAACAGACGCGAGTGCTATTTGCACTGTGTATGGCAATTGGAGCAAAATAGTGACTCGTCTTACCAGAAAACAACTCTCGCTCGTAGGACAAAAAACTGCATGTGACTCAACTCCATTTATGACTAAGAACCATCGCTAGCTCGCCTTCCAAGAAACACACTCTGCTTTTGAGGAAAGAGCACTCTATACTCTACTGTGTTTCCTATGGGTTCCGAACAGTGAGCTTGCTCAGAACAAAAAAACTGTGCTTCATAAACACAGGGCCTTGTCTAGTTCAAGTCTTCTTAGGAACCTGACAAGAACAGTAGATCCTCTTCCATCCAATACACTGTACTTGCTGGGAAAAGACGCCAGTGTTATTTGTCCTCTGTATGGCAATGGCAGCTCAATAGTGACTCTTCTTACCAGAAAACAACTCTTGCTCGTAGGACAGGAAACTGCATGTGATTCAACTCCATTTAGGACTGGGAAACAAACGCTAGCTCGCATTACAAAAAACACACTCTGCTTTTGAGAAAAGAGCACTGTTCTACTCTACTGTGTTTCCTATAGTGCCAGAACAGTGAGCTTGCTCAGAACAAAAGAACTGTGCTTCCTACACTCAGGCCATATCTAGTTCAACTCTGCATAGGAAACTGACAAGAACAGTAGCTCCTCTTCAGTCCGATACACTGTACTTCCTGGGAACAGACAGGACTGCTATTTGCACTGTGTATGGCTATTGGAGCACAATAGTGACTCATCTTACCAGAAAACAACACTTGCTTGTAGGACAAAAAACTGCATGTGACTCAACTCCATTTAGGACTGGGAAACAAACGCTAGCTCACCTTCCAAGAAACACACTCTGCTTTTGAGAAAAGAGCACTCTTCTACTCTACTGTGTTTCCTATGGGTTCCGAACAGTAAGCTTGCTCAGAACAAAAAAACTGTGCTTCCTACACACACGGCCATATCTAGTTCAAGTCTGCTTAGGAACCTGACAAGAACAGTAGATCCTCTTCCATCCAATACACTGTACTTGCTGGGAAAACACGCCAGTGTTATTTGTCCTGTGTATGCAAAGGCAGCACAATAGGGACTATTCTTACCAGAAAACAACTCTTGCTTGTAGGACCAGAAACTGCATGTGATTCAACTCCATTTAAGACTGGGAAACAAATGCTAGCTCGCCCTACAAGAAACAGACTCTGCTTTGAGAAAAGAGCACTCTTCTACTCTACTGTGTTTCCTATGGGGTCCAAACAGTGAGCTTGCTCAGAACAAAAGAACTGTGCTTCCTACACACGCAGGACATATCTCGTTCAACTCTGCTTAGGAAACTGACAAGAACAGTAGCTCCTATTCAGTCCAATACACTGTATTGCTGGGAACAGACGCCATTGCTATTTGCAGTGTGTATGGCAATGGGAGCTCAATAGTGACTTTCCTTACCAGAAAACAACTCTTGCTCGTAGGACCAGAAACTGCATGTGATTCAACTCCATTTAGGACTGGGAAACAAATGCTAGCTCGCCTTACATGAAACACACTCTGCTTTTGAGAAAAGAGCACTCTTCTACTCTACTGTGTTTCTAAAGGGGTCCAAAGAGTGAACTTGCTCAGAACAAAAGAACTGTGCTTCCTACACACGGACCATATCTAGTTCAACTCTGCTGAGGAAACTGACAAGAACAGTAGCTCTTAATCAGTCCAATACACTGTACTTGAAGGGAACAGACGCGTGTACAATTTGCACTGTGTATGCCATTTGGAGCACAATAGTGACTCTTCTTACCAGAAAACAACTCTTGCTCGTAGGACCAGAAACTGCATATGATTCAACTCCGTTTAGGACTGGGAAACAAACGCTAGCTCTCCTTACAAGAAACGCACTCTGCTTTAGAGAAAAGAGCACTCTTCTACTCTACTGTGTTTCCTAAAGGGCCAGAACAGTGAGCTTGCTCAGAACAAAAAAACTGTGCTTCCTATACACACCGACCATATCTAGTTCAACTCTGCTTAGGAAAGTGACAAGAACAGTAGCTCCACTTCAGTCCGATACACTGTATTTGCTGGGAGCAGACGCGAGTGCTATTTGCACTGTGTATGGCAATGGGAGCTCAATAGTTACTTTCCTTACCAGAAAACAACTCTTGCTCGTAGGAACAGAAACTGCATGGGATTCAACTCCATTTAGGACTGGGAAACAAATGCTAGCTCGCCTTCCAAGAAACACACTCTGCTTTTGAGAAAAGAGCACAATTCTACTCTACTGTGTTTCCTATGGGGTCCGAACAGTGAGCTTGCTCAGAACAAAAGAACTGTGTTTCCTACACACACCGACCATATCTAGTTAAACTCTGCTTAGGAAACTGACAAGAACAGTAGCTCCTCTTCAGTCAGATACACTGTATTTCCTGGGAACAGACGCGAGTGCTATTTGCACTGTGTATGGCAATGGGAGCTCAATAGTTACTTTCCTTACCAGAAAACAACTCTTGCTCGTAGGAACAGAAACTGCATGGGATTCAACTCCATTTAGGACTGGGAAACAAACGCTAGCTCGCCTTACAAGAAACACACTCTGCTTTTGAGAAAAGAGCACAATTCTACTCTACTGTGTTTCCTATGGGGTCCGAACAGAGAGCTTGCTCAGAACAAAAGAACTGTGCTTCCTACACACACGGCCATATCTAGTTCAATTCTGCTTAGGAACCTGACAAGAACAGTAGATCCTCTTCAGTCCAATACACTGTACTTGCTGGGAACAGACGCCAGTGCTATTTGTCCTGTGTATGGCAATGGCAGCGCAATAGTGACTCTTCTTACCAGAAAACAACTCTTGCTCGTAGGACCAGAAACTGCATGTGATTCAACTCCATTTAGGACTGGGAAACAAATGCTAGCTCGCCTTACAAGAAACACACTCTGCTTTTGAGAAAAGAACACTCTTCTACTCTACTGTGTTTCCTATAGGGCCAGAACAGTGAGCTTGCTCAGAACAAAAGAACTGTGCTTCCTACACACGGGCCATATCTAGTTCAACTCTGCTTAGGAAACTGACAAGAACAGTAGCTCCTATTCAGTCCAATACACTGTACTTGCTGGGAACAGACGCGAGTGCTCTTTGCACTGTGTATTGCATTTGGAGCGCAATAGTGACTGTTCTTACCAGAAAACAACTCTTGCTCGTAGGACCAAAAACTGCCTGTGACTCAACTCCATTTAGGACTGGGAAACAAACGCGAGCTCACCTTACAAGAAACACACTCTGCTTTAGAGAAAAGAGCACTCTTCTACTCTAATGTGTTCCCTATGGGGTCCGAACAGTGAGCTTGCTCAGAACAAAAAAACTGTGCTTCCTACACACAAGGCCATATCTAGTTCAAGTCTGATTAGGAACCTGACAACAACAGTAGATCCTCTTTCGTCCAATACACTGTACTTGCTTGGAAAAGACGCCAGTAATATTTGTCCTGTGTATGGCAATGGCAGCGCAATAGTGACTCTTCTTACCAAAAAACATCTCTTGCTTGTAGGACCAGAAACTCCATGTGATTCAACTCCATTTAGGACTGGGAAACAAACGCTAGCTCGCCTTACAAGAAACACACTCTGCTTTTGAGAAAAGAGCACTCTTCTACTCTACTGAGTTTCCTATGGGATCCAAACAGTGAGCTTGCTCAGAACAAAAGAACTCTGCTTCCTATACACACCGACCATATCTAGTTCAACTCTGCTTAGGATACTGACAAAAACAGTAGCTCCTATTCAGTCCAATACACTGTACTTATGGGAACAGACGCTAGTGCTATTTGCACTGTGTATGGCAATGGGAGCACAATAGTAACTTTCCTTACCAGAAAACAACTCTTGCTCATAGGACCGGAAACTGCCTGTGATTGAACTCCATTTAGGACTAGGAAACAAACTCTAGCTCGCCTTCCAAGAAACACAGTCTGCTTTTGAGAATAGAGCACTCTTCTACTCTACTGTGTTTCCTATGAGGTCCGAACAGTGAGCTTGCTCAGAACAAAAAAAAACGTGCTTCCTACACACACCGCCACACCTAGTTCAATTCTGCTTAAGAACGTGACAAGAACAGTAGATCCTCTTCAGTCCAATACACTGTACTCCTGGGAACAGACAACAGTGCTATTTGTCCTGTGTATGGCAATGGCAACGCAATAGTGACTCTTCTTACCATAAAACAACTCTTGCTCGTAGGACCAGAAACTGCATATGATTCAACTCGGTTTAGGACTGGGAAACAAACGCTAGCTCTCCTTACAAGAAACGCACTCTGCTTTAGAGAAAAGAGCACTCTTCTACTCTACTGTGTTTCCTATAGGGCCAGAACAGTGAGCTTGCTCAGAACAAAAGAACTGTGCTTCCTATACACACCGACCATATCTAGTTCAACTCTGCTTAGGAAAGTGACAAGAACAGTAGCTCCTCTTCAGTCCGATACACTGTATTTGCTGGGAACAGATGCGAGTGCTATTTGCACTGTGTATGGCAATGGGAGCTCAATAGTTACTTTCCTTACCAGAAAACAACTCTTGCTCATAGGAACAGAAACTGCATGGGATTCAACTCCATTTAGGACTGGGAAACAAACGCTAGCTCGCCTTACAAGAAACACACTCTGCTTTTGAGAAAAGAGCACAATTCTACTCTACTGTGTTTCCTATGGGGTCTGAACAGAGAGCTTGCTCAGAACAAAAGAACTGTGCTTCCTACACACCCGGCCATATCTAGTTCAATTCTGCTTAGGAACTGACAAGAACAGTAGATCCTCTTCAGTCCAATACACTATACTTGCTGGGAACAGACGCCAGTGCTATTTGTCCTGTGTATGGCAATGGCAGCGCAATAGTGACTCTTCTTACCATAAAACAACTCTTGCTCGTAGGACCAGAAACTGCATGTGATTCAACTCCATTTAGGACTGGGAAACAAACGCTAGCTCGCCTTACAAGAAACACAATCTGCTTTAGAGAAAAGAGCACTCTTCTACTCTACTCTGTTTCCTATAGGGCCAGAACAGTGAGCTTGCTCAGAACAAAAGAACTGTGCTTCCTACACACGGGCCTTATCTAGTTCAACTCTGCTTAGGAAACTGACAAGAACAGTAGCTCCTATTCAGTCCAATACACTGTACTTCCTGGGAACAGACGCGAGTGCTATTTGCACTGTGTATGGCAATGGGAGCACAATAGTAACTTTCCTTACCAGAAAACAACTCTTGCTCATAGGACCGGAAACTGCCTGTGATTGAACTCAATTTTGGACTAGGAAACAAACTCTAGCTCGCCTTACATGAAACACACTCTGCTTTTGAGAAAAGAGCACTCTTCTACTCTACTGTGTTTCCTGTGAGCCCCGAACAGTGAGCTTGCTCAGAACAAAAAAAACGTGCTTCCTACACACACCGCCACACCTAGTTCAATTCTGCTTAAGAACCTGACAAGAACAGTAGATCCTCTTCAGTCCAATACACTGTACTCCTGGGAACAGACAACAGTGCTATTTGTCCTGTTTATGGCAATGGCAGCGCAATAGTGACTCTTCTTACCATAAAACAACTCTTGCTCGTAGGACCAGAAACTGCATATGATTCAACTCCGTTTAGGACTGGGAAACAAACGCTAGCTCTCCTTACAAGAAACGCACTCTGCTTTAGAGAAAAGAGCACTCTTCTACTCTACTGTGTTTCCTGTAGGGCCAGAACAGTGAGCTTGCTCAGAACAAAAGAACTGTGCTTCCTATACACACCGACCATATCTAGTTCAACTCTGCTTAGGAAAGTGACAAGAACAGTAGCTCCTCTTCAGTCCGATACACCGTATTTGCTGGGAACAGACGCGAGTGCTATTTGCACTGTGTATGGCAATGGGAGCTCAATAGTTACTTTCCTTACCAGAAAACAACTCTTGCTCATAGGAACAGAAACTGCATGGGATTCAACTCCATTTAGGACTGGGAAACAAACGCTAGCTCGCCTTACAAGAAACACACTCTGCTTTTGAGAAAAGAGCACAATTCTACTCTACTGTGTTTCCTATGGGGTCCGAACAGAGAGCTTGCTCAGAACAAAAGAACTGTGCTTCCTACACACACGGCCATATCTAGTTCAATTCTGCTTAGGAACTGACAAGAACAGAAGATCCTCTTCAGTCCAATACACTATACTTGCTGGGAACAGATGCCAGTGCTATTTGTCCTGTGTATGGCAATGGCAGCACAATAGTGACTCTTCTTACCATAAAACAACTCTTGCTTGTAGGACCAGAAACTGCATGTGATTCAACTCCATTTAGGACTGGGAAACAAACGCTAGCTCGCCTTACAAGAAACACAATCTGCTTTAGAGAAAAGAGCACTCTTCTACTCTACTGTGTTTCCTATAGGGCCAGAACAGTGAGCTTGCTCAGAACAAAAGAACTGTGTTTCCTACACACGGGCCATATCTAGTTCAACTCTGCTTAGGAAAGTGACAAGAACAGTAGCTCCTATTCAGTCCAATACATTGTACTTCCTGGGAACAGACACGAGTGCTATTTGCACTGTGTATGGCAATGGGAGCACAATAGTAACTTTCCTTACCAGAAAACAACTCTTGCTCATAGGACTGGAGACTGCCTGTGATTGAACTCAATTTTGAACTAGGAAACAAACTCTAGCTCGACTTACATGAAACACACTCTGCTTTTGAGAAAAGAGCACTCTTCTACTCTACTGTGTTTCCTGTGAGGTCCGAACAGTGAGCTTGCTCAGAACAAAAAAAACGTGCTTCCTACACACACCGCCACACCTAGTTCAATTCTGCTTAAGAACTTGACAAGAACAGTAGATCCACTTCAGTCCAATACACTGTACTCCTGGGAACAGACAACAGTGCTATTTGTCCTGTGTATGGCAATGGCAGCGCAATAGTGACTCTTCTTACCATAAAACAACTCTTGCTCGTAGGACCAGAAACTGCATATGATTCAACTCCGTTTAGGACTGGGAAACAAACTCTAGCTCTCCTTACAAGAAACACACTCTGCTTTAGTGAAAAGAGCACTCTTCTACTCTACTGTGTTTCCTATAGGGCCAGAACAATGAGCTTGCTCAGAACAAAAGAACTGTGCTTCCTATACACACCGTCATATCTAGTTCAACTCTGCTTAGGAAACTGACAAGAACAGTAGCTCCTATTCAGTCCAATACACTGTACTTGCTGGGAACAGACGCGAGTGCTCTTTGCACTGTGTATTGCATTTGGAGCGCAATAGTGACTCTTCTTACCAGAAAACAACTCTTGCTCGTAGGACCAAAAACTGCCTGTGACTCAACTCCATTTAGGACTGGGAAACAAACGCGAGCTCGCCTTACAAGAAACACACTCCGCTTTAGAGAAAAGAGCACTCTTCTACTCTACCTTGTTCCCTATGGGGTCCGAACAGTGAGCTTGCTCAGAACAAAAAAACTGTGCTTCCTACACACAAGGCCATATCTAGTTCAAGTCTGATTAGGAACCTGACAACAACAGTAGATCCTCCTTCGTCCAATACACTGTACTTGCTTGGAAAAGACGCCAGTAATATTTGTCCTGTGTATGGCAATGGCAGCGCAATAGTGACTCTTCTTACCAAAAAACATCTCTTGCTTGTAGGACCAGAAACTCCATGTGATTCAACTCCATTTAGGACTGGGAAACAAACGCTAGCTCGCCTTACAAGAAACACACTCTGCTTTTGAGAAAAGAGCACTCTTCTACTCTACTGAGTTTCCTATGGGGTCCAAACAGTGAGCTTGCTCAGAACAAAAGAACTCTGCTTCCTACACACACCGACCATATCTAGTTCAACTCTGCTTAGGATACTGACAAAAACAGTAGCTCCTATTCAGTCCAATACACTGTACTTCGTGGGAACAGACGCGAGTGCTATTTGCACTGTGTATGGCAATGGGAGCTCAATAGTTACTTTCCTTACCAGAAAACAACTCTTGCTCATAGGACCGGAAACTGCCTGTGATTGAACTCCATTTAGGACTAGGAAACAAACTCTAGCTCGCCTTCCAAGAAACACAGTCTGCTTTTGAGAATAGAGCACTCTTCTACTCTACTGTGTTTCCTATGTGGTCCGAACAGTGAGCTTCTTCAGAACAAAAGAACTGTGCTTCCTACACACACCGCCACACCTAGTTCAATTCTGCTTGGGAACCTGACAAGAACAGTAGATCCTCTTCAGTCCGATACACTGTACTTGCTGGGAACAGACGCGAGTGCTATTTGTCCTGTGTATGGCAATGGCAGCGCAATAGTGACTATTCTTACCATAAACAACTCTTGCTCGTAGGACCAGAAACTGCATGTGATTCAACTCCATTTAGGACTGGGAAACAAACGCTAGCTCTCCTTACAAGAAACACACTCTGCTTTAGAGAAAAGAGCACTCTTCTACTCTACTGTGTTTCCTATAGGGCCAGAACAGTGAGCTTGCTCAGAACATAAGAACTGTGCTTCCTACACACACCGACCATATCTAGTTCAACTCTGCTTAGGAAACTGACAAGAACAGTAGCTCCACTTCAGTCCGATACACTGTATTTGCTGGGAACAGACGCGAGTGCTATTTGCACTGTGTATGGCAATGGGAGCTCAATAGTTACTTTCCTTACCAGAAAACAACTCTTGCTCATAGGACCAGAAACTGCATGTAATTCCACTCCATTTAGGACTGGGAAACAAACGCTAGCTTGCCTTACAAGAAACACACTCTGCTTCTGACAAAAGAGCACAATTCTACTCTACTGTGTTTCCTATGGGGTCCGAACAGTGAGCTTGCTCAGAACAAAAGAACTGTGCTTCCTACACACACCGACCATATCTAGTTCAACTCTGCTTAGGAAACTGACAAGAACAGTAGCTCCTCTTCAGTCCGATACACTGTATTTGCTGGGAACACACGCGAGTGCTATTTGCACTGTGTATGGCAATGGGAGCCAATAGTTACTTTCCTTACCAGAAAACAACTCTTGCTCATAGGAACAGAAACTGCATGGGATTCAACTCCATTTAGGACTGGGAAACAAACGCTAGCTCGCCTTACAAGAAACACACTCTGCTTTTGAGAAAAGAGCACAATTCTACTCTACTGTGTTTCCTATGGGGTCCGAACAGAGAGCTTGCTCAGAACAAAAGAACTGTGCTTCCTACACACACGGCCATATCTAGTTCAATTCTGCTTAGGAACTGACAAGAACAGTAGATCCTCTTCAGTCCAATACACTATACTTGCTGGGAACAGACGCCAGTGCTATTTGTCCTGTGTATGGCAATGGCAGCGCAATAGTGACTCTTCTTACCATAAAACAACTCTTGCTCGTAGGACCAGAAACTGCATGTGATTCAACTCCATTTAGGACTGGGAAACAAACGCTAGCTCGCCTTACAAGAAACACAATCTGCTTTAGAGAAAAGAGCACTCTTCTACTCTACTGTGTTTCCTATAGGGCCAGAACAGTGAGCTTGCTCAGAACAAAAGAACTGTGCTTCCTACACACGGGCCATATCTAGTTCAACTCTGCTTAGGAAACTGACAAGAACAGTAGCTCCTCTTCAGTCCAATACACTGTACTTCCTGGGAACAGACGCGAGTGCTATTTGCACTGTGTATGGCAATGGGAGCACAATAGTAACTTTCCTTACCAGAAAACAACTCTTGCTCATAGGACCGGAGACTGCCTGTGATTGAACTCAATTTTGGACTAGGAAACAAACTCTAGCTCGCCTTACATGAAACACACTCTGCTTTTGAGAAAAGAGCACTCTTCTACTCTACTGTGTTTCCTGTGAGGTCCGAACAGTGAGCTTGCTCAGAACAAATAAAACGTGCTTCCTACACACACCGCCACACCTAGTTCAATTCTGCTTAAGAACCTGACAAAAACAGTAGATCCTCTTCAGTCCAATACACTGTACTCCTGGGAACAGACAACAGTGCTATTTGTCCTGTGTATGGCAATTGCAGCGCAATAGTGACTCTTCTTACCATAAAACAACTCTTGCTCGTAGGACCAGAAACTGCATATGATTCAACTCCGTTTAGGACTGGGAAACAAACGCTAGCTCTCCTTACAAGAAATGCACTCTGCTTTAGAGAAAAGAGCAATCTTCTACTCTACTGTGTTTCCTATAGGGCCAGAACAGTGAGCTTGCTCAGAACAAAAGAACTGTGCTTCCTATACACACCGACCATATCTAGTTCAACTCTGCTTAGGAAAGTGACAAGAACAGTAGCTCCTCTTCAGTCCGATACACTGTATTTGCTGGGAACAGACGCGAGTGCTATTTGCACTGTGTATGGCAATGGGAGCTCAATAGTTACTTTCCTTACCAGAAAACAACTCTTGCTCAAAGGAACAGAAACTGCATGGGATTCAACTCCATTTAGGACTGGGAAACAAACGCTAGCTCGCCTTACAAGAAACACACTCTGCTTTTGAGAAAAGAGCACAATTCTACTCTACTGTGTTTCCTATGGGGTCCGAACAGAGAGCTTGCTCAGAACAAAAGAACTGTGCTTCCTACACACACGGCCATATCTAGTTCAATTCTGCTTAGGAACTGACAAGAACAGTAGATCCTCTTCAGTCCAATACACTATACTTGCTGGGAACAGACGCCAGTGCTATTTGTCCTGTGTATGGCAATGGCAGCGCAATAGTGACTCTTCTTACCATAAAACAACTCTTGCTCGTAGGACCAGAAACTGCATGTGATTCAACTCCATTTAGGACTGGGAAACAAACGCTAGCTCGCCTTACAAGAAACACAATCTGCTTTAGAGAAAAGAGCACTCTTCTACTCTACTGTGTTTCCTATAGGGCCAGAACAGTGAGCTTGCTCAGAACAAAAGAACTGTGCTTCCTACACACGGGCCATATCTAGTTCAACTCTGCTTAGGAAACTGACAAGAACAGTAGCTATTATTCAGTCCAATAAACTGTACTTCCTGGGAACAGACGCGAGTGCTATTTGCACTGTGTATGGCAATGGGAGCACAATAGTAACTTTCCTTACTAGAAAACAATTCTTGCTCATAGAACCGGAAACTGCCTGTGATTGAACTCAATTTTGGACTAGGAAACAAACTCTAGCTCGCCTTACTTGAAACACACTCTGCTTTTGAGAAAAGAGCACTCTTCTACTCTACTGTGTTTCCTGTGAGGTCCGAAGAGTCAGCTTGCTCAGAACAAAAAAAAAACGTGCTTCCTACACACACCGCCAGACCTAGTTCAATTCTGCTTAAGAACCTGACAAGAACAGTAGATCCTCTTCAGTCCAATACACTGTACTCCTGGGAACAGACAACAGTGCTATTTGTCCTGTGTATGGCAATGGCAGCGCAATAGTGACTCTTCTTACCATAAAACAACTCTTGCTTGTAGGACCAGAAACTGATTATGATTCAACTCCGTTTAGGACTGGGAAACAAACGCTAGCTCTCCTTACAAGAAACACACTCTGCTTTAGAGAAAAGAGCACTCTTCTACTCTACTGTGTTTCCTATAGGGCCAGAACAGTGAGCTTGCTCAGAACAAAAGAACTGTGCTTCCTATACACACCGACCATATCTAGTTCAACTCTGCTTAGGAAACTGACAAGAACAGTAGCTCCTATTCAGTCCAATACACTGTACTTGATGGAAACAGATGCGAGTGCTATTTGCACTGTGTATGGCAATGGGAGCACAATAGTAACTTTCCTTACGAGAAAACAAATCTTGCTCATGGGACCAGAAACTGCCTGTGATTGAACTCCATTTAGGACTGGGAAACAAACGCTAGCTCGCCTTACAAGAAACAAACTCTGCTTTTGAGAAAAGAGCACTCTTCTACTCTACTGTATTTCCTATGGGATCCAAACAGTGAGCTTGCTGAGTACAAAAGAACTGTGCTTCCTACACACATGGGCCATATCTAGTTCAACTCTGCTTAGGAACCTGAGAAGAAAAGTAGATCCTCTTCAGTCCAATACACTGTACTGCTGGGAACAGACAACAGTGATATTTGTCCTGTGTATGGCAATGGCAGCGCAATAGTAACTCTTCTTACCATAAAACAACTCTTGCTCATAGGACCAGAAACTGCATGTGATTCAACTCCAATTTGGACTGGGAAACAAACGATAGCTTGCCTTACAAGAAACACACTCTGCTTTTGAGAAAAGAGCACTCTTCTACTCTACTGTGTTTCCTATGGGGTCCAAACAGTGAGCTTGCTCAGAACAAAAGAACTGTGCTTCCTACACACACGGACCGTATCTAGTTCAGCTCTGCTTAGGAAACTGACAAGAACAGTAGCTCCTCTTCATTCCAATACACTGTACTTGCTGGGAACAGACGTCAGTGCTATTTGTCCTGTGTTGGGCAATGGCAGCGCAATAATGACTCTTCTTACCAGAAAACAACTCTTGCTCGTAGGACCAGAAACTGCATGGGATTCAACTCCATTTAGCACTGGGAAACAAATGCTAGCTTGCCTTACATGAAACACACTTTGCTTTTGAGAAAAGAGCACTCTTCTACTCTACTGTGTTTCCTAGAGGGCCAGAACAGTGAGCTTGCTCAGAACAAAAGAACTGTGCTTCCTACACACGGGCCATCTAGTTCAACTCTGCTTAGGAAACTGACAAGAACAGTAGCTCCTATACAGTCCAATACACTGTAATTGCTGGGAACAGACGCGAGTGCTATTTGCACTGTGTATTGCATTTGGAGCGCAAGAGTGACTCTTCTTACCAGAAAACAACTCTTGTTTGTAGGACCAAAAACTGCATGTGATTCAACTCCATATTGGACTGGGAAAAAAATGCTAGCTTGCCTTACAAGAAACACACTCTGCTTTTGAGAAAAGAGCACTCTTCTACTCTACTGTGTTTCCTATGGGGTCCAAACAGTGAGCTTGCTCAGAACAAAAGAACTGTGATTCCTACACACACCGACCATATCTAGTTCAACTCTCCTTAGGAAACTGACAAGAACAGTAGCTCCGATTCAGTCCAATACACTGCACATGCTGGGAACAGACGCGAGTGCTATTTGCACTGTGTATGGCAATGGGAGCACAATAGTAACTTTCCTTACGAGAAAACAACTCTTGCTCATGGGACCGGAAACTGCCTGTGATTGAACTCCATTTAGGACTGGGAAACAAACGCTAGCACGCGTTACAAGAAACACACTCTGCTTTTGAGAAAAGAGCACTCTTCTACTCTACTGTATTTCCTATGGGATCCAAACAGTGAGCTTGCTGAGTACAAAAGAACTGTGCTTCCTACACACATGGGCCATATCAAGTTCAACTCTGCTTAGGAACCTGAGAAGAAAAGTAGATCCTCTTCAGTCCAATACACTGTACTGCTGGGAACAGACAACAGTGATATTTGTCCTGTGTATGGCAATGACAGCGCAATAGTGACTCTTCTTACCATAAAACAACTCTTGCTCATAGGACCAGAAACTGCATGTGATTCAACTCCAGTTTGGACTGGGAAACAAACGCTAGCTTGCCTTACAAGAAACACACTCTGCTTTTGAGAAAAGAGCACTCTTCTACTCTACTGTGTTTCCTATGGGGTCCAAACAGTGAGCTTGCTCAGAACAAAAGAACTGTGCTTCCTACACACACGGACCGTATCTAGCTCAGCTCTGCTTAGGAAACTGACAAGAACAGTAGCTCCTCTTCTTTCCAATACACTGTACTTGCTGGGAACAGACGCCAGTGCTATTTGTCCTGTGTAGGGCAATGGCAGCGCAATAAGGACTCTTCTTACCAGAAAACAACTCTTGCTCGTAGGACCAGAAACTGCATGGGATTCAACTCCATTTAGCACTGGGAAACAAATGCTAGCTTGCCTTACATGAAACACACTTTGCTTTTGAGAAAAGAGCACTCTTCTACTCTACTGAGTTTCCTATGTGGTCCAAACTGTGAGCTTGCTCAGAACAAAAGAACTGTGCTTCCTACACACACGGGAAATATCTAGTTCAACTCTGCTTAGGAAACTGACAAGAACAGTAGCTCCTATTCAGTCCAATACACTGTACTTGATGGAAACAGATGCGAGTGCTATTTGCACTGTGTATGGCATTTGGAGCACAATAGTGACTCTTCTTACCAGAAAACAACTCTTGCTCGTAGGACCAAAAACTGCCTGTGACTCAACTCCATTTAGGACTGGGAAACAAACGCGAGCTCGCCTTACAAGAAACACACTCTGCTTTAGAGAAAAGAGCACTCTTCTACTCTACTGTGTTTCCTTTGGGGTTAGAACAGTGAGCTTGTTTAGAACAAAAAAACTGTGCTTCCTACACACACGGCCATATCTAGTTCAAATCTGCTTAGGAACCTGACAAGAACAGTAGATCCTCTTCCGTCCAATACACTGTACTTGCTGGGAAAAGACGCCAGTGCTATTTGTCCTGTGTATGGCAATGGCAGAACAATAGTGACTCTTCTTACCAAAAAACAACTCTTGTTTGTAGGACCAGAAACGGCATGTGATTCAACTCCATATTGGACTGGGAAAAAAACGCTAGCTCGCCTTACAAGAAACACACTCTGCTTTTGAGAAAAGAGCACTCTTCTACTCTACTGTGTTTCCTATGGGGTCCAAACAGTGAGCTTGCTCAGAACAAAAGAACTGTGATTCCTACACACACCGACCATATCTAGTTCAACTCTCCTTAGGAAACTGACAAGAACAGTAGCTCCGATTCAGTCCAATACACTGCACATGCTGGGAACAGACGCGAGTGCTATTTGCACTGTGTATGGCAATGGGAGCACAATAGTAACTTTCCTTACCAGAAAACAACTCTTGCTCATAGGAACAGAAACTGCATGGGATTCAACTCCATTTAGGACTGGGAAACAAACGCTAGCTCGCCTTACAAGAAACACACTCTGCTTTTGAGAAAAGAGCACAATTCTACTCTACCGTGTTTCCTATGGGGTTCGAACAGAGAGCTTGCTCAGAACAAAAGAACTGTGCTTCCTACACACACGGCCATATCTAGTTCAATTCTGCTTAGGAACCTGACAAGAACAGTAGATCCTCTTCAGTCCAATACACTGTACTTGCTGGGAACAGACGCCAGTGCTATTTGTCCTGTGTATGGCAATGGCAGCGCAATAGTGACTCTTCTTACCAGAAAACAACTCTTGCTCGTAGGACCAGAAACTGCATGTGATTCAGCTCCATTTAGGACTGGGAAACAAACGCTAGCTCGCCTTACAAGAAACACACTCTGCTTTTGAGAAAAGATCACTCTTCTACTCTACTGTGTTTCCTATAGGGCCAGAACAGTGAGCTTGCTCAGAACAAAAGAACTGTGCTTCCTACACACGGGCCATATCTAGTTCAACTCTGCTTAGGAAACTGACAAGAACAGTAGCTCCTATTCAGTCCAATACACTGTACTTGCTGGGAACAGACGCCAGTGCTATTTGTCCTGTGTATGGCAATGGCAGCGCAATAGTGACTCTTCTTACCAGAAAACAACTCTTGCTCGTAGGACCAGAAACTGCATGTGATTCAGCTCCATTTAGGACTGGGAAACAAACGCTAGCTCGCCTTACAAGAAACACACTCTGCTTTTGAGAAAAGATCACTCTTCTACTCTACTGTGTTTCCTATAGGGCCAGAACAGTGAGCTTGCTCAGAACAAAAGAACTGTGCTTCCTACACACGGGCCATATCTAGTTCAACTCTGCTTAGGAAACTGACAAGAACAGTAGCTCCTATTCAGTCCAATACACTGTACTTGCTGGGAACAGACGCGAGTGCTCTTTGCACTGTGTATTGCATTTGGAGCGCAATAGTGACTCTTCTTACCAGAAAACAACTCTTGCTCGTAGGACCAAAAACTGCCTGTGACTCAACTCCATTTAGGACTGGGAAACAAACGCGAGCTCGCCTTACAAGAAACACACTCTGCTTTAGAGAAAAGAGCACTCTTCTACTCTACTGTGTTCCCTATGGGGTCCGAACAGTGAGCTTGATCAGAACAAAAAAACTGTGCTTCCTACACACAAGGCCATATCTAGTTCAAGTCTGATTAGGAACCTGACAACAACAGTAGATCCTCTTTCGTCCAATACCCTGTACTTGCTTGGATAAGACGCCAGTGATATTTGTCCTGTGTATGGCAATGGCAGCGCAATAGTGACTCTTCTTACCAAAAAACATCTCTTGCTTGTAGGACCAGAAACTCCATGTGATTCAACTCCATTTAGGACTGGGAAACAAACGCTAGCTCGCGTTACAAGAAACACACTCTGCTTTTGAGAAAAGAGCACTCTTCTACTCTACTGAGTTTCTTATGGGGTCCAAACAGTGAGCTTGCTCAGAACAAAAGAACTCTGCTTCCTACACACACCGACCATATCTAGTTCAACTCTGCTTAGGATACTGACAAGAACAGTAGCTCCTATTCAGTCCAATACACTGTACTTCCTGGGAACAGACGCTAGTGCTATTTGCACTGTGTATGGCAATGGGAGCACAATAGTAACTTTCCTTACCAGAAAACAACTCTTGCTCATAGGACCGGAAACTGCCTGTGATTGAACTCCATTTAGGACTAGGAAACAAACTCTAGCTCGCCTTCCAAGAAACACAGTCTGCTTTTGAGAATAGAGCACTCTTCTACTCTACTGTGTTTCCTATGAGGTCCGAATAGTGAGCTTGCTCAGAACAAAAAAAAACGTGCTTCCTACACACAACGCCACACCTAGTTCAATTCTGCTTAGGAACCTGACAAGAACAGTAGGTCCTCTTCAGTCCAATACACTGTACTCCTGGGAACAGACAACAGTGCTATTTGTCCTGTGTATGGCAATGGCAGCAAATAGTGACTCTTCTTACCATAAACAACTCTTGCTCGTAGGACCAGAAACTGCATGGGATTCAACTCCATTTAGGACTGGGAAACAAACGCTAGACCTCCTTACAAGAAACACACTCTGCTTTAGAGAAAAGAGCACTCTTCTACTCTACTGTGTTTCCTATAGGGCCAGAACAGTGAGCTTGCTCAGAACAAAAGAACTGTGCTTCCTACACACACCGACCATATCTAGTTCAACTCTGCTTAGGAAACTGACAAGAACAATAGCTCCACTTCAGTCCGATACACTGTATTTGCTGGGAACAGACGCGAGTGCTATTTGCACTGTGTATGGCAATGGGAGCTCAATAGTTACTTTCCTTACCAGAAAACAACTCTTGCTCGTAGGAACAGAAACTGCAAGGGATTCAACTCCATTTAGGACTGGGAAACAAACGCTAGCTCGCCTTACAAGAAACACACTCTGCTTTTGAGAAAAGAGCACAATTCTACTCTACTGTGTTTCCTATGGGGTCCGAACAGAGAGCTTGCTCAGAACAAAAGAACTGTGCTTCCTACACACACGCCCATATCTAGTTCAATTCTGCTTAGGAACTGACAAGAACAGTAGATCCTCTTCAGTCCAATACACTATACTTGCTGGGAACAGACGCCAGTGCTATTTGTCCTGTGTATGGCAATGGCTGCGCAATAGTGACTCTTCTTACCATAAAACAACTCTTGCTCGTAGGACCAGAAACTGCATGTGATTCAACTCCATTTAGGACTGGGAAACAAACGCTAGCTCTCCTTACAAGAAACACAATCTGCTTTAGAGAAAAGAGCACTCTTCTACTCTACTGTGTTTCCTATAGGGCCAGAACAGTGAGCTTGCTCAGAACAAAAGAACTGTGCTTCCTACACACGGGCCATATCTAGTTCAACTGTGCTTAGGAAACTGACAAGAACAGTAGCCCCTATTCAGTCCAATACACTGTACTTCCTGGGAACAGACGCGAGTGCTATTTGCACTGTGTATGGCAATGGGAGCACAATAGTAACTTTCCTTACCAGAAAACAACTCTTGCTCATAGGACCGGAAACTCCCTGTGATTGAACTCCATTTAGGACTAGGAAACAAACTCTAGCTCGCCTTACAAGAAACACACTCTGCTTTTGAGAATAGAGCACTCTTCTACTCTACTGTGTTTCCTGTGAGGTCCGAATAGTGAGCTTGCTCAGAACAAAAAAAAACGTGCTTCCTACACACAACGCCACACCTAGTTCAATTCTGCTTAGGAACCTGACAAGAACAGTAGGTCCTCTTCAGTCCAATACACTGTACTCCTGGGAACAGACAACAGTGCTATTTGTCCTGTGTATGGCAATGGCAGCAAATAGTGACTCTTCTTACCATAAACAACTCTTGCTCGTAGGACCAGAAACTGCATGGGATTCAACTCCATTTAGGACTGGGAAACAAACGCTAGACCTCCTTACAAGAAACACACTCTGCTTTAGAGAAAAGAGCACTCTTCTACTCTACTGTGTTTCCTATAGGGCCAGAACAGTGAGCTTGCTCAGAACAAAAGAACTGTGCTTCCTACACACACCGACCATATCTAGTTCAACTCTGCTTAGGAAACTGACAAGAACAATAGCTCCACTTCAGTCCGATACACTGTATTTGCTGGGAACAGACGCGAGTGCTATTTGCACTGTGTATGGCAATGGGAGCTCAATAGTTACTTTCCTTACCAGAAAACAACTCTTGCTCGTAGGAACAGAAACTGCAAGGGATTCAACTCCATTTAGGACTGGGAAACAAACGCTAGCTCGCCTTACAAGAAACACACTCTGCTTTTGAGAAAAGAGCACAATTCTACTCTACTGTGTTTCCTATGGGGTCCGAACAGAGAGCTTGCTCAGAACAAAAGAACTGTGCTTCCTACACACACGCCCATATCTAGTTCAATTCTGCTTAGGAACTGACAAGAACAGTAGATCCTCTTCAGTCCAATACACTATACTTGCTGGGAACAGACGCCAGTGCTATTTGTCCTGTGTATGGCAATGGCTGCGCAAAAGTGACTCTTCTTACCATAAAACAACTCTTGCTCGTAGGACCAGAAACTGCATGTGATTCAACTCCATTTAGGACTGGGAAACAAACGCTAGCTCTCCTTACAAGAAACACAATCTGCTTTAGAGAAAAGAGCACTCTTCTACTCTACTGTGTTTCCTATAGGGCCAGAACAGTGAGCTTGCTCAGAAGAAAATAACTGTGCTTCCTACACACGGGCCATATCTAGTTCAACTCTGCTTAGGAAACTGACAAGAACAGTAGCCCCTATTCAGTCCAATACACTGTACTTCCTGGGAACAGACGCGAGTGCTATTTGCACTGTGTATGGCAATGGGAGCACAATAGTAACTTTCCTTACCAGAAAACAACTCTTGCTCATAGGACCGGAAACTGCCTGTGATTGAACTCAATTTTGGACTAGGAAACAAACTCTAGCTCGCCTTACATGAAACACACTCTGCTTTTGAGAAAAGAGCACTCTTCTACTCTACTGTGTTTCCTGTGAGGTCCGAACAGTGAGCTTGCTCAGAACAAAAAAAACGTGCTTCCTACACACACCGCCACACCTAGTTCAATTCTGCTTAAGAACCTGACAAGAACAGTAGATCCTCTTCAGTCCAATACACTGTACTCCTGGGAACAGACAACAGTGCTATTTGTCCTGTGTATGGCAATGGCAGCGCAATAGTGACTCTTCTTACCATAAAACAACTCTTGCTCGTAGGACCAGAAACTGCATATGATTCAACTCCCTTTAGGACTGGGAAACAAACGCTAGCTCTCCTTACAAGAAACGCACTCTGCTTTAGAGAAAAGAGCACTCTTCTACTCTACTGTGTTTCCTGTAGGGCCAGAACAGTGAGCTTGCTCAGAACAAAAGAACTGTGCTTCCTATAAACACCGACCATATCTAGTTCAACTCTGCTTAGAAAACTGACAAGAACAGTAGCTCCACTTCAGTCTGATACACTGTATTTGCTGGGAACAGACGCGAGTGCTATTTGCACTGTGTATGGCAATGGGAGCTCAATAGTTACTTTCCGTACCAGAAAACAACTCTTGCTCGTAGGAACAGTAACTGCATGGGATTCAACTCCATTTAGGACTGGGAAACAAACGCTAGCTCGACTTCCAAGAAACACACTCTGCTTTTCAGAAAAGAGCACAATTCTACTCTACTGTGTTTCCTCTGGGGTCCGAACAGTGAGCTTGCTCAGAACAAAAGAACTGTGTTTCCTACACACACCGACCATATCTAGTTAAACTCTGCTTAGGAAACTGACAAGAACAGTAGCTCCTCTTCAGTCCAATACACTGTATTTGCTGGGAACAGACGCGAGTGCTATTTGCACTGTGTATGGCAATGGGAGCGCAATCGTGACTTTCCTTACTGGAAAACAACTCTTGCTCGTAGGACCAGAAACTGTATGTGATTCCACTCCATTTAGGACTGGGAAACAAATTCTAGCTCGCCTTACAAGAAACACACTCTGCTTTAGAGAAAAGAGCACTCTTCTACTCTACTGTGTTTCCTATAGGGCCAGAACAGTGAGCTTGCTCAGAACAAAAGAACTGTGCTTCCTACACTCGGGCCATATCTAGTTCAACTCTGCTTAGGAAACTGACAAGAACAGTAGCTCCTCTTCAGTCCGATACACTGTACTTCCTGGGAACAGATGGGACTGCTATTTGCACTGTGTATGGCTATTGGAGCACAATAGTGACTCGTCTTACCAGAAAACAGCTCTTGCTCGTAGGACAAAAAACTGCATGTGACACAACTCCATTTAGGACTGGGACCAAACGCTAGCTCGCCTTCCAAGAAACACACTCTGCTTTTGAGAAAAGAGCACTCTTCTACTCTACTGTGTTTCCTATGGGTTCCGAACAGTGAGCTTGCTCAGAACAAAAAAACTGTGCTTCCTACACACACGGCCATATCTAGTTCAAGTCTGCTTAGGAACCTGACAAGAACAGTAGATCCTCTTCCATCCAATACACTGTACTTGCTGGGAAAAGACGCCAGTGCTATTTGTCCTGTGTATGGCAATGGCAGCGCAATAGTGTCTCTTCTTACCAGAAAACAACTCTTGCTTGCATGACCAGAAACTCCATGTGATTCAACTCCATTTAGGACTTGGAAACAAACGCTAGCTCGCCCTACAAGAAACACACTCTTCTTTTGAGAAAAGAGCACTCTTCTACTCTACTGTGTTTCCTATGGGGTCCAAACAGTGAGCTTGCTCAGAACAAAAGAACTGTGCTTCCTACACACGCGAGACATATCTCATTCACCTCTGCTTAGGAAACTGACAAGAACAGTAGCTCCTCATCAGTCCGATACACTGTACTTGCTGGGAACAGACGTGAGTGCTATTTGCACTGTGTATGGCAATGGGAGTGAAATAGTGTCTTTCCTTACCAGAAAACAACTCTTGGTCATAGGACCAGAAACTGCATGTGATTAAACTCCATTTAGGACTTGGAAACAAACGCTAGCTCGCCTTACAAGAAACACAATCTGCTTTTGAGAAAAGAGCACTCTTCTACTCTACTGTGTTTCCTATAGGGCCAGAACAGTGAGCTTGCTCAGAACAAAAGAACTGTGCTTCCTACACACACGGCCATATCTTGTTCAACTCTGCTGAGGAAACTGACAAGAACAGTAGCTCCTAATCAGCCCAATACACTGTACTTGAAGGGAACAGACGCGGGTACTATTTGCACTGTGTATGGCATTTGGAGCGCAATAGTGACTCTTCTTACCCGAAAAAAACTCTTGCTCGTAGGACCAAAAACTGCATGTGACTCCACTCTATTTAGGACTGGGAAACAAACGCGAGCTCACCTTACAAGAAAAACACTCTGCTTTAGAGAAAAGAGCACTCTTCTACTCTACTGTGTTTCCTATGGGGTCCAAAGAGTGAGCTTGCTCAGAACAAAAGAACTGTGCTTCCTACACACACGGGCCATATGTCGTTCAACTCTTCTTAGGAAACTTACAAGAACAGTAGCTCCTATTCAGTCCAATACACTGTACTTGCTGGGAACAGACGCGAGTGCTATTTGCACTGTGTATGGCAATTGGAACACAATAGTGACTCGTCTTACCAGAAAACAACTCTTGATCGTAGGACAAAAAACTGCATGTGACTCAACTCCATTTAGTACTGGGAAACAAACGCTAGCTCGCCTTCCAAGAAACACACTCTGCTTTTGAGAAAAGAGCACTCTTCTACTCTACTGTGTTTCCTTTGAGGTCCGAACAGTGAGCTTGCTCAGAACAAAAAAAACGTGCTTCCTACACACACCACCATACCTAGGTCAATTCTGTTTAGGAACCTGACAAGAACAGTAGATCCTCTTCAGTCCAATACACTGTACTGCTGGGAACAGACAACAGTGCTATTTGTCCTGTGTATGGCAATGGCAGCGCAATAGTGACTCTTCTTACCAGAAAACAACTCTTGCTCGTAGGACGAGAAACTGCATGGGATTCAACTCCATTTAGGACTGGGAAACAAATGCTAGCTCGCCTTACAAGAAACACACTCTGCTTTTGAGAAAAGAGCACTCTTCTACTCTACCGTGTTTCCTATGGGGTCTTAACAGTGAGCTTGCTCAGAACAAAAAAACTGTGCTTCCTACACATACGGCCATATCTAGTTCAAGTCTGCTTAGGAAACTGACAAGAACAGTAGCTCCTATTCAGTCTGATACACTGTACTTGCTGGGAACAGACGCGAGTGCTATTTGCACTGTATATTGCATTTGGAGCGCAACAGTGACTCTTCTTACCAGAAAACAACTCTTGCTCGTAGGACAAAAAACTGCATGTGACTCAACTCCATTTAGGACTGGGAAACAAACGCGAGCTCGCCTTACAAGAAACACACTCTGCTTTTAAGAAAAGTGCACTCTTCTACTGTACTGTGTTTCCTATAGGGCCGGAACAGTGAGCTTGCTCAGAACATAAGACCTGTGCTTCCTACACACACGGGCCATATCGAGTTCAACTCTGCTTAGGAAAGTGACAAGAACAGTAGCTCCTCTTCAGTCTGATACACTGTACTTGCTGGGAACAGACGCATGTGCTATTTGCACTGTGTATGACAATGGGAGCGCAATAGTGACTTTCCTTACCAGAAAACAACTCTTGCTCGTAGGACCAGAAACTGCATGTGATTCAACTCCATATGGGACTGGGAAACAAACGCTAGCTCGCCTTACAAGAAACACAATCTGCTTTTGAGAAATGAGCACACTTCTACTCTACTGTGTTTCCTATAGGGCCAGAACAGTGAGCTTGCTCAGAACAAAAGAACCATGCTTCCTACACACACGGCCATATCTAGTTCAACTCTGCTTAGGAACCTGACAAGAACAGTAGCTCCTCTTCAGTCCAATACACTGTACATGATGGGAACAGACGCCAGTGCTGTTTGCCCTGTGTATGACAATGGGAGCACAATAGTGACTCTTCTTACCAGAAAACAACTCTTGCTCGTAGGACCAGAAACTGCATGTGATAAAACTCCACTTAGGACTGGGAATCAAACACTAACTCGTCTTACAAGAAACACACTCTGATTTACAGAAAAAAGCACTCTTCTACTCTATTGTGTTTCCTAGGAGGTCTGAACAGTGAACTTGCTCAGAACAAAAGAACTGTGCTTCCTACACACACGGCCATATCTAGTTCAACTCTGCTTAGGAACCTGACAAGAACAGTAGATCCTCTTCAGTCCAATACACTGTACTGCTGGGAACAGACAACAGTGCTATTTGTCCTGTGTATTGCATTTGGAGCGCAAGAGTGACTCTTCTTACCAGAAAACAACTCTTGTTTGTAGGACCAAAAACTGCATGTGATTCAACTCCATATTGGACTGGGAAAAAAATGCTAGCTTGCCTTACAAGAAACACACTCTGCTTTTGAGAAAAGAGCACTCTTCTACTCTACTGTGTTTCCTATGGGGTCCAAACAGTGAGCTTGCTCAGAACAAAAGAACTGTGATTCCTACACACACCGACCATATCTAGTTCAACTCTCCTTAGGAAACTGACAAGAACAGTAGCTCCGATTCAGTCCAATACACTGCACATGCTGGGAACAGATGCGAGTGCTATTTGCACTGTGTATGGCAATGGGAGCACAATAGTAACTTTCCTTACGAGAAAACAACTCTTGCTCATGGGACCGGAAACTGCCTGTGATTGAACTCCATTTAGGACTGGGAAACAAACGCTAGCACGCGTTACAAGAAACACACTCTGCTTTTGAGAAAAGAGCACTCTTCTACTCTACTGTATTTCCTATGGGATCCAAACAGTGAGCTTGCTGAGTACAAAAGAACTGTGCTTCCTACACACATGCGCCATATCAAGTTCAACTCTGCTTAGGAACCTGAGAAGAAAAGTAGATCCTCTTCAGTCCAATACACTGTACTGCTGGGAACAGACAACAGTGATATTTGTCCTGTGTATGGCAATGGCAGCGCAATAGTGACTCTTCTTACCATAAAACAACTCTTGCTCATAGGACCAGAAACTGCATGTGATTCAACTCCAGTTTGGACTGGGAAACAAACGCTAGCTTGCCTTACAAGAAACACACTCTGCTTTTGAGAAAAGAGCACTCTTCTACTCTACTGTGTTTCCTATGGAGTCCAAACAGTGAGCTTGCTCAGAACAAAAGAACTGTGCTTCCTACACACACGGACCGTATCTAGCTCAGCTCTGCTTAGGAAACTGACAAGAACAGTAGCTCCTCTTCTTTCCAATACACTGTACTTGCTGGGAACAGACGCCAGTGCTATTTGTCCTGTGTAGGGCAATGGCAGCGCAATAATGACTCTTCTTACCAGAAAACAACTCTTGCTCGTAGGACCAGAAACTGCATGGGATTCAACTCTATTTAGCACTGGGAAACAAATGCTAGCTTGCCTTACATGAAACACACTTTGCTTTTGAGAAAAGAGCACTCTTCTACTCTACTGAGTTTCCTATGCGGTCCAAACTGTGAGCTTGCTCAGAACAAAAGAACTGTGCTTCCTACACACACGGCCATATCTAGTTCAAGTCTGCTTAGGAACCTGACAAGAACAGTAGATCCTCTTCAGTCCAATACACTGTACTTGCTGGGAAGAGACGCCAGTGCTATTTGTCCTGTGTATGGCAATGTCAGCGCAATAGTGACTCTTCTTACCAGAAAACAACTCTTGCTCGTAGGACCAGAAACTGCATGTGATTCAACTCCATTTAGGACTTGGAAACAAATGCTAGCTCGCCTTACAAGAAACACACTCTGCTTTAGAGAAAAGAGCACTCTTCTACTCTACTGTGTTTCCTATGTGGTCCAAACAGTGAGCTTGCTCAGAACAAAAGAACTGTGCTTCCTACACGGGAAATATCTAGTTCAACTCTGCTTAGGAAACTGACAAGAACAGTAGCTCCTATTCAGTCCAATACACTGTACTTGATGGAAACAGACGCGAGTGCTATTTGCACTGTGTATGGCATTTGGAGCACAATAGTGACTCTTCTTACCAGAAAACAACTCTTGCTCGTAGGACCAAAAACTGCGTGTGACTCAACTCCATTTAGGACTGGGAAACAAACACTAGCTCGCCTTCCAAGAAACACACTCTGCTTTTGAGAAAAGAGTACTCTCCTACTCTACTGTTTCCTATGTGTTACGAACAGTGAGCTTGCTCAGAATAAAAAAACTGTGCTTCCTACAAACACGGCCACATCTAGTTCAAGTCTGCTTAGGAACCTGACAAGAACAGTAGATCCTCTTCAGTCCGATACACTGTACTTGCTGGGAACAGACGGGAGGGCTATTTGTACTGTGTATGGCAATGGGAGCGCAATAGTGACTTTCCTTAAAGAAAAAATCTCTAGCTCGTAGGACCAGAAACAGCATGTGATTCAACTCCATTTAGGACTGGGAAACAAATGCTAGCTCGCTTTACATGAAACACACTCTGCTTTTAAGAAAAGAGCACTCTTGTACTCTACTGTGTTTCCTATGGGGTCCAAACAGTGTGCTTGCTCAGAAAAAAAGAACTGTGCTTCCTACATACACGGGCCATATCTAGTTCAACTCTGCTTAGGAAACTGACAAGAACAGTAGCTCCTCTTCAGTCCAATACACTGTACTTGCTCGGAACAGACGCGAGTGCTATTTGCACTGTGTATGGCAATTGGAGCAAAATAGTGACTCGTCTTACCAGAAAACAACTCTCGCTCGTAGGACAAAAAACTGCATGTGACTCAACTCCATTTATGACTGAGAACCATCGCTAGCTCGCCTTCCAAGAAACACACTCTGCTTTTGAGGAAAGAGCACTCTATACTCTACTGTGTTTCCTATGGGTTCCGAACAGTGAGCTTGCTCAGAACAAAAAAACTGTGCTTCATAAACACAGGGCCTTGTCTAGTTCAAGTCTTCTTAGGAACCTGACAAGAACAGTAGATCCTCTTCCATCCAATACACTGTACTTGCTGGGAAAAGACGCCAGTGTTATTTGTCCTGTGTATGGCAATGGCAGCTCAATAGTGACTCTTCTTACCAGAAAACAACTCTTGCTCGTAGGACAGGAAACTGCATGTGATTCAACTCCATTTAGGACTGGGAAACAAACGCTAGCTCGCATTACAAAAAACACACTCTGCTTTTGAGAAAAGAGCACTGTTCTACTCTACTGTGTTTCCTATAGTGCCAGAACAGTGAGCTTGCTCAGAACAAAAGAACTGTGCTTCCTACACTCAGGCCATATCTAGTTCAACTCTGCATAGGAAACTGACAAGAACAGTAGCTCCTCTTCAGTCCGATACACTGTACTTCCTGGGAACAGACAGGACTGCTATTTGCACTGTGTATGGCTATTGGAGCACAATAGTGACTCATCTTACCAGAAAACAACACTTGCTTGTAGGACAAAAAACTGCATGTGACTCAACTCCATTTAGGACTGGGAAACAAACGCTAGCTCACCTTCCAAGAAACACACTCTGCTTTTGAGAAAAGAGCACTCTTCTACTCTACTGTGTTTCCTATGGGTTCCGAACAGTGAGCTTGCTCAGAACAAAAAAACTGTGCTTCCTACACACACGGCCATATCTAGTTCAAGTCTGCTTAGGAACCTGACAAGAACAGTAGATCCTCTTCCATCCAATACACTGTACTTGCTGGGAAAACACGCCAGTGTTATTTGTCCTGTGTATGCAAAGGCAGCACAATAGTGACTATTCTTACCAGAAAACAACTCTTGCTTGTAGGACCAGAAACTGCATGTGATTCAACTCCATTTAGGACTGGGAAACAAATGCTAGCTCGCCCTACAAGAAACAGACTCTGCTTTGAGAAAAGAGCACTCTTCTACTCTACTGTGTTTCCTATGGGGTCCAAACAGTGAGCTTGCTCAGAACAAAAGAACTGTGCTTCCTACACACGCAGGTCATATCTCGTTCAACTCTGCTTAGGAAACTGACAAGAACAGTAGCTCCTATTCAGTCCAATACACTGTATTGCTGGGAACAGACGCCATTGCTATTTGCAGTGTGTATGGCAATGGGAGCTCAATAGTGACTTTCCTTACCAGAAAACAACTCTTGCTCGTAGGACCAGAAACTGCATGTGATTCAACTCCATTTAGGACTGGGAAACAAATGCTAGCTCGCCTTACATGAAACACACTCTGCTTTTGAGAAAAGAGCACTCTTCTACTCTACTGTGTTTCTAAAGGGGTCCAAAGAGTGAACTTGCTCAGAACAAAAGAACTGTGCTTCCTACACACGGACCATATCTAGTTCAACTCTGCTGAGGAAACTGACAAGAACAGTAGCTCTTAATCAGTCCAATACACTGTACTTGAAGGGAACAGACGCGAGTACAATTTGCACTGTGTATGCCATTTGGAGCACAATAGTGACTCTTCTTACCAGAAAACAACTCTTGCTCGTAGGACCAGAAACTGCATATGATTCAACTCCGTTTAGGACTGGGAAACAAACGCTAGCTCTCCTTACAAGAAACGCACTCTGCTTTAGAGAAAAGAGCACTCTTCTACTCTACTGTGTTTCCTAAAGGGCCAGAACAGTGAGCTTGCTCAGAACAAAAAAACTGTGCTTCCTATACACACCGACCATATCTAGTTCAACTCTGCTTAGGAAAGTGACAAGAACAGTAGCTCCACTTCAGTCCGATACACTGTATTTGCTGGGAGCAGACGCGAGTGCTATTTGCACTGTGTATGGCAATGGAAGCTCAATAGTTACTTTCCTTACCAGAAAACAACTCTTGCTCGTAGGAACAGAAACTGCATGGGATTCAACTCCATTTAGGACTGGGAAACAAATGCTAGCTCGCCTTCCAAGAAACACACTCTGCTTTTGAGAAAAGAGCACAATTCTACTCTACTGTGTTTCCTATGGGGTCCGAACAGTGAGCTTGCTCAGAACAAAAGAACTGTGTTTCCTACACACACCGACCATATCTAGTTAAACTCTGCTTAGGAAACTGACAAGAACAGTAGCTCCTCTTCAGTCAGATACACTGTATTTCCTGGGAACAGACGCGAGTGCTATTTGCACTGTGTATGGCAATGGGAGCTCAATAGTTACTTTCCTTACCAGAAAACAACTCTTGCTCGTAGGAACAGAAACTGCATGGGATTCAACTCCATTTAGGACTGGGAAACAAACGCTAGCTCGCCTTACAAGAAACACACTCTGCTTTTGAGAAAAGAGCACAATTCTACTCTACTGTGTTTCCTATGGGGTCCGAACAGAGAGCTTGCTCAGAACAAAAAAACTGTGCTTCCTACACACAAGGCCATATCTAGTTCAAGTCTGATTAGGAACCTGACAACAACAGTAGATCCTCTTTCGTCCAATACACTGTACTTGCTTGGAAAAGACGCCAGTAATATTTGTCCTGTGTATGGCAATGGCAGCGCAATAGTGACTCTTCTTACCAAAAAACATCTCTTGCTTGTAGGACCAGAAACTCCATGTGATTCAACTCCATTTAGGACTGGGAAACAAACGCTAGCTCGCCTTACAAGAAACACACTCTGCTTTTGAGAAAAGAGCACTCTTCTACTCTACTGAGTTTCCTATGGGATCCAAACAGTGAGCTTGCTCAGAACAAAAGAACTCTGCTTCCTATACACACCGACCATATCTAGTTCAACTCTGCTTAGGATACTGACAAAAACAGTAGCTCCTATTCAGTCCAA
The DNA here is from genome assembly GCF_949786415.1 of Peromyscus eremicus. Classification (NCBI taxonomy): domain Eukaryota; kingdom Metazoa; phylum Chordata; class Mammalia; order Rodentia; family Cricetidae; genus Peromyscus; species Peromyscus eremicus. The sequence goes on along the minus strand of NW_026734573.1, from coordinate 182,980 downwards.
TACACTGTACTTCCTGGGAACAGACGCTAGTGCTATTTGCACTGTGTATGGCAATGGGAGCACAATAGTAACTTTCCTTACCAGAAAACAACTCTTGCTCATAGGACCGGAAACTGCCTGTGATTGAACTCCATTTAGGACTAGGAAACAAACTCTAGCTCGCCTTCCGAGAAACACAGTCTGCTTTTGAGAATAGAGCACTCTTCTACTCTACTGTGTTTCCTATGAGGTCCGAACAGTGAGCTTGCTCAGAACAAAAAAAACGTGCTTCCTACACACACCGCCACACCTAGTTCAATTCTGCTTAAGAACGTGACAAGAACAGTAGATCCTCTTCAGTCCAATACACTGTACTCCTGGGAACAGACAACAGTGCTATTTGTCCTGTGTATGGCAATGGCAACGCAATAGTGACTCTTCTTACCATAAAACAACTCTTGCTCGTAGGACCAGAAACTGCATATGATTCAACTCCGTTTAGGACTGGGAAACAAACGCTTGCTCTCCTTACAAGAAACGCACTCTGCTTTAGAGAAAAGAGCACTCTTCTACTCTACTGTGTTTCCTATAGGGCCAGAACAGTGAGCTTGCTCAGAACAAAAGAACTGTGCTTCCTATACACACCGACCATATCTAGTTCAACTCTGCTTAGGAAAGTGACAAGAACAGTAGATCCTCTTCAGTCCGATACACTGTATTTGCTGGGAACAGATGCGAGTGCTATTTGCACTGTGTATGGCAATGGGAGCTCAATAGTTACTTTCCTTACCAGAAAACAACTCTTGCTCATAGGAACAGAAACTGCATGGGATTCAACTCCATTTAGGACTGGGAAACAAACGCTAGCTCGCCTTACAAGAAACACACTCTGCTTTTGAGAAAAGAGCACAATTCTACTCTACTGTGTTTCCTATGGGGTCTGAACAGAGAGCTTGCTCAGAACAAAAGAACTGTGCTTCCTACACACCCGGCCATATCTAGTTCAATTCTGCTTAGGAACTGACAAGAACAGTAGATCCTCTTCAGTCCAATACACTATACTTGCTGGGAACAGACGCCAGTGCTATTTGTCCTGTGTATGGCAATGGCAGCGCAATAGTGACTCTTCTTACCATAAAACAACTCTTGCTCGTAGGACCAGAAACTGCATGTGATTCAACTCCATTTAGGACTGGGAAACAAACGCTAGCTCGCCTTACAAGAAACACAATCTGCTTTAGAGAAAAGAGCACTCTTCTACTCTACTCTGTTTCCTATAGGGCCAGAACAGTGAGCTTGCTCAGAACAAAAGAACTGTGCTTCCTACACACGGGCCTTATCTAGTTCAACTCTGCTTAGGAAACTGACAAGAACAGTAGCTCCTATTCAGTCCAATACACTGTACTTCCTGGGAACAGACGCGAGTGCTATTTGCACTGTGTATGGCAATGGGAGCACAATAGTAACTTTCCTTACCAGAAAACAACTCTTGCTCATAGGACCGGAAACTGCCTGTGATTGAACTCAATTTTGGACTAGGAAACAAACTCTAGCTCGCCTTACATGAAACACACTCTGCTTTTGAGAAAAGAGCACTCTTCTACTCTACTGTGTTTCCTGTGAGCCCCGAACAGTGAGCTTGCTCAGAACAAAAAAAACGTGCTTCCTACACACACCGCCACACCTAGTTCAATTCTGCTTAAGAACCTGACAAGAACAGTAGATCCTCTTCAGTCCAATACACTGTACTCCTGGGAACAGACAACAGTGCTATTTGTCCTGTTTATGGCAATGGCAGCGCAATAGTGACTCTTCTTACCATAAAACAACTCTTGCTCGTAGGACCAGAAACTGCATATGATTCAACTCCGTTTAGGACTGGGAAACAAACGCTAGCTCTCCTTACAAGAAACGCACTCTGCTTTAGAGAAAAGAGCACTCTTCTACTCTACTGTGTTTCCTGTAGGGCCAGAACAGTGAGCTTGCTCAGAACAAAAGAACTGTGCTTCCTATACACACCGACCATATCTAGTTCAACTCTGCTTAGGAAAGTGACAAGAACAGTAGCTCCTCTTCAGTCCGATACACCGTATTTGCTGGGAACAGACGCGAGTGCTATTTGCACTGTGTATGGCAATGGGAGCTCAATAGTTACTTTCCTTACCAGAAAACAACTCTTGCTCATAGGAACAGAAACTGCATGGGATTCAACTCCATTTAGGACTGGGAAACAAACGCTAGCTCGCCTTACAAGAAACACACTCTGCTTTTGAGAAAAGAGCACAATTCTACTCTACTGTGTTTCCTATGGGGTCCGAACAGAGAGCTTGCTCAGAACAAAAGAACTGTGCTTCCTACACACACGGCCATATCTAGTTCAATTCTGCTTAGGAACTGACAAGAACAGAAGATCCTCTTCAGTCCAATACACTATACTTGCTGGGAACAGATGCCAGTGCTATTTGTCCTGTGTATGGCAATGGCAGCACAATAGTGACTCTTCTTACCATAAAACAACTCTTGCTTGTAGGACCAGAAACTGCATGTGATTCAACTCCATTTAGGACTGGGAAACAAACGCTAGCTCGCCTTACAAGAAACACAATCTGCTTTAGAGAAAAGAGCACTCTTCTACTCTACTGTGTTTCCTATAGGGCCAGAACAGTGAGCTTGCTCAGAACAAAAGAACTGTGTTTCCTACACACGGGCCATATCTAGTTCAACTCTGCTTAGGAAAGTGACAAGAACAGTAGCTCCTATTCAGTCCAATACATTGTACTTCCTGGGAACAGACACGAGTGCTATTTGCACTGTGTATGGCAATGGGAGCACAATAGTAACTTTCCTTACCAGAAAACAACTCTTGCTCATAGGACTGGAGACTGCCTGTGATTGAACTCAATTTTGAACTAGGAAACAAACTCTAGCTCGCCTTACATGAAACACACTCTGCTTTTGAGAAAAGAGCACTCTTCTACTCTACTGTGTTTCCTGTGAGGTCCGAACAGTGAGCTTGCTCAGAACAAAAAAAACGTGCTTCCTACACACACCGCCACACCTAGTTCAATTCTGCTTAAGAACTTGACAAGAACAGTAGATCCACTTCAGTCCAATACACTGTACTCCTGGGAACAGACAACAGTGCTATTTGTCCTGTGTATGGCAATGGCAGCGCAATAGTGACTCTTCTTACCATAAAACAACTCTTGCTCGTAGGACCAGAAACTGCATATGATTCAACTCCGTTTAGGACTGGGAAACAAACTCTAGCTCTCCTTACAAGAAACACACTCTGCTTTAGTGAAAAGAGCACTCTTCTACTCTACTGTGTTTCCTATAGGGCCAGAACAATGAGCTTGCTCAGAACAAAAGAACTGTGCTTCCTATACACACCGTCATATCTAGTTCAACTCTGCTTAGGAAACTGACAAGAACAGTAGCTCCTATTCAGTCCAATACACTGTACTTGCTGGGAACAGACGCGAGTGCTCTTTGCACTGTGTATTGCATTTGGAGCGCAATAGTGACTCTTCTTACCAGAAAACAACTCTTGCTCGTAGGACCAAAAACTGCCTGTGACTCAACTCCATTTAGGACTGGGAAACAAACGCGAGCTCGCCTTACAAGAAACACACTCCGCTTTAGAGAAAAGAGCACTCTTCTACTCTACCTTGTTCCCTATGGGGTCCGAACAGTGAGCTTGCTCAGAACAAAAAAACTGTGCTTCCTACACACAAGGCCATATCTAGTTCAAGTCTGATTAGGAACCTGACAACAACAGTAGATCCTCCTTCGTCCAATACACTGTACTTGCTTGGAAAAGACGCCAGTAATATTTGTCCTGTGTATGGCAATGGCAGCGCAATAGTGACTCTTCTTACCAAAAAACATCTCTTGCTTGTAGGACCAGAAACTCCATGTGATTCAACTCCATTTAGGACTGGGAAACAAACGCTAGCTCGCCTTACAAGAAACACACTCTGCTTTTGAGAAAAGAGCACTCTTCTACTCTACTGAGTTTCCTATGAGGTCCAAACAGTGAGCTTGCTCAGAACAAAAGAACTCTGCTTCCTACACACACCGACCATATCTAGTTCAACTCTGCTTAGGATACTGACAAAAACAGTAGCTCCTATTCAGTCCAATACACTGTACTTCGTGGGAACAGACGCGAGTGCTATTTGCACTGTGTATGGCAATGGGAGCTCAATAGTTACTTTCCTTACCAGAAAACAACTCTTGCTCATAGGACCGGAAACTGCCTGTGATTGAACTCCATTTAGGACTAGGAAACAAACTCTAGCTCGCCTTCCAAGAAACACAGTCTGCTTTTGAGAATAGAGCACTCTTCTACTCTACTGTGTTTCCTATGTGGTCCGAACAGTGAGCTTCTTCAGAACAAAAGAACTGTACTTCCTACACACACCGCCACACCTAGTTCAATTCTGCTTGGGAACCTGACAAGAACAGTAGATCCTCTTCAGTCCGATACACTGTACTTGCTGGGAACAGACGCGAGTGCTATTTGTCCTGTGTATGGCAATGGCAGCGCAATAGTGACTATTCTTACCATAAACAACTCTTGCTCGTAGGACCAGAAACTGCATGTGATTCAACTCCATTTAGGACTGGGAAACAAACGCTAGCTCTCCTTACAAGAAACACACTCTGCTTTAGAGAAAAGAGCACTCTTCTACTCTACTGTGTTTCCTATAGGGCCAGAACAGTGAGCTTGCTCAGAACATAAGAACTGTGCTTCCTACACACACCGACCATATCTAGTTCAACTCTGCTTAGGAAACTGACAAGAACAGTAGCTCCACTTCAGTCCGATACACTGTATTTGCTGGGAACAGACGCGAGTGCTATTTGCACTGTGTATGGCAATGGGAGCTCAATAGTTACTTTCCTTACCAGAAAACAACTCTTGCTCATAGGACCAGAAACTGCATGTAATTCCACTCCATTTAGGACTGGGAAACAAACGCTAGCTCGCCTTACAAGAAACACACTCTGCTTCTGACAAAAGAGCACAATTCTACTCTACTGTGTTTCCTATGGGGTCCGAACAGTGAGCTTGCTCAGAACAAAAGAACTGTGCTTCCTACACACACCGACCATATCTAGTTCAACTCTGCTTAGGAAACTGACAAGAACAGTAGCTCCTCTTCAGTCCGATACACTGTATTTGCTGGGAACACACGCGAGTGCTATTTGCACTGTGTATGGCAATGGGAGCCAATAGTTACTTTCCTTACCAGAAAACAACTCTTGCTCATAGGAACAGAAACTGCATGGGATTCAACTCCATTTAGGACTGGGAAACAAATGCTAGCTCGCCTTACAAGAAACACACTCTGCTTTTGAGAAAAGAGCACAATTCTACTCTACTGTGTTTCCTATGGGGTCCGAACAGAGAGCTTGCTCAGAACAAAAGAACTGTGCTTCCTACACACACGGCCATATCTAGTTCAATTCTGCTTAGGAACTGACAAGAACAGTAGATCCTCTTCAGTCCAATACACTATACTTGCTGGGAACAGACGCCAGTGCTATTTGTCCTGTGTATGGCAATGGCAGCGCAATAGTGACTCTTCTTACCATAAAACAACTCTTGCTCGTAGGACCAGAAACTGCATGTGATTCAACTCCATTTAGGACTGGGAAACAAACGCTAGCTCGCCTTACAAGAAACACAATCTGCTTTAGAGAAAAGAGCACTCTTCTACTCTACTGTGTTTCCTATAGGGCCAGAACAGTGAGCTTGCTCAGAACAAAAGAACTGTGCTTCCTACACACGGGCCATATCTAGTTCAACTCTGCTTAGGAAACTGACAAGAACAGTAGCTCCTCTTCAGTCCAATACACTGTACTTCCTGGGAACAGACGCGAGTGCTATTTGCACTGTGTATGGCAATGGGAGCACAATAGTAACTTTCCTTACCAGAAAACAACTCTTGCTCATAGGACCGGAGACTGCCTGTGATTGAACTCAATTTTGGACTAGGAAACAAACTCTAGCTCGCCTTACATGAAACACACTCTGCTTTTGAGAAAAGAGCACTCTTCTACTCTACTGTGTTTCCTGTGAGGTCCGAACAGTGAGCTTGCTCAGAACAAATAAAACGTGCTTCCTACACACACCGCCACACCTAGTTCAATTCTGCTTAAGAACCTGACAAGAACAGTAGATCCTCTTCAGTCCAATACACTGTACTCCTGGGAACAGACAACAGTGCTATTTGTCCTGTGTATGGCAATTGCAGCGCAATAGTGACTCTTCTTACCATAAAACAACTCTTGCTTGTAGGACCAGAAACTGATTATGATTCAACTCCGTTTAGGACTGGGAAACAAACGCTAGCTCTCCTTACAAGAAACACACTCTGCTTTAGAGAAAAGAGCACTCTTCTACTCTACTGTGTTTCCTATAGGGCCAGAACAGTGAGCTTGCTCAGAACAAAAGAACTGTGCTTCCTATACACACCGACCATATCTAGTTCAACTCTGCTTAGGAAACTGACAAGAACAGTAGCTCCTATTCAGTCCAATACACTGTACTTGATGGAAACAGATGCGAGTGCTATTTGCACTGTGTATGGCAATGGGAGCACAATAGTAACTTTCCTTACGAGAAAACAACTCTTGCTCATGGGACCAGAAACTGCCTGTGATTGAACTCCATTTAGGACTGGGAAACAAACGCTAGCTCGCCTTACAAGAAACAAACTCTGCTTTTGAGAAAAGAGCACTCTTCTACTCTACTGTATTTCCTATGGGATCCAAACAGTGAGCTTGCTGAGTACAAAAGAACTGTGCTTCCTACACACATGGGCCATATCTAGTTCAACTCTGCTTAGGAACCTGAGAAGAAAAGTAGATCCTCTTCAGTCCAATACACTGTACTGCTGGGAACAGACAACAGTGATATTTGTCCTGTGTATGGCAATGGCAGCGCAATAGTGACTCTTCTTACCATAAAACAACTCTTGCTCATAGGACCAGAAACTGCATGTGATTCAACTCCAATTTGGACTGGGAAACAAACGATAGCTTGCCTTACAAGAAACACACTCTGCTTTTGAGAAAAGAGCACTCTTCTACTCTACTGTGTTTCCTATGGGGTCCAAACAGTGAGCTTGCTCAGAACAAAAGAACTGTGCTTCCTACACACACGGACCGTATCTAGTTCAGCTCTGCTTAGGAAACTGACAAGAACAGTAGCTCCTCTTCATTCCAATACACTGTACTTGCTGGGAACAGACGTCAGTGCTATTTGTCCTGTGTTGGGCAATGGCAGCGCAATAATGACTCTTCTTACCAGAAAACAACTCTTGCTCGTAGGACCAGAAACTGCATGGGATTCAACTCCATTTAGCACTGGGAAACAAATGCTAGCTTGCCTTACATGAAACACACTTTGCTTTTGAGAAAAGAGCACTCTTCTACTCTACTGTGTTTCCTAGAGGGCCAGAACAGTGAGCTTGCTCAGAACAAAAGAACTGTGCTTCCTACACACGGGCCATCTAGTTCAACTCTGCTTAGGAAACTGACAAGAACAGTAGCTCCTATACAGTCCAATACACTGTAATTGCTGGGAACAGACGCGAGTGCTATTTGCACTGTGTATTGCATTTGGAGCGCAAGAGTGACTCTTCTTACCAGAAAACAACTCTTGTTTGTAGGACCAAAAACTGCATGTGATTCAACTCCATATTGGACTGGGAAAAAAATGCTAGCTTGCCTTACAAGAAACACACTCTGCTTTTGAGAAAAGAGCACTCTTCTACTCTACTGTGTTTCCTATGGGGTCCAAACAGTGAGCTTGCTCAGAACAAAAGAACTGTGATTCCTACACACACCGACCATATCTAGTTCAACTCTCCTTAGGAAACTGACAAGAACAGTAGCTCCGATTCAGTCCAATACACTGCACATGCTGGGAACAGACGCGAGTGCTATTTGCACTGTGTATGGCAATGGGAGCACAATAGTAACTTTCCTTACGAGAAAACAACTCTTGCTCATGGGACCGGAAACTGCCTGTGATTGAACTCCATTTAGGACTGGGAAACAAACGCTAGCACGCGTTACAAGAAACACACTCTGCTTTTGAGAAAAGAGCACTCTTCTACTCTACTGTATTTCCTATGGGATCCAAACAGTGAGCTTGCTGAGTACAAAAGAACTGTGCTTCCTACACACATGGGCCATATCAAGTTCAACTCTGCTTAGGAACCTGAGAAGAAAAGTAGATCCTCTTCAGTCCAATACACTGTACTGCTGGGAACAGACAACAGTGATATTTGTCCTGTGTATGGCAATGGCAGCGCAATAGTGACTCTTCTTACCATAAAACAACTCTTGCTCATAGGACCAGAAACTGCATGTGATTCAACTCCAGTTTGGACTGGGAAACAAACGCTAGCTTGCCTTACAAGAAACACACTCTGCTTTTGAGAAAAGAGCACTCTTCTACTCTACTGTGTTTCCTATGGGGTCCAAACAGTGAGCTTGCTCAGAACAAAAGAACTGTGCTTCCTACACACACGGACCGTATCTAGCTCAGCTCTGCTTAGGAAACTGACAAGAACAGTAGCTCCTCTTCTTTCCAATACACTGTACTTGCTGGGAACAGACGCCAGTGCTATTTGTCCTGTGTAGGGCAATGGCAGCGCAATAATGACTCTTCTTACCAGAAAACAACTCTTGCTCGTAGGACCAGAAACTGCATGGGATTCAACTCCATTTAGCACTGGGAAACAAATGCTAGCTTGCCTTACATGAAACACACTTTGCTTTTGAGAAAAGAGCACTCTTCTACTCTACTGAGTTTCCTATGTGGTCCAAACTGTGAGCTTGCTCAGAACAAAAGAACTGTGCTTCCTACACACACGGGAAATATCTAGTTCAACTCTGCTTAGGAAACTGACAAGAACCGTAGCTCCTATTCAGTCCAATACACTGTACTTGATGGAAACAGATGCGAGTGCTATTTGCACTGTGTATGGCATTTGGAGCACAATAGTGACTCTTCTTACCAGAAAACAACTCTTGCTCGTAGGACCAAAAACTGCCTGTGACTCAACTCCATTTAGGACTGGGAAACAAACGCGAGCTCGCCTTACAAGAAACACACTCTGCTTTAGAGAAAAGAGCACTCTTCTACTCTACTGTGTTTCCTTTGGGGTTAGAACAGTGAGCTTGTTTAGAACAAAAAAACTGTGCTTCCTACACACACGGCCATATCTAGTTCAAATCTGCTTAGGAACCTGACAAGAACAGTAGATCCTCTTCCGTCCAATACACTGTACTTGCTGGGAAAAGACGCCAGTGCTATTTGTCCTGTGTATGGCAATGGCAGAACAATAGTGACTCTTCTTACCAAAAAACAACTCTTGTTTGTAGGACCAGAAACGGCATGTGATTCAACTCCATATTGGACTGGGAAAAAAACGCTAGCTCGCCTTACAAGAAACACACTCTGCTTTTGAGAAAAGAGCACTCTTCTACTCTACTGTGTTTCCTATGGGGTCCAAACAGTGAGCTTGCTCAGAACAAAAGAACTGTGATTCCTACACACACCGACCATATCTAGTTCAACTCTCCTTAGGAAACTGACAAGAACAGTAGCTCCGATTCAGTCCAATACACTGCACATGCTGGGAACAGACGCGAGTGCTATTTGCACTGTGTATGGCAATGGGAGCACAATAGTAACTTTCCTTACCAGAAAACAACTCTTGCTCATAGGAACAGAAACTGCATGGGATTCAACTCCATTTAGGACTGGGAAACAAACGCTAGCTCGCCTTACAAGAAACACACTCTGCTTTTGAGAAAAGAGCACAATTCTACTCTACCGTGTTTCCTATGGGGTCCGAACAGAGAGCTTGCTCAGAACAAAAGAACTGTGCTTCCTACACACACGGCCATATCTAGTTCAATTCTGCTTAGGAACCTGACAAGAACAGTAGATCCTCTTCAGTCCAATACACTGTACTTGCTGGGAACAGACGCCAGTGCTATTTGTCCTGTGTATGGCAATGGCAGCGCAATAGTGACTCTTCTTACCAGAAAACAACTCTTGCTCGTAGGACCAGAAACTGCATGTGATTCAGCTCCATTTAGGACTGGGAAACAAACGCTAGCTCGCCTTACAAGAAACACACTCTGCTTTTGAGAAAAGATCACTCTTCTACTCTACTGTGTTTCCTATAGGGCCAGAACAGTGAGCTTGCTCAGAACAAAAGAACTGTGCTTCCTACACACGGGCCATATCTAGTTCAACTCTGCTTAGGAAACTGACAAGAACAGTAGCTCCTATTCAGTCCAATACACTGTACTTGCTGGGAACAGACGCCAGTGCTATTTGTCCTGTGTATGGCAATGGCAGCGCAATAGTGACTCTTCTTACCAGAAAACAACTCTTGCTCGTAGGACCAGAAACTGCATGTGATTCAGCTCCATTTAGGACTGGGAAACAAACGCTAGCTCGCCTTACAAGAAACACACTCTGCTTTTGAGAAAAGATCACTCTTCTACTCTACTGTGTTTCCTATAGGGCCAGAACAGTGAGCTTGCTCAGAACAAAAGAACTGTGCTTCCTACACACGGGCCATATCTAGTTCAACTCTGCTTAGGAAACTGACAAGAACAGTAGCTCCTATTCAGTCCAATACACTGTACTTGCTGGGAACAGACGCGAGTGCTCTTTGCACTGTGTATTGCATTTGGAGCGCAATAGTGACTCTTCTTACCAGAAAACAACTCTTGCTCGTAGGACCAAAAACTGCCTGTGACTCAACTCCATTTAGGACTGGGAAACAAACGCGAGCTCGCCTTACAAGAAACACACTCTGCTTTAGAGAAAAGAGCACTCTTCTACTCTACTGTGTTCCCTATGGGGTCCGAACAGTGAGCTTGATCAGAACAAAAAAACTGTGCTTCCTACACACAAGGCCATATCTAGTTCAAGTCTGATTAGGAACCTGACAACAACAGTAGATCCTCTTTCGTCCAATACCCTGTACTTGCTTGGATAAGACGCCAGTGATATTTGTCCTGTGTATGGCAATGGCAGCGCAATAGTGACTCTTCTTACCAAAAAACATCTCTTGCTTGTAGGACCAGAAACTCCATGTGATTCAACTCCATTTAGGACTGGGAAACAAACGCTAGCTCGCGTTACAAGAAACACACTCTGCTTTTGAGAAAAGAGCACTCTTCTACTCTACTGAGTTTCCTATGGGGTCCAAACAGTGAGCTTGCTCAGAACAAAAGAACTCTGCTTCCTACACACACCGACCATATCTAGTTCAACTCTGCTTAGGATACTGACAAGAACAGTAGCTCCTATTCAGTCCAATACACTGTACTTCCTGGGAACAGACGCTAGTGCTATTTGCACTGTGTATGGCAATGGGAGCACAATAGTAACTTTCCTTACCAGAAAACAACTCTTGCTCATAGGACCGGAAACTGCCTGTGATTGAACTCCATTTAGGACTAGGAAACAAACTCTAGCTCGCCTTACAAGAAACACACTCTGCTTTTGAGAATAGAGCACTCTTCTACTCTACTGTGTTTCCTATGAGGTCCGAATAGTGAGCTTGCTCAGAACAAAAAAAAACGTGCTTCCTACACACAACGCCACACCTAGTTCAATTCTGCTTAGGAACCTGACAAGAACAGTAGGTCCTCTTCAGTCCAATACACTGTACTCCTGGGAACAGACAACAGTGCTATTTGTCCTGTGTATGGCAATGGCAGCAAATAGTGACTCTTCTTACCATAAACAACTCTTGCTCGTAGGACCAGAAACTGCATGGGATTCAACTCCATTTAGGACTGGGAAACAAACGCTAGACCTCCTTACAAGAAACACACTCTGCTTTAGAGAAAAGAGCACTCTTCTACTCTACTGTGTTTCCTATAGGGCCAGAACAGTGAGCTTGCTCAGAACAAAAGAACTGTGCTTCCTACACACACCGACCATATCTAGTTCAACTCTGCTTAGGAAACTGACAAGAACAATAGCTCCACTTCAGTCCGATACACTGTATTTGCTGGGAACAGACGCGAGTGCTATTTGCACTGTGTATGGCAATGGGAGCTCAATAGTTACTTTCCTTACCAGAAAACAACTCTTGCTCGTAGGAACAGAAACTGCAAGGGATTCAACTCCATTTAGGACTGGGAAACAAACGCTAGCTCGCCTTACAAGAAACACACTCTGCTTTTGAGAAAAGAGCACAATTCTACTCTACTGTGTTTCCTATGGGGTCCGAACAGAGAGCTTGCTCAGAACAAAAGAACTGTGCTTCCTACACACACGCCCATATCTAGTTCAATTCTGCTTAGGAACTGACAAGAACAGTAGATCCTCTTCAGTCCAATACACTATACTTGCTGGGAACAGACGCCAGTGCTATTTGTCCTGTGTATGGCAATGGCTGCGCAATAGTGACTCTTCTTACCATAAAACAACTCTTGCTCGTAGGACCAGAAACTGCATGTGATTCAACTCCATTTAGGACTGGGAAACAAACGCTAGCTCTCCTTACAAGAAACACAATCTGCTTTAGAGAAAAGAGCACTCTTCTACTCTACTGTGTTTCCTATAGGGCCAGAACAGTGAGCTTGCTCAGAACAAAAGAACTGTGCTTCCTACACACGGGCCATATCTAGTTCAACTCTGCTTAGGAAACTGACAAGAACAGTAGCCCCTATTCAGTCCAATACACTGTACTTCCTGGGAACAGACGCGAGTGCTATTTGCACTGTGTATGGCAATGGGAGCACAATAGTAACTTTCCTTACCAGAAAACAACTCTTGCTCATAGGACCGGAAACTCCCTGTGATTGAACTCCATTTAGGACTAGGAAACAAACTCTAGCTCGCCTTACAAGAAACACACTCTGCTTTTGAGAATAGAGCACTCTTCTACTCTACTGTGTTTCCTGTGAGGTCCGAATAGTGAGCTTGCTCAGAACAAAAAAAAACGTGCTTCCTACACACAACGCCACACCTAGTTCAATTCTGCTTAGGAACCTGACAAGAACAGTAGGTCCTCTTCAGTCCAATACACTGTACTCCTGGGAACAGACAACAGTGCTATTTGTCCTGTGTATGGCAATGGCAGCAAATAGTGACTCTTCTTACCATAAACAACTCTTGCTCGTAGGACCAGAAACTGCATGGGATTCAACTCCATTTAGGACTGGGAAACAAACGCTAGACCTCCTTACAAGAAACACACTCTGCTTTAGAGAAAAGAGCACTCTTCTACTCTACTGTGTTTCCTATAGGGCCAGAACAGTGAGCTTGCTCAGAACAAAAGAACTGTGCTTCCTACACACACCGACCATATCTAGTTCAACTCTGCTTAGGAAACTGACAAGAACAATAGCTCCACTTCAGTCCGATACACTGTATTTGCTGGGAACAGACGCGAGTGCTATTTGCACTGTGTATGGCAATGGGAGCTCAATAGTTACTTTCCTTACCAGAAAACAACTCTTGCTCGTAGGAACAGAAACTGCAAGGGATTCAACTCCATTTAGGACTGGGAAACAAACGCTAGCTCGCCTTACAAGAAACACACTCTGCTTTTGAGAAAAGAGCACAATTCTACTCTACTGTGTTTCCTATGGGGTCCGAACAGAGAGCTTGCTCAGAACAAAAGAACTGTGCTTCCTACACACACGCCCATATCTAGTTCAATTCTGCTTAGGAACTGACAAGAACAGTAGATCCTCTTCAGTCCAATACACTATACTTGCTGGGAACAGACGCCAGTGCTATTTGTCCTGTGTATGGCAATGGCTGCGCAAAAGTGACTCTTCTTACCATAAAACAACTCTTGCTCGTAGGACCAGAAACTGCATGTGATTCAACTCCATTTAGGACTGGGAAACAAACGCTAGCTCTCCTTACAAGAAACACAATCTGCTTTAGAGAAAAGAGCACTCTTCTACTCTACTGTGTTTCCTATAGGGCCAGAACAGTGAGCTTGCTCAGAAGAAAATAACTGTGCTTCCTACACACGGGCCATATCTAGTTCAACTCTGCTTAGGAAACTGACAAGAACAGTAGCCCCTATTCAGTCCAATACACTGTACTTCCTGGGAACAGACGCGAGTGCTATTTGCACTGTGTATGGCAATGGGAGCACAATAGTAACTTTCCTTACCAGAAAACAACTCTTGCTCATAGGACCGGAAACTGCCTGTGATTGAACTCAATTTTGGACTAGGAAACAAACTCTAGCTCGCCTTACATGAAACACACTCTGCTTTTGAGAAAAGAGCACTCTTCTACTCTACTGTGTTTCCTGTGAGGTCCGAACAGTGAGCTTGCTCAGAACAAAAAAAACGTGCTTCCTACACACACCGCCACACCTAGTTCAATTCTGCTTAAGAACCTGACAAGAACAGTAGATCCTCTTCAGTCCAATACACTGTACTCCTGGGAACAGACAACAGTGCTATTTGTCCTCTGTATGGCAATGGCAGCGCAATAGTGACTCTTCGTACCATAAAACAACTCTTGCTCGTAGGACCAGAAACTGCATATGATTCAACTCCCTTTAGGACTGGGAAACAAACGCTAGCTCTCCTTACAAGAAACGCACTCTGCTTTAGAGAAAAGAGCACTCTTCTACTCTACTGTGTTTCCTGTAGGGCCAGAACAGTGAGCTTGCTCTGAACAAAAGAACTGTGCTTCCTATAAACACCGACCATATCTAGTTCAACTCTGCTTAGAAAACTGACAAGAACAGTAGCTCCACTTCAGTCTGATACACTGTATTTGCTGGGAACAGACGCGAGTGCTATTTGCACTGTGTATGGCAATGGGAGCTCAATAGTTACTTTCCGTACCAGAAAACAACTCTTGCTCGTAGGAACAGTAACTGCATGGGTTCAACTCCATTTAGGACTGGGAAACAAACGCTAGCTCGCCTTCCAAGAAACACACTCTGCTTTTCAGAAAAGAGCACAATTCTACTCTACTGTGTTTCCTCTGGGGTCCGAACAGTGAGCTTGCTCAGAACAAAAGAACTGTGTTTCCTACACACACCGACCATATCTAGTTAAACTCTGCTTAGGAAACTGACAAGAACAGTAGCTCCTCTTCAGTCCAATACACTGTATTTGCTGGGAACAGACGCGAGTGCTATTTGCACTGTGTATGGCAATGGGAGCGCAATCGTGACTTTCCTTACTGGAAAACAACTCTTGCTCGTAGGACCAGAAACTGCATGTGATTCCACTCCATTTAGGACTGGGAAACAAATTCTAGCTCGCCTTACAAGAAACACACTCTGCTTTAGAGAAAAGAGCACTCTTCTACTCTACTGTGTTTCCTATAGGGCCAGAACAGTGAGCTTGCTCAGAACAAAAGAACTGTGCTTCCTACACTCGGGCCATATCTAGTTCAACTCTGCTTAGGAAACTGACAAGAACAGTAGCTCCTCTTCAGTCCGATACACTGTACTTCCTGGGAACAGATGGGACTGCTATTTGCACTGTGTATGGCTATTGGAGCACAATAGTGACTCGTCTTACCAGAAAACAGCTCTTGCTCGTAGGACAAAAAACTGCATGTGACACAACTCCATTTAGGACTGGGACCAAACGCTAGCTCGCCTTCCAAGAAACACACTCTGCTTTTGAGAAAAGAGCACTCTTCTACTCTACTGTGTTTCCTATGGGTTCCGAACAGTGAGCTTGCTCAGAACAAAAAAACTGTGCTTCCTACACACACGGCCATATCTAGTTCAAGTCTGCTTAGGAACCTGACAAGAACAGTAGATCCTCTTCCATCCAATACACTGTACTTGCTGGGAAAAGACGCCAGTGCTATTTGTCCTGTGTATGGCAATGGCAGCGCAATAGTGTCTCTTCTTACCAGAAAACAACTCTTGCTTGCATGACCAGAAACTCCATGTGATTCAACTCCATTTAGGACTTGGAAACAAACGCTAGCTCGCCCTACAAGAAACACACTCTTCTTTTGAGAAAAGAGCACTCTTCTACTCTACTGTGTTTCCTATGGGGTCCAAACAGTGAGCTTGCTCAGAACAAAAGAACTGTGCTTCCTACACACGCGAGACATATCTCATTCACCTCTGCTTAGGAAACTGACAAGAACAGTAGCTCCTCATCAGTCCGATACACTGTACTTGCTGGGAACAGACGTGAGTGCTATTTGCACTGTGTATGGCAATGGGAGTGAAATAGTGACTTTCCTTACCAGAAAACAACTCTTGGTCATAGGACCAGAAACTGCATGTGATTAAACTCCATTTAGGACTTGGAAACAAACGCTAGCTCGCCTTACAAGAAACACAATCTGCTTTTGAGAAAAGAGCACTCTTCTACTCTACTGTGTTTCCTATAGGGCCAGAACAGTGAGCTTGCTCAGAACAAAAGAACTGTGCTTCCTACACACACGGCCATATCTTGTTCAACTCTGCTGAGGAAACTGACAAGAACAGTAGCTCCTAATCAGCCCAATACACTGTACTTGAAGGGAACAGACGCGGGTACTATTTGCACTGTGTATGGCATTTGGAGCGCAATAGTGACTCTTCTTACCCGAAAAAAACTCTTGCTCGTAGGACCAAAAACTGCATGTGACTCCACTCTATTTAGGACTGGGAAACAAACGCGAGCTCACCTTACAAGAAAAACACTCTGCTTTAGAGAAAAGAGCACTCTTCTACTCTACTGTGTTTCCTATGGGGTCCAAAGAGTGAGCTTGCTCAGAACAAAAGAACTGTGCTTCCTACACACACGGGCCATATGTCGTTCAACTCTTCTTAGGAAACTTACAAGAACAGTAGCTCCTATTCAGTCCAATACACTGTACTTGCTGGGAACAGACGCGAGTGCTATTTGCACTGTGTATGGCAATTGGAACACAATAGTGACTCGTCTTACCAGAAAACAACTCTTGATCGTAGGACAAAAAACTGCATGTGACTCAACTCCATTTAGTACTGGGAAACAAACGCTAGCTCGCCTTCCAAGAAACACACTCTGCTTTTGAGAAAAGAGCACTCTTCTACTCTACTGTGTTTTCTTTGAGGTCCGAACAGTGAGCTTGCTCAGAACAAAAAAAACGTGCTTCCTACACACACCACCATACCTAGGTCAATTCTGTTTAGGAACCTGACAAGAACAGTAGATCCTCTTCAGTCCAATACACTGTACTGCTGGGAACAGACAACAGTGCTATTTGTCCTGTGTATGGCAATGGCAGCGCAATAGTGACTCTTCTTACCAGAAAACAACTCTTGCTCGTAGGACGAGAAACTGCATGGGATTCAACTCCATTTAGGACTGGGAAACAAATGCTAGCTCGCCTTACAAGAAACACACTCTGCTTTTGAGAAAAGAGCACTCTTCTACTCTACCGTGTTTCCTATGGGGTCTTAACAGTGAGCTTGCTCAGAACAAAAAAACTGTGCTTCCTACACATACGGCCATATCTAGTTCAAGTCTGCTTAGGAAACTGACAAGAACAGTAGCTCCTATTCAGTCTGATACACTGTACTTGCTGGGAACAGACGCGAGTGCTATTTGCACTGTATATTGCATTTGGAGCGCAACAGTGACTCTTCTTACCAGAAAACAACTCTTGCTCGTAGGACAAAAAACTGCATGTGACTCAACTCCATTTAAGACTGGGAAACAAACGCGAGCTCGCCTTACAAGAAACACACTCTGCTTTTAAGAAAAGTGCACTCTTCTACTGTACTGTGTTTCCTATAGGGCCGGAACAGTGAGCTTGCTCAGAACATAAGACCTGTGCTTCCTACACACACGGGCCATATCGAGTTCAACTCTGCTTAGGAAAGTGACAAGAACAGTAGCTCCTCTTCAGTCTGATACACTGTACTTGCTGGGAACAGACGCATGTGCTATTTGCACTGTGTATGACAATGGGAGCGCAATAGTGACTTTCCTTACCAGAAAACAACTCTTGCTCGTAGGACCAGAAACTGCATGTGATTCAACTCCATATGGGACTGGGAAACAAACGCTAGCTCGCCTTACAAGAAACACAATCTGCTTTTGAGAAATGAGCACACTTCTACTCTACTGTGTTTCCTATAGGGCCAGAACAGTGAGCTTGCTCAGAACAAAAGAACCATGCTTCCTACACACACGGCCATATCTAGTTCAACTCTGCTTAGGAACCTGACAAGAACAGTAGCTCCTCTTCAGTCCAATACACTGTACATGATGGGAACAGACGCCAGTGCTGTTTGCCCTGTGTATGACAATGGGAGCACAATAGTGACTCTTCTTACCAGAAAACAACTCTTGCTCGTAGGACCAGAAACTGCATGTGATAAAACTCCACTTAGGACTGGGAATCAAACACTAACTCGTCTTACAAGAAACACACTCTGATTTACAGAAAAAAGCACTCTTCTACTCTATTGTGTTTCCTAGGAGGTCTGAACAGTGAACTTGCTCAGAACAAAAGAACTGTGCTTCCTACACACACGGCCATATCTAGTTCAATTCTGCTTAGGAACCTGACAAGAACAGTAGATCCTCTTCAGTCCAATACACTGTACTGCTGGGAACAGACAACAGTGCTATTTGTCCTGTGTATGGCAATGGCAGCGCAATAGTGACTCTTCTTACCATAAAACAACTCTTGCTCGTAGGACCAGAAACTGCATGTGATTCAACTCCATTTAGGACTGGGAAACAAAGTCTAGCTCACCCTCCAAGAAACACACTCTGCTTTAGAGAAAAGAGCACTCTTCTACTCTACTGTGTTTCCTATAGGGCCAGAAGAGTGAGCTTGCTCAGAACAAAAGAACTGTGCTTCCTACACTCAGGATATATCTAGTTCAACTCTGCTTTGGAAACTGACAAGAACAGTAGCTCCTCTTCAGTCCGATACACTGTACTTCCTGGGAACAGACGGGACTGCTATTTGCACTGTGTATGGCTATTGGAGCACAATAGTGACTCTTCTTACCAGAAAACAACTCTTGCTCATAGGACAAAAAACTGCATGTGACTCAACTCCATTTAGGACTGGGACCAAACGCTAGCTCGCCTTCCAAGAAACACACTCTGCTTTTGAGAAAAGAGCACTCTTCTACTCTACTGTGTTTCCTATGGGTTCTGAACAGTGAGCTTGCTCAGAACAAAAAAACTGTGCTTCCTACACACACGGCCATATCTAGTTCAAGTCTGCTTAGGAACCTGACAAGAACAGTAGATCCTCTTCCATCCAATACACTGTACTTGCTGGGAAAAGACGCCAGTGCTATTTGTCCTGTGTATGGCAATGGCAGCGCAATAGTGACTCTTCTTACCAGAAAACAACTCTTGCTTGCAGGACCAGAAACTGCATGTGATTCAACTCCATTTAGTACTGGGAAACAAACGCTAGCTCGCCTTACAAGAAACACAATCTGCTTTTGAGAAAAGAGCACTCTTCTACTCTACTGTGTTTCCTATAGGGCCAGAACAGTGAGCTTGCTCAGAACAAAAGAACTGTGCTTCCTACACACACGGCCATATCTAGTTCTATTCTGCAGAAGAAACTGACAAGAACAGTAGCTCCTAATGAGTCCAATACACTGCACTTGAAGGGAACAGACGCGAGTACTATTTGCACTGTGTATGGCATTTGGAGCGCAATAGTGACTCTTCTTACCAGAAAACAACTCTTGCTCGTAGGACCAAAAACTGCATGTGACTCCACTCCATTTAGGACTGGGAAACAAACGCGAGCTCACCTTACAAGAAAAACACTCTGCTTTAGAGAAAAGAGCACTCTTCTACTCTACTGTGTTTCCTAGGGGGTCCAAACAGTGAGCTTGCTCAGAACAAAAGAACTGTGCTTCCAAAACACATGGGCCATATCTCATTCAACTCTTCTTAGGAAACTGACAAGAACAGTAGCTCCTATTCAGTCCAATACACTGTATTTGCTGGGAACAGACGCGAGTGCTATTTGCACAGTGTATTGCGATTGGAACACAATAGTGACTCGTCTTACCAGAAAACAACTCTTGATCGTAGGACAAAAAACTGCATGTGACTCAACTCCATTTAGTACTGGGAAACAAACACTAGCTCGCCTTCCAAGAAACACACTCTGCTTTTGAGAAAAGAGCACTCATCTACTCTACTGTGTTTCCTATGAGGTCCGAACAGTGAGCTTGCTCAGAACAAAAAAAAAATGCTTCCTACACACACCACCATACCTAGGTCAATTCTGCTTAGGAACCTGACAAGAACAGTAGATCCTCTTCAGTCCAATACACTGTACTGCTGGGAACAGACAACAGTGCTATTTGTCCTGTGTATGGCAATGGCAGCTCAATAGTGACTCTTCTTACCAGAAAACAACTCTTGCTCGTAGGACGAGAAACTGCATGGGATTCAACTCCATTTAGGACTGGGAAACAAATGCTAGCTCGCCTTACAAGAAACACACTCTGCTTTTGAGAAAAGAGCACTCTTCTACTCTACCGTGTTTCCTATGGGGTCTAAACAGTGAGCTTGCTCAGAACAAAAATACTGTGCTTCCTACACAAACGGCCATATCTAGTTCAAGTCTGCTTAGGAAACTGACAAGAACAGTAGCTCCTATTCAGTCTGATACACTGTACTTGCTGGGAACAGACACGAGTGCTATTTGCACTGTATATGGCATTTGGAGCGCAACAGTGACTCTTCTTACCAGAAAACAACTCTTGCTCGTAGGACAAAAAACTGCATGTGACTCAACTCCATTTAGGACTGGGAAACAAACACTAGCTCGCCTTCCAAGAAACACACTCTGCTTTTGAGAAAAGAGCACTCTCCTACTCTACTGTTTCCTATGTGTTACGAACAGTGAGCTTGCTCAGAATAAAAAAACTGTGCTTCCTACAAACACGGCCACATCTAGTTCAAGTCTGCTTAGGAACCTGACAAGAACAGTAGATCCTCTTCAGTCCGATACACTGTACTTGCTGGGAACAGACGGGAGGGCTATTTGTACTGTGTATGGCAATGGGAGCGCAATAGTGACTTTCCTTAAAGAAAAAATCTCTAGCTCGTAGGACCAGAAACTGCATGTGATTCAACTCCATTTAGGACTGGGAAACAAATGCTAGCTCGCTTTACATGAAACACACTCTGCTTTTAAGAAAAGAGCACTCTAGTACTCTACTGTGTTTCCTATGGGGTCCAAACAGTGAGCTTGCTCAGAAAAAAAGAACTGTGCTTCCTACATACACGGGCCATATCTAGTTCAACTCTGCTTAGGAAACTGACAAGAACAGTAGCTCCTCTTCAGTCCAATACACTGTACTTGCTCGGAACAGACGCGAGTGCTATTTGCACTGTGTATGGCAATTGGAGCACAATAGTGACTCGTCTTACCAGAAAACAACTCTTGCTCGTAGGACAAAAAACTGCATGTGACTCAACTCCATTTATGACTGAGAACCATCGCTAGCTCGCCTTCCAAGAAACACACTCTGCTTTTGAGGAAAGAGCACTCTATACTCTACTGTGTTTCCTATGGGTTCCGAACAGTGAGCTTGCTCAGAACAAAAAAACTGTGCTTCATACACACAGGGCCTTGTCTAGTTCAAGTCTTCTTAGGAACCTGACAAGAACAGTAGATCCTCTTCCATCCAATACACTGTACTTGCTGGGAAAACACGCCAGTGTTATTTGTCCTGTGTATGCAAAGGCAGCACAATAGTGACTATTCTTACCAGAAAACAACTCTTGCTTGTAGGACCAGAAACTGCATGTGATTCAACTCCATTTAAGACTGGGAAACAAACGCTAGCTCGCCCTACAAGAAACAGACTCTGCTTTGAGAAAAGAGCACTCTTCTACTCTACTGTGTTTCCTATGGGGTCCAAACAGTGAGCTTGCTCAGAACAAAAGAACTGTGCTTCCTACACACGCAGGACATATCTCGTTCAACTCTGCTTAGGAAACTGACAAGAACAGTAGCTCCTATTCAGTCCAATACACTGTATTGCTGGGAACAGACGCCAGTGCTATTTGCAGTGTGTATGGCAATGGGAGCTCAATAGAGACTTTCCTTACCAGAAAACAACTCTTGCTCGTAGGACCAGAAACTGCATGTGATTCAACTCCATTTAGGACTGGGAAACAAACGCTAGCTCGCCTTACAAGAAACACACTCTGCTTTTGAGAAAAGAGCACTCTTCTACTCTACTGTGTTTCTAAAGGGGTCCAAAGAGTGAACTTGCTCAGAACAAAGAACTGTGCTTCCCACACACGGACCATATCTAGTTCAACTCTGCTGAGGAAACTGACAAGAACAGTAGCTCTTAATCAGTCCAATACACTGTACTCGAAGGGAACAGACGCGAGTACTATTTGCACTGTGTATGCCATTTGGAGCACAATAGTGACTCTTCTTACCAGAAAACAACTCTTGCTCGTAGGACCAAAAACTGCATGTGTCTCAACTCCATTTATGACTGGGAAACAAACGCTAGCTCGCCTTACAAGAAACACACTCTGCTTTAGAGAAAAGAGCACTCTTCTACTCTACTGTGTTTCCTATGGGGTCCAAACAGTGAGCTTCCTCAGAACAAAAGAACTGTGCTTCCTACACACACGGGCCATATCTAGTTCAACTCTGCTTAGGATACTGACAAGAACAGTAGCTCCTCTTCAGTCCGATACACTGTACTTGCTGGGAACAGACGCGAGTGCTATTTGCACTGTACATGGCATTTGGAGAGCAATAGTGACTATTCTTAAGAGAAAACAACTCTTGCTTGTAGGACCAAAAACTGCATGTGAATCAACTCCATTTAGGACTGGGAAACAAACGTGAGCTCGCCTTACAAGAAACACACTCTGCTTTTAAGAAAAGTGCACTCTTCTTCTCTACTGTGTTTCCTATAGGGCCAGAACAGTGAGCTTGCTCAGAACATAAGAACTGTGCTTCCTACACACACGGGCCATATCTAGTTCAACTCTGCTTAGGAAACTGACAAGAACAGTAGCTCCTCTTCAGTCTGATACACTGTACTTGCTGGGAACAGACGCATGTGCTATTTGCATTGTGTATGGCAATGGGAGCGCAATAGTGGCTCTTCTTACCAGAAAACAACTCTTGCTCGTAGGACCAGAAACTGCATATGATTCAACTCCGTTTAGGACTGGGAAACAAACGCTAGCTCTCCTTACAAGAAACACACTCTGCTTTAGAGAAAAGAGCACTCTTCTACTCTACTGTGTTTCCTATAGGGCCAGAACAGTGAGCTTGCTCAGAACAAAAGAACTGTGCTTCCTATACACACCGACCATATCTAGTTCAACTCTGCTTAGGAAACTGACAAGAACAGTAGCTCCACTTCAGTCCGATACACTGTATTTGCTGGGAACAGATGCGAGTGCTATTTGCACTGTGTATGGCAATGGCAGCTCAATAGTTACTTTCCTTACCAGAAAACAACTCTTGCTCGTAGGAACAGAAACTGCATGGGATTCAACTCCATTTAGGACTGGGAAACA
Source organism: Peromyscus eremicus (assembly GCF_949786415.1). Classification (NCBI taxonomy): domain Eukaryota; kingdom Metazoa; phylum Chordata; class Mammalia; order Rodentia; family Cricetidae; genus Peromyscus; species Peromyscus eremicus. The sequence goes on along the minus strand of NW_026734573.1, from coordinate 159,457 downwards.
AATGCTAGCTCGCCTTCCAAGAAACACACTCTGCTTTTGAGAAAAGAGCACAATTCTACTCTACTGTGTTTCCTCTGGGGTCCGAACAGTGAGCTTGCTCAGAACAAAAGAACTGTGTTTCCTACACACACCGACCATATCTAGTTAAACTCTGCTTAGGAAACTGACAAGAACAGTAGCTCCTCTTCAGTCAGATACACTGTATTTGCTGGGAACAGACGCGAGTGCTATTTGCACTGTGTATGGCAATGGGAGCTCAATAGTTACTTTCCTTACCAGAAAACAACTCTTGCTCGTAGGAACAGAAACTGCATGGGATTCAACTCCATTTAGGACTGGGAAACAAACGCTAGCTCGCCTTCCAAGAAACACACTCTGCTTTTGAGAAAAGAGCACAATTCTACTCTACTGTGTTTCTTATGGGGTCCGAACAGAGAGCTTGCTCAGAACAAAAGAACTGTGCTTCCTACACACACGGCCATATCTAGTTCAATTCTGCTTAGGAACCTGACAAGAACAGTAGATCCTCTTCAGTCCAATACACTGTACTTGCTGGGAACAGACGCCAGTGCTATTTGTCCTGTGTATGGCAATGGCAGCGCAATAGTGACTCTTCTTACCAGAAAACAACTCTTGCTCGTAGGACCAGAAACTGCATGTGATTCAACTCCATTTAGGACTGGGAAACAAACGCTAGCTCGCCTTACAAAAACACACTCTGCTTTTGAGAAAAGATCACTCTTCTACTCTACTGTGTTTCCTATAGGGCCAGAACAGTGAGCTTGCTCAGAACAAAAGAACTGTGCTTCCTACACACGGGCCATATCTAGTTCAACTCTGCTTAGGAAACTGACAAGAACAGTAGCTCCTATTCAGTCCAATACACTGTACTTGCTGGGAACAGACGCGAGTGCTCTTTGCACTGTGTATTGCATTTGGAGCGCAATAGTGACTGTTCTTACCAGAAAACAACTCTTGCTCGTAGGACCAAAAACTGCCTGTGACTCAACTCCATTTAGGACTGGGAAACAAACGCGAGCTCGCCTTACAAGAAACACACTCTGCTTTAGAGAAAAGAGCACTCTTCTACTCTAATGTGTTCCCTATGGGGTCCGAACAGTGAGCTTGCTCAGAACAAAAAAACTGTGCTTCCTACACACAAGGCCATATCTAGTTCAAGTCTGATTAGGAACCTGACAACAACAGTAGATCCTCTTTCGTCCAATACACTGTACTTGCTTGGAAAAGACGCCAGTAATATTTGTCCTGTGTATGGCAATGGCAGCGCAATAGTGACTCTTCTTACCAAAAAACATCTCTTGCTTGTAGGACCAGAAACTCCATGTGATTCAACTCCATTTAGGACTGGGAAACAAATGCTTGCTCGCCTTACATGAAACACACTCTGCATTTGAGAAAAGAGCACTCTTCTACTCTACTTAGTTTCCCATGGGGTCCAAACAGTGAGCTTGCTCAGAACAAAAGAACTCTGCTTCCTACACACACCGACCATATCTAGTTCAACTCTGCTTAGGATACTGACAAAAACAGTAGCTCCTATTCAGTCCAATACACTGTACTTCCTGGGAACAGACGCTAGTGCTATTTGCACTGTGTATGGCAATGGGAGCACAATAGTAACTTTCCTTACCAGAAAACAACTCTTGCTCATAGGACCGGAAACTGCCTGTGATTGAACTCCATTTAGGACTAGGAAACAAACTCTAGCTCGCCTTCCAAGAAACACAGTCTGCTTTTGAGAATAGAGCACTCTTCTACTCTACTGTGTTTCCTATGAGGTCCGAACAGTGAGCTTCCTCAGATCAAAAGAACTGTGCTTCCTACACACACCGCCACACCTAGTTCAATTCTGCTTAGGAACCTGACAAGAACAGGAGATCCTCTTCAGTCCGATACACTGTACTTGCTGGGAACAGACGCGAGTGCTATTTGTCCTGTGTATGCCAATGGCAGCGCAATAGTGAATATTCTTACCATAAACAACTCTTGCTCATAGGACCAGAAACTGCATGTGATTCAACTCCATTTAAAACTGGGAAACAAACGCTAGCTCTCCTTACAAGAAACACACTCTGCTTTAGAGAAAAGAGCACTCTTCTACTCTACTGTGTTTCCTATAGTGCCAGAACAGTGAGCTTGCTCAGAACATAAGAACTGTGCTTTCTACACACACCGACCATATCTAGTTCAACTCTCCTTAGGAAACTGACAAGAACAGTATCTCCACTTCAGTCCGATACACTGTATTTGCTGGGAACATACGCGAGTGCTATTTGCACTGTGTATGGCAATGGGAGCTCAATAGTTACTTTCCTTACCAGAAAACAACTCTTGCTCATAGGACCAGAAACTGCATGTGATTCCACTCCATTTAGGACTGGGAAACAAACGCTAGCTCGCCTTACAAGAAACACACTCTGCTTCTGACAAAAGAGCACAATTCTACTCTACTGTGTTTCCTATGGGGTCCGAACAGTGAGCTTGCTCAGAACAAAAGAACTGTGCTTCCTACACACACCGACCATATCTAGTTCAACTCTGCTTAGGAAACTGACAAGAACAGTAGCTCCTCTTCAGTCCGATACACTGTATTTGCTGGGAACAGACGCGAGTGCTATTTGCACTGTGTATGGCAATGGGAGCCAATAGTTACTTTCCTTACCAGAAAACAACTCTTGCTCATAGGAACAGAAACTGCATGGGATTCAACTCCACTTAGGACTGGGAAACAAACGCTAGCTCGCCTTACAAGAAACACACTCTGCTTTTGAGAAAAGAGCACAATTCTACTCTACTGTGTTTCCTATGGGGTCCGAACAGAGAGCTTGCTCAGAACAAAAGAACTGTGCTTCCTACACACACGGCCATATCTAGTTCAATTCTGCTTAGGAACTGACAAGAACAGTAGATCCTCTTTAGTCCAATACACTATACTTGCTGGGAACAGACGCCAGTGCTATTTGTCCTGTGTATGGCAATGGCAGCGCAATAGTGACTCTTCTTACCATAAAACAACTCTTGCTCGTAGGACCAGAAACTGCATGTGATTCAACTCCATTTAGGACTGGGAAACAAACGCTAGCTCGCCTTACAAGAAACACAATCTGCTTTAGAGAAAAGAGCACTCTTCTACTCTACTGTGTTTCCTATAGGGCCAGAACAGTGAGCTTGCTCAGAACAAAAGAACTGTGCTTCCTACACACGGGCCATATCTAGTTCAACTCTGCTTAGGAAACTGACAAGAACAGTAGCTCCTATTCAGTCCAATACACTGTACTTCCTGGGAACAGACGCGAGTGCTATTTGCACTGTGTATGGCAATGGGAGCACAATAGTAACTTTCCTTACCAGAAAACAACTCTTGCTCATAGGACCGGAAACTGCCTGTGATTGAACTCAATTTTGGACTAGGAAACCAACTCTAGCTCGCCTTACATGAAACACACTCTGCTTTTGAGAAAAGAGCACTCTTCTACTCTACTGTGTTTCCTGTGAGGCCCGAACAGTGAGCTTGCTCAGAACAAAAAAAACGTGCTTCCTACACACACCGCCACACCTAGTTCAATTCTGCTTAAGAACCTGACAAGAACAGTAGATCCTCTTCAGTCCAATACACTGTACTCCTGGGAACAGACAACAGTGCTATTTGTCCTGTTTATGGCAATGGCAGCGCAATAGTGACTCTTCTTACCATAAAACAACTCTTGCTCGCAGGACCAGAAACTGCATATGATTCAACTCCGTTTAGGACTGGGAAACAAACGCTAGCTCTCCTTACAATAAACGCACTCTGCTTTAGAGAAAAGAGCACTCTTCTACTCTACTGTGTTTCCTGTAGGGCCAGAACAGTGAGCTTGCTGAGAACAAAAGAACTGTGCTTCCTATACACACCGACCATATCTAGTTCAACTCTGCTTAGGAAAGTGACAAGAACAGTAGCTCCTCTTCAGTCCAATACACTGTATTTGCTGGGAACAGACGCGAGTGCTATTTGCACTGTGTATGGCAATGGGAGCTCAATAGTTACTTTCCTTACCAGAAAACAACTCTTGCTCATAGGAACAGAAACTGCATGGGATTCAACTCCATTTAGGACTGGGAAACAAACGATAGCTCGCCTTACAAGAAACACACTCTGCTTTTGAGAAAAGAGCACAATTCTACTCTACTGTGTTTCCTATGGGGTCTGAACAGAGAGCTTGCTCAGAACAAAAGAACTGTGCTTCCTACACACCCGGCCATATCTAGTTCAATTCTGCTTAGGAACTGACAAGAACAGTAGATCCTCTTCAGTCCAATACACTATACTTGCTGGGAACAGACGCCAGTGCTATTTGTCCTGTGTATGGCAATGGCAGCGCAATAGTGACTCTTCTTACCATAAAACAACTCTTGCTCGTAGGACCAGAAACTGCATGTGATTCAACTCCATTTAGGACTGGGAAACAAACGCTAGCTCGCCTTACAAGAAACACAATCTTCTTTAGAGAAAAGAGCACTCTTCTACTCTACTGTGTTTCCTATAGGGCCAGAACAGTGAGCTTGCTCAGAACAAAAGAACTGTGCTTCCTACACACGGGCCATATCTAGTTCAACTCTGCTTAGGAAACTGACAAGAACAGTAGCTCCTATTCAGTCCAATACACTGTACTTCCTGGGAACAGACGCGAGTGCTATTTGCACTGTGTATGGCAATGGGAGCACAATAGTAACTTTCCTTACCAGAAAACAACTCTTGCTCATAGGACCGGAAACTGCCTGTGATTGAACTCAATTTTGGACTAGGAAACAAACTCTAGCTCCCCTTACATGAAACACACTCTGCTTTTGAGAAAAGAGCACTCTTCTACTCTACTGTGTTTCCTGTGAGGTCCGAACAGTGAGCTTGCTCAGAACAAAAAAAACGTACTTCCTACACACACCGCCACACCTAGTTCAATTCTGCTTAAGAACCTGACAAGAACAGTAGATCCTCTTCAGTCCAATACACTGTACTCCTGGGAACAGACAACAGTGCTATTTGTCCTGTTTATGGCAATGGCAGCGCAATAGTGACTCTTCTTACCATAAAACAACTCTTGCTCGTAGGACCAGAAACTGCATATGACTCAACTCCGTTTAGGACTGGGAAACAAACGCTAGCTCTCCTTACAAGAAACGCACTCTGCTTTAGAGAAAAGAGCACTCTTCTACTCTACTGTGTTTCCTGTAGGGCCAGAACAGTGAGCTTGCTATGAACAAAAGAACTGTGCTTCCTATACACTCCGACCATATCTAGTTCAACTCTGCTTAGGAAAGTGACAAGAACAGTAGCTCCTCTTCAGTCCGATACACTGTATTTGCTGGGAACAGACGCGAGTGCTATTTGCACTGTGTATGGCAATGGGAGCTCAATAGTTACTTTCCTTACCAGAAAACAACTCTTGCCCATAGGAACAGAAACTGCATGGGATTCAACTCCATTTAGGACTGGGAAACAAACGATAGCTCGCCTTACAAGAAACACACTCTGCTTTTGAGAAAAGAGCACAATTCTACTCTACTGTGTTTCCTATGGGGTCTGAACAGAGAGCTTGCTCAGAACAAAAGAACTGTGCTTCCTAGACACACGGCCATATCTAGTTCAATTCTGCTTAGGAACTGACAAGAACAGAAGATCCTCTTCAGTCCAATACACTATACTTGCTGGGAACAGATGCCAGTGCTATTTGTCCTGTGTATGGCAATGGCAGCGCAATAGTGACTCTTCTTACCATAAAACAACTCTTGCTCGTAGGACCAGAAACTGCATGTGATTCAACTCCATTTAGGACTGGGAAACAAACGCTAGCTCGCCTTACAAGAAACACAATCTGCTTTAGAGAAAAGAGCACTCTTCTACTCTACTGTGTTTCCTATAGGGCCAGAACAGTGAGCTTGCTCAGAACAAAAGAACTGTGCTTCCTATACACACCGACCATATCTAGTTCAACTCTGCTTAGGAAAGTGACAAGAACAGTAGCTCCTCTTCAGTCCGATACACTGTATTTGCTGGGAACAGATGCGAGTGCTATTTGCACTGTTTATGGCAATGGGAGGTCAATAGTTACTTTCCTTACCAGAAAACAACTCTTGCTCATAGGAACAGAAACTGCATGGGATTCAACTCCATTTAGGACTGGGAAACAAACGCTAGCTCGCCTTACAAGAAACACACTCTGCTTTTGAGAAAAGAGCACAATTCTACTCTACTGTGTTTCCTATGGGGTCTGAACAGAGAGCTTGCTCAGAACAAAAGAACTGTGCTTCCTACACACCCGGCCATATCTAGTTCAATTCTGCTTAGGAACTGACAAGAACAGTAGATCCTCTTTAGTCCAATACACTATACTTGCTGGGAACAGACGCCAGTGCTATTTGTCCTGTGTATGGCAATGGCAGCGCAATAGTGACTCTTCTTACCATAAAACAACTCTTGCTCGTAGGACCAGAAACTGCATGTGATTCAACTCCATTTAGGACTGGGAAACAAACGCTAGCTCGCCTTACAAGAAACACAATCTGCTTTAGAGAAAAGAGCACTCTTCAACTCTACTCTGTTTCCTATAGGGCCAGAACAGTGAGCTTGCTCAGAACAAAAGAACTGTGCTTCCTACACAAGGGCCATATCTAGTTCAACTCTGCTTAGGAAACTGACAAGAACAGTAGCTCCTATTCAGTCCAATACACTGTACTTCCTGGGAACAGACGCGAGTGCTATTTGCACTGTGTATGGCAATGGGAGCACAATAGTAACTTTCCTTACCAGAAAACAACTCTTGCTCATAGGACCGGAAACTGCCTGTGATTGAACTCAATTTTGGACTAGGAAACCAACTCTAGCTCGCCTTACATGAAACACACTCTGCTTTTGAGAAAAGAGCACTCTTCTACTCTACTGTGTTTCCTGTGAGGCCCGAACAGTGAGCTTGCTCAGAACAAAAAAAACGTGCTTCCTACACACACCGCCACACCTAGTTCAATTCTGCTTAAGAACCTGACAAGAACAGTAGATCCTCTTCAGTCCAATACACTGTACCCCTGGGAACAGACAACAGTGCTATTTGTCCTGTTTATGGCAATGGCAGTGCAATAGTGACTCTTCTTACCATAAAACAACTCTTGCTCGCAGGACCAGAAACTGCATATGATTCAACTCCGTTTAGGACTGGGAAACAAACGCTAGCTCTCCTTACAATAAACGCACTCTGCTTTAGAGAAAAGAGCACTCTTCTACTCTACTGTGTTTCCTGTAGGGCCAGAACAGTGAGCTTGCTGAGAACAAAAGAACTGTGCTTCCTATACACACCGACCATATCTAGTTCAACTCTGCTTAGGAAAGTGACAAGAACAGTAGCTCCTCTTCAGTCCGATACACTGTATTTGCTGGGAACAGACGCGAGTGCTATTTGCACTGTGTATGGCAATGGGAGCTCAATAGTTACTTTCCTTACCAGAAAACAACTCTTGCTCATAGGAACAGAAACTGCATGGGATTCAACTCCATTTAGGACTGGGAAACAAACGATAGCTCGCCTTACAAGAAACACACTCTGCTTTTGAGAAAAGAGCACAATTCTACTCTACTGTGTTTCCTATGGGGTCTGAACAGAGAGCTTGCTCAGAACAAAAGAACTGTGCTTCCTACACACACGGCCATATCTAGTTCAATTCTGCTTAGGAACTGACAAGAACAGAAGATCCTCTTCAGTCCAATACACTATACTTGCTGGGAACAGATGCCAGTGCTATTTGTCCTGTGTATGGCAATGGCAGCGCAATAGTGACTCTTCTTACCATAAAACAACTCTTGCTCGTAGGACCAGAAACTGCATGTGATTCAACTCCATTTAGGACTGGGAAACAAACGCTAGCTCGCCTTACAAGAAACACAATCTGCTTTAGAGAAAAGAGCACTCTTCTACTCTACTGTGTTTCCTATAGGGCCAGAACAGTGAGCTTGCTCAGAACAAAAGTACTGTGCTTCCTATACACACCGACCATATCTAGTTCAACTCTGCTTAGGAAAGTGACAAGAACAGTAGCTCCTCTTCAGTCCGATACACTGTATTTGCTGGGAACAGATGCGAGTGATATTTGCACTGTGTATGGCAATGGGAGCTCAATAGTTACTTTCCTTACCAGAAAACAACTCTTGCTCATAGGAACAGAAACTGCATGGGATTCAACTCCATTTAGGACTGGGAAACAAACAATAGCTCGCCTTACAAGAAACACACTCTGCTTTTGAGAAAAGAGCACAATTCTACTCTACTGTGTTTCCTATGGGGTCTGAACAGAGAGCTTGCTCAGAACAAAAGAACTGTGCTTCCTACACACCCGGCCATATCTAGTTCAATTCTGCTTAGGAACTGACAAGAACAGTAGATCCTCTTCAGTCCAATACACTATACTTGCTGGGAACAGACGCCAGTGCTATTTGTCCTGTGTATGGCAATGGCAGCGCAATAGTGACTCTTCTTACCATAAAACAACTCTTGCTCGTAGGACCAGAAACTGCATGTGATTCAACTCCATTTAGGACTGGGAAACAAACGCTAGCTCGCCTTACAAGAAACACAATCTGCTTTAGAGAAAAGAGCACTCTTCTACTCTACTCTGTTTCCTATAGGGCCAGAACAGTGAGCTTGCTCAGAACAAAAGAACTGTGTTTCCTACACACGGGCCATATCTAGTTCAACTCTGCTTAGGAAACTGACAAGAACAGTAGCTCCTATTCAGTCCAATACACTGTACTTCCTGGGAACAGACGCGAGTGCTATTTGCACTGTGTATGGCAATGGGAGCACAATAGTAACTTTCCTTACCAGAAAACAACTCTTGCTCATAGGACCGGAAACTGCCTGTGATTGAACTCAATTTTGGACTAGGAAACAAACTCTAGCTCGCCTTACATGAAACACACTTTGCTTTTGAGAAAAGAGCACTCTTCTACTCTACTGTGTTTCCTGTGAGGCCCGAACAGTGAGCTTGCTCAGAACAAAAAAAACGTGCTTCCTACACACACCGCCACACCTAGTTCAATTCTGCTTAAGAACCTGACAAGAACAGTAGATCCTCTTCAGTCCAATACACTGTACTCCTGGGAACAGACAACAGTGCTATTTGTCCTGTTTATGGCAATGGCAGCGCAATAGTGACTCTTCTTACCATAAAACAACTCTTGCTCGTAGGACCAGAAACTGCATATGATTCAACTCCGTTTAGGACTGGGAAACAAACGCTAGCTCTCCTTACAAGAAACGCACTCTGCTTTAGAGAAAAGAGCACTCTTCTACTCTACTGTGTTTCCTGTAGGGCCAGAACAGTGAGCTTGCTCAGAACAAAAGAACTGTGCTTCCTATACACACCGACCATATCTAGTTCAACTCTGCTTAGGAAAGTGACAAGAACAGTAGCTCCTCTTCAGTCCGATACACTGTATTTGCTGGGAACAGACGCGAGTGCTATTTGCACTGTGTATGGCAATGGGAGCTCAATAGTTACTTTCCTTACCAGAAAACAACTCTTGCTCAGAGGGACAGAAACTGCATGGGATTCAACTCCATTTAGGACTGGGAAACAAACGCTAGCTCGCCTTCCAAGAAACACACTCTGCTTTTGAGAAAAGAGCACAATTCTACTCTACTGTGTTTCCTATGGGGTCCGAACAGTGAGCTTGCTCAGAACAAAAGAACTGTGTTTCCTACACACACCGACCATATCTAGTTAAACTCTGCTTAGGAAACTGACAAGAACAGTAGCTCCTCTTCAGTCCGATACACTGTATTTGCTGGGAACAGACGCGAGTGCTATTTGCACTGTGTATGGCAATGGGAGCTCAATAGTTACTTTCCTTACCAGAAAACAACTCTTGCTCGTAGGAACAGAAACTGCATGGGATTCAACTCCATTTAGGACTGGGAAACAAACGCTAGCTCGCCTTCCAAGAAACACACTCTGCTTTTGAGAAAAGAGCACAATTCTACTCTACTGTGTTTCCTATGGGGTCCGAACAGAGAGCTTGCTCAGAACAAAAGAACTGTCCTTCCTACACACACGGCCATATCTAGTTCAATTCTGCTTAGGAACCTGACAAGAACAGTAGATCCTCTTCAGTCCAATACACTGTACTTGCTGGGAACAGACGCCAGTGCTATTTGTCCTGTGTATGGCAATGGCAGCGCAATAGTGACTCTTCTTACCAGAAAACAACTCTTGCTCGTAGGACCAGAAACTGCATGTGATTCAACTCCATTTAGGACTGGGAAACAAACGCTAGCTCGCCTTACAAGAAACACACTCTGCTTTTGAGAAAAGATCACTCTTCTACTCTACTGTGTTTCCTATAGGGCCAGAACAGTGAGCTTGCTCAGTACAAAAGAACTGTGCTTCCTACACACGGGCCATATCTAGTTCAACTCTGCTTAGGAAACTGACAAGAACAGTAGCTCCTATTCAGTCCAATACACTGTACTTGCCGGGAACAGACGCGAGTGCTCTTTGCACTGTGTATTGCATTTGGAGCGCAATAGTGACTCTTCTTACCAGAAAACAACTCTTGCTCGTAGGACCAAAAACTGCCTGTGACTCAACTCCATTTAGGACTGGGAAACAAACGCGAGCTCGCCTTACAAGAAACACACTCCGCTTTAGAGAAAAGAGCACTCTTCTACTCTACTGTGTTCCCTATGGGGTCCGAACAGTGAGCTTGCTCAGAACAAAAAAACTGTGCTTCCTACACACAAGGCCATATCTAGTTCAAGTCTGATTAGGAAACTGACAACAACAGTAGATCCTCCTTCGTCCAATACACTGTACTTGCTTGGAAAAGATGCCAGTAATATTTGTCCTGTGTATGGCAATGGCAGCGCAATAGTGACTCTTCTTACCAAAAAACATCTCTTGCTTGTAGGACCAGAAACTCCATGTGATTCAACTCCATTTAGGACTGGGAAACAAACGCTAGCTTGCCTTACAAGAAACACACTCTGCTTTTGAGAAAAGAGCACTCTTCTACTCTACTGAGTTTCCTATGGGGTCCAAACAGTGAGCTTGCTCAGAACAAAAGAACTCTGCTTCCTACACACACCGACCATATCTAGTTCAACTCTGCTTAGGATACTGACAAAAACAGTAGCTCCTATTCAGTCCAATACACTGTACTTCCTGGGAACAGACGCTAGTGCTATTTGCACTGTGTATGGCAATGGGAGCACAATAGTAACTTTCCTTACCAGAAAACAACTCTTGCTCATAGGACCGGAAACTGCCTGTGATTGAACTCCATTTAGGACTAGGAAACAAACTCTAGCTCGCCTTCCGAGAAACACAGTCTGCTTTTGAGAATAGAGCACTCTTCTACTCTACTGTGTTTCCTATGAGGTCCGAACAGTGAGCTTCCTCAGAACAAAAGAACTGTGCTTCCTACACACACCGCCACACCTAGTTCAATTCTGCTTGGGAACCTGACAAGAACAGTAGATCCTCTTCAGTCCGATACACTGTACTTGCTGGGAACAGACGCGAGTGCTATTTGTCCTGTGTATGGCAATGGCAGCGCAATAGTGACTATTCTTACCATAAACAACTCTTGCTCGTAGGACCAGAAACTGCATGTGATTCAACTCCATTTAGGACTGGGAAACAAACGCTAGCTCTCCTTACAAGAAACACACTCTGCTTTAGAGAAAAGAGCACTCTTCTATTCTACTGTGTTTCCTATAGGGCCAGAACAGTGAGCTTGCTCAGAACATAAGAACTGTGCTTCCTACACACACCGACCATATCTAGTTCAACTCTGCTTAGGAAACTGACAAGAACAGTAGCTCCACTTCAGTCTGATACACTGTATTTGCAGGGAACAGACGCGAGTGCTATTTGCACTGTGTATGGCAATGGGAGCTCAATAGTTACTTTCCTTACCAGAAAACAACTCTTGCTCATAGGACCAGAAACTGCATGTAATTCCACTCCATTTAGGACTGGGAAACAAACGCTAGCTCGCCTTACAAGAAACACACTCTGCTTCTGACAAAAGAGCACAATTCTACTCTACTGTGTTTCGTATGGGGTCCGAACAGTGAGCTTGCTCAGAACAAAAGAACTGTGCTTCCTACACACACCGACCATATCTAGTTCAACTCTGCTTAGGAAACTGACAAGAACAGTAGCTCCTCTTCAGTCCAATACACTATACTTGCTGGGAACAGACGCCAGTGCTATTTGTCCTGTGTATGGCAATGGCAGCGCAATAGTGACTCTTCTTACCATAAAACAACTCTTGCTCGTAGGACCAGAAACTGCATGTGATTCAACTCCATTTAGGACTGGGAAACAAACGCTAGCTCGCCTTACAAGAAACACAATCTGCTTTAGAGAAAAGAGCACTCTTCTACTCTACTGTGTTTCCTATAGGACCAGAACAGTGAGCTTGCTCAGAACAAAAGAACTGTGCTTCCTACACACGGGCCATATCTAGTTCAACTCTGCTTAGGAAACTGACAAGAACAGTAGCTCCTATTCAGTCCAATACACTGTACTTCCTGGGAACAGACGCGAGTGCTATTTGCACTGTGTATGGCAATGGGAGCACAATAGTAACTTTCCTTACCAGAAAACAACTCTTGCTCATAGGACCGGAAACTGCCTGTGATTGGACTCAATTTTGGACTAGGAAACAAACTCTAGCTCGCCTTACATGAAACACACTCTGCTTTTGAGAAAAGAGCACTCTTCTACTCTACTGTGTTTCCTGTGAGGTCCGAACAGTGAGCTTGCTCAGAACAAAAAAAACGTGCTTCCTACACACACCGCCACACCTAGTTCAATTCTGCTTAAGAACCTGATAAGAACAGTAGATCCTCTTCAGTCCAATACACTGTACTCCTGGGAACAGACAACAGTGCTATTTGTCCTGTGTATGGCAATTGCAGCGCAATAGTGACTCTTCTTACCATAAAACAACTCTTGCTCGTAGGACAAGAAACTGCATATGATTCAACTCCGTTTAGGACTGGGAAACAAACGCTAGCTCTCCTTACAAGAAATGCACTCTGCTTTAGAGAAAAGAGCAATCTTCTACTCTACTGTGTTTCCTATAGGGCCAGAACAGTGAGCTTGCTCAGAACAAAAGAACTGTGCTTCCTATACACACCGACCATATCTAGTTCAACTCTGCTTAGGAAAGTGACAAGAACAGTAGCTCCTATTCAGTCCGATACACTGTACTTGCTGGGAACAGACGCGAGTGCTATTTGCACTTTATATGGCATTTGGAGCACAACAGTGACTCTTCTTACCAGAAAACAACTCTTGCTCGTCGGACCAGAAATTGCATGTGATTCCACTCCATTTAGGACTGGGAAACAAACGCTAGCTCGCCTTACAAGAAACACACTCTGCTTTAGAGAAAAGAGCACTCTTCTACTCTACTGTGTTTCCTATGGGGTCCAAACTGTGAGCTTGCTCAGAACAAAAGAACTGTGCTTCCTACACACACGGCCATATCTAGTTCAAGTCTGCTTAGGAACCTGACAAGAACAGTAGATCCTCTTCAGTCCAATACACTGTACTTGCTGGGAAGAGACGCCAGTGCTATTTGTCCTGTGTATGGCAATGGCAGCGCAATAGTGACTCTTCTTACCAGAAAACAACTCTTGCTCGTAGGACCAGAAACTGCATGTGATTCAACTCCATTTAGGACTTGGAAACAAACGCGAGCTCGCCTTACAAGAAACACACTCTGTTTTATAGAAAAGAGCACTCTTCTACTCTACTGTGTTTCCTTTGTGGTCCAAACAGTGAGCTTGCTCAGAACAAAAGAACTGTGCTTCCTACACGGGATATCTAGTTCAACTCTCCTTAGGAAACTGACAAGAACAGTAGCTCCGATTCAGTCCAATACACTGCACATGCTGGGAACAGACGCGAGTGCTATTTGCACTGTGTATGGCATTTGGAGCACAATAGTGAGTCTTCTTACCAGAAAACAACTCTTGCTCGTGGGACCAAAAACTACCTGTGACTCAACTCAATTTAGGACTGGGAAACAAACGCGAGCTCGCCTTACAAGAAACAAACTCTGCTTTAGAGAAAAGAGCACTCTTCTACTCTACTGTGTTTCCTATGGGGTTAAAACAGTGAGCTTGCTTAGAACAAAAAAACTGTGCTTCCTACACACACGGCCATATCTAGTTCAACTCTCCTTAGGAAACTGACAAGAACAGTAGATCCTCTTCCGTCCAATACATTGTACTTGCTGGGAAAAGACGCCAGTGCTATTTGTCCTGTGTATGGCAATGGCAGCACAATAGTGACTCTTCTTACCAAAAAACAACTCTTGTTTGTAGGACCAGAAACTGCATGTGATTCAACTCCATATTGGATTGGGAAAAAAACGCTAGCTTGCCTTACAAGAAACACGCTCTGCTTTTGAGAAAAGAGCACTCCTCTACTCTACTGTGTTTCCTATGGGGTCCAAACAGTGAGCTTGCTCAGAACAAAAGAACTGTGATTCCTACACACACCGACCATATCTAGTTCAACTCTGCTTAGGAAACTGACAAGAACAGTAGCTCCTATTCAGTCCAATACACTGTACTTGATGGAAACAGATGCGAGTGCTATTTGCACTGTGTATGGCAATGGGAGCACAATAGTAACTTTCCTTACGAGAAAACAACTCTTGCTCATGGGACCGGAAACTGCCTGTGATTGAACTCCATTTAGGACTGGGAAACAAACGCTAGCTCGCCTTACAAGAAACAAACTCTGCTTTTGAGAAAAGAGCACTCTTCTATTCTACTGTATTTCCTATGGGATCCAAACAGTGAGCTTGCTGAGTACAAAAGAACTGTGATTCCTACACACATGGGCCATATCTAGTTCAACTCTGCTTAGGAACCTGAGAAGAAAAATAGATCCTCTTCAGTCCAATACACTGTACTGCTGGGAACAGACAACAGTGATATTTGTCCTGTGTATGGCAATGGCAGCGCAATAGTGACTCTTCTTACCATAAAACAACTCTTGCTCATAGGACCAGAAACTGCATGTGATTCAACTCCAATTTGGGCTGGGAAACAAACGATAGCTTGCCTTACAAGAAACACACTCTGCTTTTGAGAAAAGAGCACTCTTCTACTCTACTGTGTTTCCTATGGGGTCCAAACAGTGAGCTTGCTCAGAACAAAAGAACTGTGCTTCCTACACACACGGACCGTATCTAGTTCAGCTCTGCTTAGGAAACTGACAAGAACAGTAGCTCCTCTTCATTCCAATACACTGTACTTGCTGGGAACAGACGCCAGTGCTATTTGTCCTGTGTTGGGCAATGGCAGCGCAATAATGACTCTTCTTACCAGAAAACAACTCTTGCTCGTAGGACCAGAAACTGCATGGGATTCAACTCCATTTAGCACTGGGAAACAAATGCTAGCTTGCCTTACATGAAACACACTTTGCTTTTGAGAAAAGAGCACACTTCTACTCTACTGTGTTTCCTAGAGGGCCAGAACAGTGAGCTTGCTCAGAACAAAAGAACTGTGCTTCCTACACACGGGCCATCTAGTTCAACTCTGCTTAGGAAACTGACAAGAACAGTAGCTCCTATACAGTCCAATACACTGTAATTGCTGGGAACAGACGCGAGTGCTATTTGCTCTGTGTATTGCATTTGGAGCGCAAGAGTGACTCTTCTTACCAGAAAACAACTCTTGTTTGTAGGACCAAAAACTGCATGTGATTCAACTCCATATTGGACTGGGAAAAAAACGCTAGCTTGCCTTACAAGAAACACACTCTGCTTTTGAGAAAAGAGCACTCTTCTACTCTACTGTGTTTCCTATGGGGTCCAAACAGTGAGCTTGCTCAGAACAAAAGAACTGTGATTCCTACACACACCGACCATATCTAGTTCAACTCTCCTTAGGAAACTGACAAGAACAGTAGCTCCGATTCAGTCCAATACACTGCACATGCTGGGAACAGACGCAAGTGCTATTTGCACTGTGTATGGCAATGGGAGCACAATAGTAACTTTCCTTACGAGAAAACAACTCTTGCTCATGAGACCGGAAACTGCCTGTGATTGAACTCCATTTAGGACTGGGAAACAAACGCTAGCTCGCGTTACAAGAAACACACTCTGCTTTTGAGAAAAGAGCACTCTTCTACTCTACTGTATTTCCTATGGGATCCAAACAGTGAGCTTGCTGAGTACAAAAGAACTGTGCTTCCTACACACATGGGCCATATCTAGTTCAACTCTGCTTAGGAACCTGAGAAGAAAAGTAGATCCTCTTCAGTCCAATACACTGTACTGCTGGGAACAGACAACAGTGCTATTTGTCCTGTGTATGGCAATGGCAGCGCAATAGTGACTCTTCTTACCATAAGACAAATCTTGCTCATAGGACCAGAAACTGCATGTGATTCAACTCCAGTTTGGACTGGGAAACAAACGCTAGCTTGCCTTACAAGAAACACACTCTGCTTTTGAGAAAAGAGCACTCTTCTACTCTACTGTGTTTCCTATGGGGTCCAAACAGTGAGCTTGCTCAGAACAAAAGAACTGTGCTTCCTACACACACGGACCGTATCTAGTTCAGCTCTGCTTAGGAAACTGACAAGAACAGTAGCTCCTCTTCTTTCCAATACACTGTACTTGCTGGGAACAGACGCCAGTGCTATTTGTCCTGTGTAGGGCAATGGCAGCGCAATAATGACTCTTCTTACCAGAAAACAACTCTTGCTCGTAGGACCAGAAACTGCATGGGATTCAACTCCATTTAGCACTGGGAAACAAATGCTAGCTTGCCTTACATGAAACACACTTTGCTTTTGAGAAAAGAGCACTCTTCTACTCTACTGAGTTTCCTATGCGGTCCAAACTGTGAGCTTGCTCAGAACAAAAGAACTGTGCTTCCTACACACACGGCCATATCTAGTTCAAGTCTGCTTAGGAACCTGACAAGAACAGTAGATCCTCTTCAGTCCAATACACTGTACTTGCTGGGAAGATACGCCAGTGCTATTTGTCCTGTGTATGGCAATGGCAGCCCAATAGTGACTCTTCTTACCAGAAAACAACTCTTGCTCGTAGGACCAGAAACTGCATGTGATTCAACTCCATTTAGGACTTGGAAACAAACGCTAGCTCGCCTTACAAGAAACACACTCTGCTTTAGAGAAAAGAGCACTCTTCTACTCTACTGTGTTTCCTATGTGGTCCAAACAGTGAGCTTGCTCAGAACAAAAGAACTGTGCTTCCTACACGGGAAATATCTAGTTCAACTCTGCTTAGGAAACTGACAAGAACAGTAGCTCCTATTCAGTCCAATACACTGTACTTGATGGAAACAGATGCGAGTGCTATTTGCACTGTATATGGCATTTGGAGCACAATAGTGACTCTTCTTACCAGAAAACAACTCTTGCTCGTAGGACCAAAAACTGCCTGTGACTCAACTCCATTTAGGACTGGGAAACAAACGCAAGCTCGCCTTACAAGAAACACACTCTGCTTTAGAGAAAAGAGCACTCTTCTACTCTACTGTGTTTCCTTTGGGGTTAGAACAGTGAGCTTGTTTAGAACAAAAAAACTGTGCTTCCTACACACACGGCCATATCTAGTTCAAATCTGCTTAGGAACCTGACAAGAACAGTAGATCCTCTTCCGTCCAATACACTGTACTTGCTGGGAAAAGACGCCAGTGCTATTTGTCCTGTGTATGGCAATGGCAGCACAATAGTGACTCTTCTTACCAAAAAACAACTCTTGTTTGTAGGACCAGAAACTGCATGTGATTCAACTCCATATTGGACTGGGAAAAAAACGCTTGCTCGCCTTACAAGAAACACACTCTGCTTTTGAGAAAAGAGCACTCTTCTACTCTACTGTGTTTCCTATGGGGTCCAAACAGTGAGCTTGCTCAGAACAAAAGAACTGTGATTCCTACACACACCGACCATATCTAGTTCAACTCTCCTTAGGAAACTGACAAGAACAGTAGCTCCGATTCAGTCCAATACACTGCACATGCTGGGAACAGACGCGAGTGCTATTTGCACTGTGTATGGCAATGGGAGCACAATAGTAACTTTCCTTACCAGATAACAACTCTTGCTCGTAGGAACAGAAACTGCATGGGATTCAACTCCATTTAGGACTGGGAAACAAACGCTAGCTCGCCTTACAAGAAACACACTCTGCTTTTGAGAAAAGAGCACAATTCTACTCTACCGTGTTTCCTATTGGGTCCGAACAGAGAGCTTGCTCAGAACAAAAGAACTGTGCTTCCTACACACACGGCCATATCTAGTTCAATTCTGCTTAGGAACCTGACAAGAACATTAGATCCTCTTCAGTCCAATACACTGTACTTGCTGGGAACAGACGCCAGTGCTATTTGTCCTGTGTATGGCAATGGCAGCGCAATAGTGACTCTTCTTACCAGAAAACAACTCTTGCTCGTAGGACCAGAAACTGCATGTGATTCAGCTCCATTTAGGACTGGGAAACAAACGCTAGCTCGCCTTACAAGAAACACACTCTGCTTTTAAGAAAAGATCACTCTTCTACTCTACTGTGTTTCCTATAGGGCCAGAACTGTGAGCTTGCTCAGAACAAAAGAACTGTGCTTCCTACACACGGGCCATATCTAGTTCAACTCTGCTTAGGAAACTGACAAGAACAGTAGCTCCTATTCAGTCCAATACACTGTACTTGCTGGGAACAGACGCCAGTGCTATTTGTCCTGTGTATGGCAATGGCAGCGCAATAGTGACTCTTCTTACCAGAAAACAACTCTTGCTCGTAGGACCAGAAACTGCATGTGATTCAGCTCCATTTAGGACTGGGAAACAAACGCTAGCTCGCCTTACAAGAAACACACTCTGCTTTTGAGAAAAGATCACTCTTCTACTCTACTGTGTTTCCTATAGGGCCAGAACAGTGAGCTTGCTCAGAACAAAAGAACTGTGCTTCCTACACACGGGCCATATCTAGTTCAACTCTGCTTAGGAAACTGACAAGAACAGTAGCTCCTATTCAGTCCAATACACTGTACTTGCTGGGAACAGACGCGAGTGCTCTTTGCACTGTGTATTGCATTTGGAGCGCAATAGTGACTCTTCTTACCAGAAAACAACTCTTGCTCGTAGGACCAAAAACTGCCTGTGACTCAACTCCATTTAGGACTGGGAAACAAACGCGAGCTTGCCTTACAAGAAACACACTCTGCTTTAGAGAAAAGAGCACTCTTCTACTCTACTGTGTTCCCTATGGGGTCCGAACAGTGAGCTTGATCGGAACAAAAAAACTGTGCTTCCTACACACAAGGCCATATCTAGTTCAAGTCTGATTAGGAACCTGACAACAACAGTAGATCCTCTTTCGTCCAATACACTGTACTTGCTTGGATAAGACGCCAGTGATATTTGTCCTGTATATGGCAATGGCAGCGCAATAGTGACTCTTCTTACCAAAAAACATCTCTTGCTTGTAGGACCAGAAACTCCATGTGATTCAACTCCATTTAGGACTGGGAAACAAACGCTAGCTCGCGTTACAAGAAACACACTCTGCTTTTGAGAAAAGAGCACTCTTCTACTCTACTGAGTTTCCTATGGGGTCCAAACAGTGAGCTTGCTCAGAACAAAAGAACTCTGCTTCCTACACACACAGACCATATCTAGTTCAACTCTGCTTAGGATACTGACAAGAACAGTAGCTCCTATTCAGTCCAATACACTGTACTTCCTGGGAACAGACGCTAGTGCTATTTGCACTGTGTATGGCAATGGGAGCACAATAGTAACTTTCCTTACCAGAAAACAACTCTTGCTCATAGGACCGGAAACTGCCTGTGATTGAACTCCATTTAGGACTAGGAAGCAAACTCTAGGTCGCCTTACAAGAAACACACTCTGCTTTTGAGAATAGAGCACTCTTCTACTCTACTGTGTTTCCTATGAGGTCCGAATAGTGAGCTTGCTCAGAACAAAAAAAACGTGCTTCCTACACACAACGCCACACCTAGTTCAATTCTGCTTAGGAACCTGACAAGAACAGTAGGTCCTCTTCAGTCCAATACACTGTACTCCTAAGAACAGACAACAGTGCTATTTGTCCTGTGTATGGCAATGGCAGCAAATAGTGACTCTTCTTACCATAAACAACTCTTGCTCGTAGGACCAGAAACTGCATGGGATTCAACTCCATTTAGGACTGGGAAACAAACGCTAGACCTCCTTACAAGAAACACACTCTGCTTTAGAGAAAAGAGCACTCTTCTACTCTACTGTGTTTCCTATAGGGCCAGAACAGTGAGCTTGCTCAGAACAAAAGAACTGTGCTTCCTACACACACCGACCATATCTAGTTCAACTCTGCTTAGGAAACTGACAAGAACAATAGCTCCACTTCAGTCCGATACACTGTATTTGCTGGGAACAGACGCGAGTGCTATTTGCACTGTGTATGGCAATGGGAGCTCAATAGTTACTTTCCTTACCAGAAAACAACTCTTGCTCGTAGGAACAGAAACTGCAAGGGATTCAACTCCATTTAGGACTGGGAAACAAACGCTAGCTCGCCTTACAAGAAACACACTCTGCTTTTGAGAAAAGAGCACAATTCTACTCTACTGTGTTTCCTATGGGGTCCGAACAGAGAGCTTGCTCAGAACAAAAGAACTGTGCTTCCTACACACACGGCCATATCTAGTTCAATTCTGCTTAGGAACTGACAAGAACAGTAGATCCTCTTCAGTCCAATACACTATACTTGCTGGGAACAGACGCCAGTGCTATTTGTCCTGTATATGGCAATGGCAGCGCAATAGTGACTCTTCTTACCATAAAACAACTCTTGCTCGTAGGACCAGAAACTGCATGTGATTCAACTCCATTTAGGACTGGGAAACAAACGCTAGCTCGCCTTACAAGAAACACAATCTGCTTTAGAGAAAAGAGCACTCTTCTACTCTACTGTGTTTCCTATAGGGCCAGAACAGTGAGCTTGCTCAGAACAAAAGAACTGTGCTTCCTACACACGGGCCATATCTAGTTCAACTCTGCTTAGGAAACTGACAAGAACAGTAGCCCCTATTCAGTCCAATACACTGTACTTCCTGGGAACAGACGCGAGTGCTATTTGCACTGTGTATGGCAATGGGAGCACAATAGTAACTTTCCTTACCAGAAAACAACTCTTGCTCATAGGACCGGAAACTGCCTGTGATTGAACTCAATTTTGGACTAGGAAACAAACTCTAGCTCGCCTTACATGAAACACACTCTGCTTTTGAGAAAAGAGCACTCTTCTACTCTACTGTGTTTCCTGTGAGGTCCGAACACTGAGCTTGCTCAGAACAAAAAAAACGTGCTTCCTACACACACCGCCACACCTAGTTCAATTCTGCTTAAGAACCTGACAAGAACAGTAGATCCTCTTCAGTCCAATACACTGTACTCCTGGGAACAGACAACAGTGCTATTTGTCCTGTGTATGGCAATGGCAGCGCAATAGTGACTCTTCTTACCATAAAACAACTCTTGCTCGTAGGACCAGAAACTGCATATGATTCAACTCCGTTTAGGACTGGGAAACAAACGCTAGCTCTCCTTACAAGAAACACACTCTGCTTTAGAGAAAAGAGCACTCTTCTACTCTACTGTGTTTCCTATAGGGCCAGAACAGTGAGCTCGCTCAGAACAAAAGAACTGTGCTTCCTATACACACCGACCATATCTAGTTCAACTCTGCTTAGAAAACTGACAAGAACAGTAGCTCCACTTCAGTCTGATACACTGTATTTGCTGGGAACAGACGCGAGTGCTATTTGCACTGTGTATGGCAATGGGAGCTCAATAGTTACTTTCCTTACCAGAAAACAACTCTTGTTCGTAGGAACAGAAACTGCATGGGATTCAACTCCATTTAGGACTGGGAAACAAACGCTAGCTCGCCTTCCAAGAAACACACTCTGCTTTTGAGAAAAGAGCACAATTCTACTCTACTGTGTTTCCTATGGGGTCCGAACAGTGAGCTTGCTCAGAACAAAAGAACTGTGTTTCCTACACACACCGACCATATCTAGTTCAACTCTGCTTAGGAAACTGACAAGAACAGTAGCTCCCATTCAGTCCAATACACTGTACTTGCTGGGAACAGACGCGAGTGCTCTTTGCACCTTGTATTGCATTTGGAGCGCAATAGTGACTCTTCTTACCAGAAAACAACTCTTGCTCGTAGTACCAAAAACTGCCTGTGACTCAACTCCATTTAGGACTGGGAAACAAACGCGAGCTCGCCTTACAAGAAACACACTCTGCTTTAGAGAAAAGAGCACTCTTCTACTCTACTGTGTTCCCTATGGGGTCCGAACAGTGAGCTTGCTCAGAACAAAAAAACTGTGCTTCCAAAACACAAGGCCATATCTAGTTCAAGTCTGATTAGGAACCTGACAACAACAGTAGATCCTCTTTCGTCCAATACACTGTACTTGCTTGGAAAAGACGCCAGTGCTATTTGTCCTGTGTATGGCAATGGCAGCGCAATAGTGACTCTTCTTACCAAAAAACATCTCTTGCTTGTAGGACCAGAAACTCCATGTGATTCAACTCCATTTAGGACTGGGCAACAAACGCTAGCTCACCTTACAAGAAACACACTCTGCTTTTGAGAAAAGAGCACTCTTCTACTCTACTGTGTTTCCTATGTGGTCCAAACAGTGAGCTTGCTCAGAACAAAAGAACTGTGCTTCCTACACGGGAAATATCTAGTTCAACTCTGCTTAGGAAACTGACAAGAACAGTAGCTCCTATTCAGTCCAATACACTGTACTTGATGGAAACAGATGCGAGTGCTATTTGCACTGTGTATGGCATTTGGAGCAAAATAGTGACTCTTCTTACCAGAAAACAACTCTTGCTCGTAGGACCAAAAACTGCCTGTGACTCAACTCCATTTAGGACTGGGAAACAAATGCTAGCTCGCCTTACAAGAAACACACTCTGCTTTTGAGAAAAGAGCACTCTTCTACTCTACTGTGTTTCCTATAGGGCCAGAACAGTGAGCTTGCTCAGAACAAAAGAACTGTGCTTCCTACACACACGGACCGTATCTAGTTCAGCTCTGCTTAGGAAACTGACAAGAACAGTAGCTCCTCTTCTTTCCAATACACTGCACATGCTGGGAACAGACGTGAGTGCTATTTTCACTGTGTATGGCAATGGGAGCACAGTAGTAACTTTCCTTACCAGAAAACAACGCTTGCTCATAGGACCGGAAACTGCATGTGATTGAACTCCATTTAGGACTGGGAAACAAACGCTAGCTCGCCTTTCAAGAAACACACTCTGCTTTTGAGAAAAGAGCACTCTTCTACTCTACTGTATTTCCTATGGGATCCAAACAGTGAGCTTGCTGAGTACAAAAGAACTGTGCTTCCTACACACATGGGCCATATCTAGTTCAACTCTGCTTAGGAACCTGAGAAGAAAAATAGATCCTCTTCAGTCCAATACACTGTACTGCTGGGAACAGACAACAGTGATATTTGTCCTGTGTATGGCAATGGCAGCGCAATAGTGACTCTTCTTACCATAAAACAACTCTTGCTCATAGGACCAGAAACTGCATGTGATTCAACTCCAATTTGGACTGGGAAACAAACGCTAGCTTGCCTTACAAGAAACACACTCTGCTTTTGAGAAAAGAGCACACTTCTACTCTACTGTGTTTCCTATGGGGTCCAAACAGTGAGCTTGCTCAGAACAAAAGAACTGTGCTTCCTACACACACGGACCATATCTAGTTCAGCTCTGCTTAGGAAACTGACAAGAACAGTAGCTCCTCTTCATTCCAATACACTGTACTTGCTGGGAACAGACGCCAGTGCTATTTGTCCTGTGTAGGGCAATGGCAGCGCAATAATGACTCTTCTTACCAGAAAACAACTCTTGCTCGTAGGACCAGAAACTGCATGGGATTCAACTCCATTTAGCACTGGGAAACAAATGCTAGCTTGCCTTACATGAAACACACTTTGCTTTTGAGAAAAGAGCACTCTTCTACTCTACTGAGTTTCCTATGCGGTCCAAACTGTGAGCTTGCTCAGAACAAAAGAACTGTGCTTCCTACACACACGGCCATATCTAGTTCAAGTCTGCTTAGGAACCTGACAAGAACAGTAGATCCTCTTCAGTCCAATACACTGTACTTGCTGGGAAGAGACGCCAGTGCTATTTGTCCTGTGTATGGCAATGGCAGCGCAATAGTGACTCTTCTTACCAGAAAACAACTCTTGCTCGTAGGACCAGAAACTGCATGTGATTCAACTCCATTTAGAACTTGGAAACAAACGCTAGCTTGCCTTACAAGAAACACACTCTGCTTTAGAGAAAAGAGCACTCTTCTACTCTACTGTGTTTCCTATGTGGTTCAAACACTGAGCTTGCTCAGAACAAAAGAACTGTGCTTCCTACACGGTCATATCTAGTTCAACTCTGCTTAGGAAACTGACAAGAACAGTAGCTCCTATTCAGTCCAATACACTGTAATTGCTGGGAACAGACGCGAGTGCTATTTGCACTGTGTATGGCAATGGGAGCGCAATAGTGACTTTCCTTACCAGAAAACAACTCTTGCTCGTAGGACCAGAAACTGCATGTGATTCAACTCCATTTAGGCCGGGAAACAAATGCTAGATGGCCTTACATGAAACACACTCTGCTTTTGATAAAAGAGCACTCTTCTACTCTACTGTGTTTCCAAAGGGGTCCAAAGAGTGAACCTGCTCAGAACAAAAGAACTGTGCTTCCCACACACGGACCATATCTAGTTCAACTCTGCTGAGGAAACTGACAAGAACAGTAGCTCCTAATCAGTCCAATACACTGTACTTGAAGGGAAGAGACGCGAGTACTATTTGCACTGTGTATGGCATTTGGAGCACAATAGTGACTCTTCGTACCAGAAAACAACTCTTGCTCGTAGGACCAAAAACTGCATGTGTCTCAACTCTTTTAGGACTAGGAAACAAATGCGAGCTCACCTTACAAGAAAAAACACTCTGCTTTAGAGAAAAGAGCACTCTTCTACTCTACTGTGTTTCCTATGGGGTCCAAACAGTGAGCTTCCTCAGAACAAAAGAACTGTGCTTCCTACACACACGGGCCATATCTAGTTCAACTCTGCTTAGGATACTGACAAGAACAGTAGCTCCTCTTCAGTCCAATACACTGTACATGCTGGGAACAGACGCCAGCGCTATTTGCCCTGTGTATGACAATTGGAGCACAATAGTGACTCTTCTTACCAGAAAACAACTCTTGCTCATAGGACCAGAAACTGCATGTGATTCAACTCCATTTAGGACTGGGAAACAAACAATAGCTCGTTTTACAAGAAACACACTCTGCTTTTGAAAAAAGAGCACTCTTCTACTCCACAGTGTTTCCTATAGGGCCAGAACAGTGAGCTTGCTCAGAAAAAAAAAAAACTGTGCTTCCTACACACACGGGCCATATCTAGTTCAACTCTGCTAAGGAAACTGACAAAAACAGTAGCTCCTCTTCAGTCTCGTACACTGTACTTGCTGGGAACACACGCGAGGGCTATTTGCACTGTGTATGGCAATGGGAGCGCCATAGTGACTTTCCTTACCAGAAAACAACTCTTGCTCGTAGGAACAGAAACTGCATGGGATGCAACTCCATTTAGGACTGGGAAACAAATGCTAGCTCGCCTTACAAGAAACACACTCTGCTTTTGAGAAAAGAGCACTCATCTACTCTATTTTGTTTCCTATGGGGTCCAAACAGTGAGCTTGCTCAGAACAGAAAACTGTGCTTCCTACACACGGACCATATCTAGTTCAACTCTGCTTATGAAACTGACAAGAACAGTAGCTCCTCTTCAGTCCGATACACTGTAATTGCTGGGAACAGACGCGAATGCTATTTGCACTGTGTATGGCAATGGGAGCGCAATAGTGACTTTCCTTACCAGAAAACAACTCTTGCTCGTAGGACCAGGAACTGCATGTGATTTAACTCCATTTAGGACTGGGAAACAAACACTAGCTCGCCTTACAAGAAACATACCCTGCTTTTGAGAAAAGAGCACTCATCTACTCTACTGTGTTTCCTATGTGGTCAAAACAGTGAGCTTGTTCAGAACAAAAGAACTGAGCTTCCTACACACACGGGGCCATATCTCGTTCAACTCTGTTTAGGAAACTGACAACAACAGTAGCTACACTTCAGTCCGATACACTGTACTTGCTGGGAACAGACGCAAGTGCTCTTTGCACTGTATATGGCAATGGGAGCACAATAGTGACTCTTCTTACCAAAAAACAACTCTTGCTCTTAGGACCAGAAACTGCATGAGATTCAACTCCATTTAGGACTGGGAAACAAACGCTAGCTCGCATTACAAGAAACACACTCTGCTTTTGAGAAAAGAGCCCTCTTATACTCTAAAGTGTTTCCTATAGGGCCAGAACAGTGATCTTGCTCAGAAAAAAAAAAACTGTGCTTCCTACACACATGGGCCATATCTAGTTCAACTCTGCTTAGGAAACTGACAAAAACAGTAGCTCCTCTTCAGTACGATACCCTGTACTAGCTGGGAACACACGCGAGTGCTATTTGCACTGTGTATGGCAATGGGAGCACAATAGTGACTTTTCTTACCAGAAAACAACTCTTGCTCATAGGACCAGAAACTGATTGTGATTCAACTCCATTTAGGACTGGGAAACAAATGCTAGCTCGCCTTACATTAAACACACTCTGCTTTTGAGAAAAGAGTACTCTTCTACTCTACTGAGTCTCCTATGGGATCCGAATAGTGAGCTTGCTCAGAACAAAAGAACTGTGCTTCCTACACACACGGGCCATATCTAGTTCAACTCTGCTTAAGAAACTGACAAGAACAGTAGATCCTCTTCAGTCCAATACACTGTACTTGCTGGGAACAGATGCAAGTGCGATTTGCACTAAGTATGGCAATGGGAGTACAATAGTGACTCTTCTTACCGGAAAAAACCTCTTGCTCGTAGGACAAAAAACTGCATGTGTCTCAACTCCATTTAGGACTGGGAAAGAAACGCAAGCTCGCCTTACAAGAAAAACACTCTGCTTTTAAGAAAAGAGCACTCTTCTACTCTACTGTGTTTCCTATAGGGCCAGAACAGTGAGCTTGATCAAAACAAAAGAACTGTGCTTCCTTCACACGGGCCATATCTAGTTCAACTCTGCTTAGGAAACTGACAAGAACAGTAGCTCCTCTTCAGTCCGATGCACTGTACTTGCTAGGAACGGACCGAGTGCTATTTGCTCTATGTATGGCAATGGGAGCGCAATAGTGTCTTTCCTTACCACAAACCAACTCTTAGTCGTAGGACAAGAAACTGCATGTGATTCAACTCCATTTAGGACTGGGAAACAAATGCTAGCTCGCCTTACATGAAACACACTCTGCTTTAGAGAAAAGAGCACTCTTCTACTCTACTGTGATTCTTATAGGGCCAGAACAGTGAGCTTGGTCAGAACAAGAGAACTGTTCTTCCTACACACACGCGCCATATCTCGTTCAACTCTGCTTAGGAAACTGACAAGAACAGTAGCTCCTCTTCAGTCCGATACACTGTACTTGCTGGGAACAGACGCGAGTGCTCTTTGCACTGTGTATGGCAATGGGAACACAATAGTGACTTTCCTTACCATAAAACAACTCTTGCTCGTGGGACCAGAAACTGCATGTGATTCAACTCCATTTAGGACTGGGAAACAAATGCTAGCTCGCCTTACAAGAAACACACTCTGCTTTAGAGAAAAGAGCACTACTCTACTCTACTGTGTTTCCTATGGGGTCCGAACAGTGAGCTTGCTCAGAACAAAAAAACTGTGCTTCCTACACACATGGCCATATCTAGTTCAATTCTGCTTATAAACCTGACAAGAACAGTAGATCCTCTTCAGTCCAATATACTGTACTTGCTGGGAACAGACGCCAGTGCTAATTGTCTTTTGTTTGGCAATGGCAGTGCAATAGTGACTCTTCTTACCAGAAAACAACTCTTGCTCGTAAAACCCAAAACTGCATGTGATTCAACACCATTTAGGACTGGGAAACAAACACTAGCTCGCCTTACAAGAAACACATTCTGCATTTGAGAAAAGAGCACTCTTCTACTCTACTGTGTTTCCTATGGGGTCCAAACAGTGAGCTTGCTCAGAACAGAAAACATTGCTTCCTACACACGGACCATATCTAGTTCAACTCTGCTTAGGAAACTGACAAGAACAGTAGCTCCTCTTCAGTCCGATACACTGTATATGTGGAAACAGACGCGAGTGCTATTTGCACTGTGTATGGCAATGGGAGCGCAATAGTGACTTTCCTTACCAGAAAACAACTCTTGCTCGTAGGACCAGGAACTGCATGTGATTTAACTCCATTTCGGACTGGGAAACAAACACTAGCTCGCCTTACAAGAAACACACCCTGCTTTTGAGAAAAGAGCACTCTT
Organism: Peromyscus eremicus; assembly: GCF_949786415.1. Taxonomy (NCBI): domain Eukaryota; kingdom Metazoa; phylum Chordata; class Mammalia; order Rodentia; family Cricetidae; genus Peromyscus; species Peromyscus eremicus. Next base: position 130,871 of record NW_026734573.1, on the reverse strand, counting down.
CTACTCTACTGTGTTTCCTATGTGGTCAAAACAGTGAGCTTGCTCAGAACAAAAGAACTGAGCTTCCTACACACACGGGGCCATATCTCATTCAACTCTGTTTAGGAAACTGACAACAACAGTAGCTACACTTCAGTCCGATACACTGTATTTGCTGGGAACAGACGCAAGTGCTATTTGCACTGTGTATGGCAATGGGAGCACAATAGTGACTCTTCTTACCAGAAAACAACTCTTGCTCTTAGGACCAGAAACTGCATGAGATTCAACTCCATTTAGGACTGGGAAACAAACGCTAGCTCGCATTACAAGAAACACACTCTGCTTTTGAGAAAGAGCCCTCTTATACTCTAAAGTGTTTCCTATAGGGCCAGAACAGTGATCTTGCTCAGAAAAAAAAAACTGTGCTTCCTACACACACGGGCCATATCTAGTTGAACTCTGCTAAGGAAACTGACAAAAACAGTAGCTCCTCTTCAGTACGATACCCTGTACTAGCTGGGAACACACGCGAGTGCTATTTGCACTGTGTATGGCAATGGGAGCGCAATAGTGACTTTTCTTACCAGAAAACAACTCTTGCTCGTAGGACCAGAAACTGCATGTGATTCAACTCCATTTAGGACTGGGAAACAAATGCTAGCTCGCCTTACATGAAACACACTCTGCTTTTGAGAAAAGAGCACTCTTCTACTCTACTGTGTTTCCTATGGGTGGGAACAGTGAGCTTGCTCAGAACACAAGAACTGTGCTTCCTACACACACGGGCCATATCTAGTTCAACTCTGCTTAGGAAACTGACAAGAACAGTAGCTCCTCTTCAGTCCAATTCACTGTACATGCTAGGAACAGACGCCAGGACTATTTGCTCTGTGTATGACAATGGGAGCGCAATAGGGACTCTTCTTACCAAAAAAGCAACTCTTGCTCGTAGGACCAGAAACTGCATGTGATTCAACTCCATTTAGGACTGGGAAACAAATGCTAGCTCGCCTTACATTAAACACACTCTGCTTTTGAGAAAAGAGTACTCTTCTACTCTACTGAGTCTCCTATGGGATCCGAATAGTGAGCTTGCTCAGAACAAAAGAACTGTGCTTCCTACACACACGGGCCATATCTAGTTCAACTCTGCTTAGGAAACTGACAAGAACAGTAGATCCTCTTCAGTCCAATACACTGTACTTGCTGGGAACAGATGCAAGTGCGATTTGCACTAAGTATGGCAATGGGAGTACAATAGTGACTCTTCTTACCAGAAAAAACCTCTTGCTCGTAGGACAAAAAACTGCATGTGTCTCAACTCCATTTAGGACTGGGAAAGAAACGCAAGCTCGCCTTACAAGAAAAACACTCTGCTTTTAAGAAAAGAGCACTCTTCTACTCTACTGTGTTTCCTATAGGGCCAGAACAGTGAGCTTGATCAAAACAAAAGAACTGTGCTTCCTTCACACGGGCCATATCTAGTTCAACTCTGCTTAGGAAACTGACAAGAACAGTAGCTCCTCTTCAGTCCGATGCACTGTACTTGCTAGGAACGGACCGAGTGCTATTTGCTCTATGTATGGCAATGGGAGCGCAATAGTGTCTTTCCTTACCACAAACCAACTCTTAGTCGTAGGACAAGAAACTGCATGTGATTCAACTCCATTTAGGACTGGGAAACAAATGCTAGCTCGCCTTACAAGAAACACACTCTGCTTTTGAGAAAAGAGCACAATTCTACTCTACTGTGTTTCCTATGGGGTCCGAACAGAGAGCTTGCTCAGAACAAAAGAACTGTGCTTCCTAAATACGCGGGCCATATCTAGTTCAACTCTGCTTAGGAAACTGACAAGAACAGTAGCTCCTCTTCAGTCCGATACACTGTATTTGCTGGGAACAGACGCGAGTGCTATTTGCACTGTGTATGGCAATGGGAGCGCAATAGAGACTTTCCTTACCAAAAAACAACTCTTGATCATAGGACCAGAAACTGCATGTGATTCAACTCCATATAGGTCTGGGAAACAAATTCTAGCTCGCCTTACAAGAAACACAATCTGCTTTTGAGAAAAGAGCACTCTTCTACTCTACTGTGTTTCCTATAGGGCCAGAACAGTGAGCTTGCTCAGAACAAAAGAACTGTGCTTCCTACACACATGGCCATATCTAGTTCAACTCTGCTTAGGAACCTGACAAGAACAGTAGATCCTCTTCAGTCCAATACACTGTACATCCTGGGAACAGACGCGTCTGCTATTGGCCCTTTGTATGACAATGGGAGCACAATAGTGACTCTTCTTACCAGAAAACAACTCTTGCTCGTATTTCAGAAACTGCATGTGATTCATCTCCATTTAGGAGTGGGATACAAACACTAACTCGACTTACAAGAAACACAATCTGATTTAGAGAAAAAAGCACTCTTCTACTCTATTGTGTTTCCTAAGAGGTCCGAACAGTGAACTTGCTCAGAACAAAAGAACTGTGCTTCCTACACACACGGCCATATCTAGTTCAATTCTGCTTAAGAACCTGACAAGAACAGTAGATCCTCTTCAGTCCAATACACTGTACTGCTGGGAACAGACAACAGTGCTATTTGTCCTGTGTATGGCAATGGCAGCACAATAGTGACTCTTCTTACCATAATACAACTCTTGCTCGTAGGACCAGAAACTGCATGTGATTCAACTCCATTTAGGACTGGGAAACAAACGCTAGCTCGCCTTACAAGAAACACGCTCTGCTTTAGAGAAAAGAGCACTCTTCTACTCTACTGTGTTTCCTAAGGGGTCCAAACAGTGAGCTTGCTCAGAACATAAAACTGTGCTTCCTACACACGGACAATATCTAGTTCAACTCTGCTTAGGAAACTGACAAGAACAGCAGCTCTTCTTCAGTCCAATACACTGTACTTGCTGGGAACAGACGCGAGTGCTATTTGCACTGTGTATGGCAATGGGAGCACAATGTGACTTTCCTTACCAGAAAACAACTCTTGTTCGTAGGAACAGAAACTGCATGTGATTCAACTCCATTTAGGACTAGGAAACAAACGCTAGCTCGCCTTACAAGAAACACACTCTGCTTTAGATAAAAGAGCACTCATCTACTCTACTGTGTTTCCTATTGGGCCAGAACAGTGAGCTTGCTCAGAACATAAGATCTGTGCTTCCTACACACACGGGCCATATCTAGTTCAACTCTGCTTAGGAAACTGACAAGAACAGTAGCTCCTCTTCAGTCCGATACACTGTACCTGCTGGGAACAGACGAGAGTGCTCTTTGCACTGTGTATGGCAATGGGAACACAATAGTTACTTTCCTTACCAGAAAACAACTCTTGCTCGTAGGACCAGAAACTGCATGTGATTCAACTCCATTTAGGACTGGGAAAAAAAACACTAGCTCGCCTTACAAGAAACACACTCTGCTTTTGAGAAAAGAGCACTCTTTTACTCTCCTGTGTTTCCTATAGGGCCAGAACAGTGAACTTGCTCAGAACAAATGAACTGTGCTTCCTACACTCACGGGCCATATCTAGTTCAACTCTGCTTAGGAAACTGAGAAGAACAGTAGCTCCTCTTCAGTCCAATACACTGTAATTGCTGGGAACAGACGCGAGAGCTATTTGCACTGTGTATGGCATTTGGAGCACAATAGTGACTCTTCTTACCAGAAAACAACTCTTGCTCGTAGGACCAAAAACTGCATGTGACTCAACTCCATTTAGGACTGGGAAACAAACGCGAGCTCGCCTTACAAGAAACACACTGTGCTTTAGAGAAAAGAGCACTCTTCTACTCTACTGTGTTTCCTATAGGGCCAGAACAGTGAGCTTGCTCAGAACATAATAACTGTGCTTCCTACACACACGGGCCACATCTAATTCAACACTGCTTAGGAAACTGACAAGAACAGTAGCTCCTCTTCAGTCCGATACACTGTACTTACTTATAACAGACGCGAGTGCTATTTGCACTGTGTATGGCAATGCAGCACAATAGTGACTTTCCTTACCAGAAAACAACTCTTGCTCGTAGGACCAGAAACTGCATGTGATTCAACTCCATTTAGGACTGGGAAACAAATGCTAGCTCGCCTTACAAGAAACACACTTTGCTTTTGAGAAAAGAGCACTCTTCTACTCCACTGTGTTTCCTATGGGGTCCAAACGGTGAGCTTGCTAAGAACAAAAGAACTGTGCGTCCTACACACAAGGACCATATGTAGTTCAACTCTGCTTAGGAAACTGACAAGAACAGTAGCTCCTCCTCAGTCCAATACACTGTACTTGCTTGGAACAGACGCGAGCGCTATTTGCACTGTGTATGGCAATGAGACCACAATAGTGACTTTCCTTACCAGAAAACAACTCTTGCTCGTAGGGCCACAAAGTGCATGTGATTCAACGCCATTTAGGACTAGGAAACAAACGCTAGCTCGCCTTATAAGAAACACACTCTGCTTTTGAGAAAAGAGCACTCTTCTACTCTACTGTGTTTCCTATGGGGTCCAAACAGTGAGCTTTCTCAGAACAAAAGAACTGTGCTTCCTACACACATGGACCATATCTAGTTAAACTCTTCTTAGGAAACTGTCAAGAACAATAGCTCCTATTCAGTCCAATAAACTGTACTTGCTGGGAACAGACGCGAGTGCTATTTGCACTGTGTATGTCATTTTGAGCACAATAGTGACTCTTCTTACCAGAAAACAACTCTTTCTCGTAGGACCAAAAACTGCATGAGACTCAACTCCATTTAGGACTGGGAAACAAACGCGAGCACGCCTTACAAGAAACACACTCTGCTTTTGAGAAAAGAGCACTCTTCTACTCAACTGAGTTTCCTATAGGACCAAAACAGTGAGCTTGCTCAGAACTAAAGAACTGTGCTTCCTACACACACGGTCATATCTAGTTTAATTCTGCTTAGGAAACTGACAAGAATAGTAGATCCTCTTCAGTCCAATACACTGTACTTGCTGGGAAGAGACGCGAGTGCTATATGCCCTGTGTATGACAATGGGAGCGCAATAGTGACTCTTCTTACCAGAAAACAACTCTTGCTCGTAGGACCAGAAACTGCATGTGATTCAACTCCATTTAGGACTGGGAAACAAATGCTAGCTCGCCTTACATGAAACACACTCTGCTTTTGAGAAAAGAGCACTCTTCTACTCTACTGAGTTTCCTATGGGGTCCGAACAGTGAGCTTGCTCAGAACAAAAGAACTGAGCTTCCTACACACACGGGCCATATCTAGTTCAACTCTGCTTAAAAAACTGACAAGAACAGTAGATCCTCTTCAGTCCAATACACTGTACTTGCTGCGAACAGATGCAAGTGCTATTTGCACTGTGTATGGCAATAAGAGTGCAATAGTGACTCTTCTTACAAGAAAAAAACTCTTGCTCGTAGGACCAAAAACTGCATGTGTCTCAACTCCATTTAGGACTGGGAAAGAAACGCTAGCTCGCCTTACAAGAAAAACTCTTTGCTTTTGACAAAAGAGCATTCTTCTACTATACTGTGTTTCCTATAGGGCCAGATGAGTGAGCTTCCTCAGAACAAAAGAACTGTGCTTCCTACACACACGGACCATATCTCGTTCAACTCTGCTTAGGAAACTGACAAGAACAGTAGCTCCTATTCAGTCCAATACACTGTACTTGCTGGGAACAGACGCGAGTGCTATTTGTACTGTGTATGGCAATTGGAGCACAATAGTGACTCTTCTTACCAGAAAACAACTCTTGCTCGTAGGAGCAAAAACTGCATGTGACTCAACTCCATTTAGGACTGGGAAACAAACGTGAGCTCGCCTTACAAGAAACACACTCTGCTTTTGAGAAAAGAGCACTCTTCTACTCTACTGTGTTTCCTATAGGGCCAAAAGAGTGAGCTTGCTCAGAACAAAAGAACTGTGCTTCCTAAACACATGGTCATATCTAGTTCAATTCTGCTTAGGAAACTGACAAGAATAGTAGATCGTCTTCAGAACAAAACACTGTACTTGCTGGGAAGAGACGCGAGTGCTATATGCCCTGTGTATGACAATGGGAGCGCAATAGTGACTCTTCTTACCAGGAAACAACTCTTGCTCCTATTACCAGAAACTGCATGGGATTCAACTCCAGTTAAGACTGGGAAACAAATGCTAGCTCGCCTTACAAAAAACACACTCTGCTTTTGAGAAGAGAGCACTCTTCTACTCTACTGTGTTTCCTATGGGGTCCAAACAGTGAGCTTGCTCAGAACAAAAGAACTGTGCTTCCTACACACACAGACCATATCTAGTTCAACTCTGCTTAGGAACCTGACAAGAACAGTAGCTCCTCTTCAGTCCAATACACTGTACTTGCTGGGAACAGACGCGAGTGCTATTTGCACTGTGTAAGGCAATTGGAGCACAATAGTGACTCGCCTTACCAGAAAACAACTCTTGCTCGTAGGACAAAAAACTGCATGTGACTCAACTCCATTTAGGACTGGGAAACAAACGCGAGTTCGCCTTACAAGAAACACACTCTGCTTTTGAGAAAAGAGCACTCTTCTACTCAACTGTGTTTCCATTAAGACCAAAACAGTAAGCTTGCTCAGAACAAAAGAACTGTGATTCCTATACATACGGTCATATCTAGTTCAATTCTGCTTAGGAAATTGACAAGAATAGTAGATCCTCTTCAGTGCAATACACTGTATTTGCTGGGAACAGATGCCAGTGCTATTTGTCCTGTGTATGGCAATGGCAGCGCAATAGTGACTATTCTTACCATAAAACAACTCCTGCTCGTAGGACCAGAAACTGCATGTGATTCAACTCCATTTGGGACTGGGACACAAACGCTAGCTCGCCTTACAAGAAACACACTCTGCTTTTGAGAAAAGAGCACTGTTCTACTCTACTGTGTTTCCTATAGGGCCAGAACAGTGAGCTTGCTGAGAACAAAAGAACTGTGCTTCCTACACAAACGGACAATATCTAGTTCAACTATGCTTTGGAAACTAACAAGAACAGTAGCTCCTATTCAGTCCAATACACTGTACTTGCTGGGAACAGACGCGAGTGCTATTTGCACTGTGTATGGCAATTGGAGCGAAATAGTGACTCTTCTTACCAGAAAACAACTCTTGCTCGTAGGACCAAAAACTGCATGTGACTCAACTCCATTTAGGACTGGGAAACAAACGCGAACTAGCCTTACAAGAAACACACTCTGCTTTAGAGAAAAGAGCACTCTTCTACTCTACTGTGTTTCCTATAGGGCCAGAACAGTGAGCTTGCTCAGAACAAAAGAACTGTGCTTCCTACACTCACGGCCATATCTTTCAACTCTGCTTAGGAACCTGACAAGAACAGTAGATCCTCTTCAGTCCAATACACTGTACATGCTGGGAACAGACGCCAGCACTATTTGCCCTGTGTATGACAATGGGAGCACAATAGTGACTCTTCTTACCAGAAAACAACTCTTGCTCATAGGACCAGAAACTGCATGTGATTCAACTCCATTTAGGACTGGGAAACAAACGATAGCTCGTTTTACAAGAAACACACTCTGCTTTTGAGAAAAGAGCACTCTTCTACTCTACAGTGTTTCCTATCGGGCCAGAACAGTGAGTTTGCTGAGAACAAAAGAACTGTGCTTCCTACACACACGGACCATATTTAGTTCATCTCTGCTTAGGAAACTGACAAGAACAGTAGCTCCTATTCAGCCCAATACACTGTACTTGCGGGGAACAGACGCGAGTGCTATTTGCACTGTGTATGGCAATTAGAGCGCAATAGTGACTCTTCTTACCAGAAAACAACTCTTGCTCGTAGGACCAAAAACTGCATGTTACGCAACTCCATTTCGGACTGGGAAACAAACGCGAGCTCGCCTTACAAGAAACACACTCTGCTTTTGAGAAAAGAGCACTCTTCTACTCAACTGTGTTTCCTATAGGACCAAAACAGTGAGCTTGCTCAGAACTAAAGAACTGTGCTTCCTACACACACGGGCCATATCTAGTCAACTCTGCTTAAAAAACTGACAAGAACAGTAGATCCTCTTCAGTCCAGTACACTGTACTTGCTGCGAACAGATGCAAGTGCTATTTGCACTGTGTATGGCAATGAGAGTGCAATAGTGACTCTTCTTACAAGAAAAAAACTCTTGCTCGTAGGACCAAAAACTGCATGTGTCTCAACTCCATTTAGGACTGGGAAAGAAACGCTAGCTCGCCTTACAAGAAAAACTCTTTGCTTTTGACAAAAGAGCATTCTTCTACTATACTGTGTTTCCTATAGGGCCAGATGAGTGAGCTTCCTCAGAACAAAAGAACTGTGCTTCCTACACACACGGACCATATCTCGTTCAACTCTGCTTAGGAAACTGACAAGAACAGTAGCTCCTATTCAGTCCAATACACTGTACTTGCTGGGAACAGACGCGAGTGCTATTTGCACTGTGTATGGCAATTGGAGCACAATAGTGACTCTTCTTACCAGAAAACAACTCTTGCTCGTAGGAGCAAAAACTGCATGTGACTCAACTCCATTTAGGACTGGGAAACAAACGCGAGCTCGCCTTACAAGAAACACACTCTGCTTTTGAGAAAAGAGCACTCTTCTACTCTACTGTGTTTCCTATAGGGCCAAAAGAGTGAGCTTGCTCAGAACAAAAGAACTGTGCTTCCTTAACACACGGTCATATCTAGTTCAATTCTGCTTAGGAAACTGACAAGAATAGTAGATCGTCTTCAGAACAAAACACTTTACTTGCTGGGAACAGACGCCAGTGCTATATGCCCTGTGTATGACAATGGGAGCGCAATAGTGACTCTTCTTACCAGGAAACAACTCTTGCTCCTTGGACCAGAAACTGCATGGGATTCAACTCCAGTTAAGACTGGGAAACAAATGCTAGCTCGCCTTACAAAAAACACACTCTGCTTTTGAGAAGAGAGCACTCTTCTACTCTACTGTGTTTCCTATGGGGTCCAAACAGTGAGCTTGCTCAGAACAAAAGAACTGTGCTTCCTACACACACAGACCATATCTAGTTCAACTCTGCTTAGGAACCTGACAAGAACAGTAGCTCCTCTTCAGTCCAATACACTGTACTTGCTGGGAACAGACGCGAGTGCTATTTGCACTTTGTATGGCAATTGGAGCACAATAGTGACTCGCCTTACCAGAAAACAACTCTTGCTCGTAGGACAAAAAACTGCATGTGACTCAACTCCATTTAGGACTGGGAAACAAACGCGAGTTCGCCTTACAAGAAACACACTCTGCTTTTGAGAAAAGAGCACTCTTCTACTCAACTGTGTTTCCATTAAGACCAAAACAGTGATCTTGCTCAGAACAAAAGAACTGTGCTTCCTACACATACGGTCATATCTAGTTCAATTCTGCTTAGGAAATTGACAAGAATAGTAGATCCTCTTCAGTGCAATACACTGTACTTGCTGGGAACAGATGCCAGTGCTATTTGTCCTGTGTATGGCAATGGCAGCGCAATAGTGACTATTCTTACCATAAAACAACTCCTGCTCGTAGGACCAGAAATTGCATGTGATTCAACTCCATTTAGGACTGGGACACAAACGCTAGCTCGCCTTACAAGAAACACACTCTGCTTTTGAGAAAAGAGCACTGTTCTACTCTACTGTGTTTCCTATAGGGCCAGAACAGTGAGCTTGCTGAGAACAAAAGAACTGTGCTTCCTACACAAACGGACCATATCTAGTTCAACTATGCTTTGGAAACTAACAAGAACAGTAGCTCCTATTCAGTCCAATACACTGTACTTGCTGGGAACAGACGCGAGTGCTATTTGCACTGTGTATGGCAATTGGAGCGAAATAGTGACTCTTCTTACCAGAAAACAACTCTTGCTCGTAGGACCAAAAACTGCATGTGACTCAACTCCATTTAGGACTGGGAAACAAACGCGAGCTCGCCTTACAAGAAACACACTCTGCTTTAGAGAAAAGAGCACTCTTCTACTCTACTGTGTTTCCTATAGGGCCAGAACAGTGAGCTTGCTCAGAACAAAAGAACTGTGCTTCCTACACACACGGCCATATCTAGTTCAACTCTGCTTAGGAACCTGACAAGAACAGTAGATCCTCTTCAGTCCAATACACTGTACATGCTGGGAACAGACGCCAGCGCTATTTGCCCTGTGTATGACAATTGGAGCACAATAGTGACTCTTCTTACCAGAAAACAACTCTTGCTCATAGGACCAGAAACTGCATGTGATTCAACTCCATTTAGGACTGGGAAACAAACGATAGCTCGTTTTACAAGAAACACACTCTGCTTTTGAGAAGAGAGCACTCTTCTACTCTACAGTGTTTCCTATAGGGCCAGAACAGTGGGCTTGCTCAGAAAAAAAAAACTGTGCTTCCTACACACACGGGCCATATCTAGTACAACTCTGCTTAGGAAACTGACAAAAACAGTAGCTCCTCTTCAGTCTCGTACACTGTACTTGCTGGGAACACACGCGATGGCTATTTGCACTGTGTATGGCAAAGGGAGCGCCATAGTGACTTTCCTTACCAGAAAACAACTCTTGCTCATAGGAACAGAAACTGCATGGGATTCAACTCCATTTAGGACTGGGAAACAAATGCTAGCTCGCCTTACAAGAAACACACTCTGCTTTTGAGAAAAGAGCACAATTCTACTCTACTGTGTTTCCTATGGGGTCCGAACAGAGAGCTTGCTCAGAACAAAAGAACTGTGCTTCCTAAATACGCGGGCCATATCTAGTTCAACTCTGCTTAGGAAACTGACAAGAACAGTAGCTCCTCTTCAGTCCGATACACTGTATTTGCTGGGAACAGACGCGAGTGCTATTTGCACTGTGTATGGCAATGGGAGCGCAATAGAGACTTTCCTTACCAAAAAACAACTCTTGATCATAGGACCAGAAACTGCATGTGATTCAACTCCATATAGGTCTGGGAAACAAATTCTAGCTCGCCTTACAAGAAACACAATCTGCTTTTGAGAAAAGAGCACTCTTCTACTCTACTGTGTTTCCTATAGGGCCAGAACAGTGAGCTTGCTCAGAACAAAAGAACTGTGCTTCCTACACACATGGCCATATCTAGTTCAACTCTGCTTAGGAACCTGACAAGAACAGTAGATCCTCTTCAGTCCAATACACTGTACATCCTGGGAACAGACGCGTCTGCTATTGGCCCTTTGTATGACAATGGGAGCACAATAGTGACTCTTCTTACCAGAAAACAACTCTTGCTCGTATTTCAGAAACTGCATGTGATTCATCTCCATTTAGGAGTGGGATACAAACACTAACTCGACTTACAAGAAACACAATCTGATTTAGAGAAAAAAGCACTCTTCTACTCTATTGTGTTTCCTAAGAGGTCCGAACAGTGAACTTGCTCAGAACAAAAGAACTGTGCTTCCTACACACACGGCCATATCTAGTTCAATTCTGCTTAAGAACCTGACAAGAACAGTAGATCCTCTTCAGTCCAATACACTGTACTGCTGGGAACAGACAACAGTGCTATTTGTCCTGTGTATGGCAATGGCAGCACAATAGTGACTCTTCTTACCATAATACAACTCTTGCTCGTAGGACCAGAAACTGCATGTGATTCAACTCCATTTAGGACTGGGAAACAAACGCTAGCTCGCCTTACAAGAAACACGCTCTGCTTTAGAGAAAAGAGCACTCTTCTACTCTACTGTGTTTCCTAAGGGGTCCAAACAGTGAGCTTGCTCAGAACATAAAACTGTGCTTCCTACACACGGACAATATCTAGTTCAACTCTGCTTAGGAAACTGACAAGAACAGCAGCTCTTCTTCAGTCCAATACACTGTACTTGCTGGGAACAGACGCGAGTGCTATTTGCACTGTGTATGGCAATGGGAGCACAATGTGACTTTCCTTACCAGAAAACAACTCTTGTTCGTAGGAACAGAAACTGCATGTGATTCAACTCCATTTAGGACTAGGAAACAAACGCTAGCTCGCCTTACAAGAAACACACTCTGCTTTAGATAAAAGAGCACTCATCTACTCTACTGTGTTTCCTATTGGGCCAGAACAGTGAGCTTGCTCAGAACATAAGATCTGTGCTTCCTACACACACGGGCCATATCTAGTTCAACTCTGCTTAGGAAACTGACAAGAACAGTAGCTCCTCTTCAGTCCGATACACTGTACCTGCTGGGAACAGACGAGAGTGCTCTTTGCACTGTGTATGGCAATGGGAACACAATAGTTACTTTCCTTACCAGAAAACAACTCTTGCTCGTAGGACCAGAAACTGCATGTGATTCAACTCCATTTAGGACTGGGAAAAAAAACACTAGCTCGCCTTACAAGAAACACACTCTGCTTTTGAGAAAAGAGCACTCTTTTACTCTCCTGTGTTTCCTATAGGGCCAGAACAGTGAACTTGCTCAGAACAAATGAACTGTGCTTCCTACACTCACGGGCCATATCTAGTTCAACTCTGCTTAGGAAACTGAGAAGAACAGTAGCTCCTCTTCAGTCCAATACACTGTAATTGCTGGGAACAGACGCGAGAGCTATTTGCACTGTGTATGGCATTTGGAGCACAATAGTGACTCTTCTTACCAGAAAACAACTCTTGCTCGTAGGACCAAAAACTGCATGTGACTCAACTCCATTTAGGACTGGGAAACAAACGCGAGCTCGCCTTACAAGAAACACACTGTGCTTTAGAGAAAAGAGCACTCTTCTACTCTACTGTGTTTCCTATAGGGCCAGAACAGTGAGCTTGCTCAGAACATAATAACTGTGCTTCCTACACACACGGGCCACATCTAATTCAACACTGCTTAGGAAACTGACAAGAACAGTAGCTCCTCTTCAGTCCGATACACTGTACTTACTTATAACAGACGCGAGTGCTATTTGCACTGTGTATGGCAATGCAGCACAATAGTGACTTTCCTTACCAGAAAACAACTCTTGCTCGTAGGACCAGAAACTGCATGTGATTCAACTCCATTTAGGACTGGGAAACAAATGCTAGCTCGCCTTACAAGAAACACACTTTGCTTTTGAGAAAAGAGCACTCTTCTACTCTACTGTGTTTCCTAAGAGGTCCAAACAGTGAGATTGCTCAGAACATAAAACTGTGCTTCCTACACACGGACAATATCTAGTTCAACTCTGCTTAGGAAACTGACAAGAACAGCAGCTCTTCTTCAGTCCAATACACTGTACTTGCTGGGAACAGACGCGAGTGCTATTTGCACTGTGTATGGCAATGGGAGCACAACAGTTACTTCCTAACCAGAAAACAACTCTTGCTCGTAGGACCAGAAACTGCATGTGATTCAACTCCATTTAGCACTGGGAAACAAACGCTAGCTCGCCTTACAAGAAACACACTCTGCTTTTGAGAAAAGAGCACTCTTCTACTCTACTGTGTTTTCTATCGGGCCAGAACAGTGAGCTTGCTGAGAACAAAAGAACTGTGCTTCCTACACACACGGACCATATCTAGTTCAACTCTGCTTATGAATCTGACAAGAGCAGTAGCTCCTATTCAGTCCAATTCACTGTACTTGCTGGGAACAGACGCGAGTGCTATTTGCACTGTATATGGCAATTGGAGCACAATAGTGACTCTTCTTACCAGAAAACAACTCTTGCTCGTAGGAGCAAAAACTGCATGTGACTCAACTCCATTTAGGACTGGGAAACAAACGCGAGCTCGCCTTACAAGAAACACACTCTGCTTTTGAGTAAAGAGCACTCTTCTACTCTACTGTGTTTCCTATAGGGCCAAAAGAGTGAGCTTGCTCAGAACAAAAGAACTGTGCTTCCTAAACACACGGTCATATCTAGTTCAATTCTGCTTAGGAAACTGACAAGAATAGTAGATCCTCGTCAGTCCAAAACACTGTACTTGCTGGGAACAGACGCGAGTGCTATATGCCCTGTGTATGACAATGGGAGCGCAATAGTGACTCTTCTTACCAGAAAACAACTCTTGCTCCTAGGACCAGAAACTGCATGGGATTCAACTCCAGTTAAGACTGGGAAACAAATGCTAGCTCTCCTTACAAGAAACACACTCTGCTTTTGAGAAGAGAGCACTCTTCTACTCTACTGTGTTTCCTATGGGGTCCAAACAGTGAGCTTGCTCAGAACAAAAGAACTGTGCTTCCTACACACAAGGACCATATCTAGTTCAACTCTGCTTAGGAACCTGACAAGAACAGTAGCTCCTCTTCAGTCCAATACACTGTACTTGCTGGGAACAGACGCGAGTGCTATTTGCACTGTGTATGGCAATTGGAGCACAATAGTGACTCGCTTACCAGAAAACAACTCTTGCTCGTAGGACAAAAAACTGCATGTGACTCAACTTCTTTTAGGACTGGGAAACAAACGCAAGTTCGCCTTACAAGAAACACACTCTGCTTTTGAGAAAAGAGCACTCTTCTACTCAACTGTGTTTCCATTAAGACCAAAACAGTGAGCTTGCTCAGAACAAAAGAACTGTGCTTCCTACACATACAGTCATATCTAGTTCAATTCTGCTTAGGAAATTGACAAGAATAGTAGATCCTCTTCAGTGCAATACACTGTACTTGCTGGGAACAGATACCAGTGCTATTTGTCCTGTGTATGGCAATGGCAGCGCAATAGTGACTATTCTTACCATAAAACAACTCCTGCTCGTAGGACCAGAAACTGCATGTGATTCAACTCCATTTAGGACTGGGACACAAACGCTAGATCGCCTTACAAGAAACACACTCTGCTTTTGAGAATAGAGCACTGTTCTACTCTACTCTGTTTCCTATAGGGCCAGAACAGTGAGCTTGCTGAGAACAAAAGAACTGTGCTTCCTACACAAAAGGACCATATCTAGTTCAACTATGCTTTGGAAACTAACAAGAACAGTAGCTCCTATTCAGTCCAATACACTGTACTTGCTGGGAACAGACGCGAGTGCTATTTGCACTGTGTATGGCAATTGGAGCGAAATAGTGACTCTTCTTACCAGAAAACAACTCTTGCTCGTAGGACCAAAAACTGCATGTAACTCAACTCCATTTAGGACTGGGAAACAAACGCAAGCTAGCCTTACAAGAAACACACTCTGCTTTTGAGAAAAGAGCACTCTTCTACTCTACTGTGTTTCCTATAGGGCCAGAACATTGAGCTTGCTCAGAACAAAAGAACTGTGCTTCCTACACTCACGGCCATATCTAGTTCAACTCTGCTTAGGAACCTGACAAGAACAGTAGATCCTCTTCAGTCCAATACACTGTACATGCTGGGAACAGACGCCAGCACTATTTGCCCTGTGTATGACAATGGGAGCGCAATAGTGACTCTTCTTACCAGAAAAAAACTCTTGCTCATAGGACCAGAAACTGCATGTGATTCAACTCCATTTAGGACTGGGAAACAAACGATAGCTCGTTTTAAAAGAAACACACTCTGCTTTAGAGAAAAGAGCACTCTTCTACTCTACAGTGTTTCCTATCGGGCCAGAAGAGTGAGCTTGCTGAGAACAAAAGAACTGTGCTTCCTACACACACGGACCATATCTAGTTCATCTCTGCTTAGGAAACTGACAAGAACAGTAGCTCCTATTCAGCCCAATACACTGTACTTGCGGGGAACAGACGCGAGTGCTATTTGCACTGTGTATGGCAATTAGAGCGCAATAGTGACTCTTCTTACCAGAAAACAACTCTTGCTCGTAGGACCAAAAACTGCATGTTACGCAACTCCATTTTGGACTGGGAAACAAACGCGAGCTCGCCTTACAAGAAACACAGTCTGCTTTTGAGAAAAGAGCACTCTTCTACTCAACTGTGTTTCCTATAGGACCAAAACAGTGAGCTTGCTCAGAACTAAAGAACTGTGCTTCCTACACACACGGTCATATAGTTTAATTCTGCTTAGGAAACTGACAAGAATAGTAGATCCTCTTCAGTCCAATACACTGTACTTGCTGGGAAGAGACGCGAGTGCTATTTGCCCTGTGTATGACAATGGGAGCGCAATAGTGAATCTTCTTACCAGAAAACAACTCTTGATCGTAGGACCAGAAACTGCATGTGATTCAACTCCATTTAGGACTGGGAAACAAATGCTAGCTCGCCTTAAATGAAACACACTCTGCTTTTGAGAAAAGAGCACTCTTCTACTCTACTGAGTTTCCTATGGGGTCCGAACAGTGAGCTTGCTCAGAACAAAAGAACTTTGCTTCCTACACACAGGGGCCATATCTAGTTCAACTCTGCTTAAAAAACTGACAAGAACAGTAGATCCTCTTCAGTCCAGTACACTGTACTTGCTGCGAACAGATGCAAGTGCTATTTGCACTGTGTATGGCAATGAGAGTGCAATAGTGACTCTTCTTACAAGAAAAAAACTCTTGCTCGTAGGACCAAAAACTGCATGTGTCTCAACTCCATTTAGGACTGGGAAAGAAACGCTAGCTCGCCTTACAAGAAAAACTCTTTGCTTTTGACAAAAGAGCATTCTACTATTATACTGTGTTTCCTATAGGGCCAGATGAGTGAGCTTCCTCAGAAAAAAAGAACTGTGCTTCCTACACACACGGACCATATCTCGTTCAACTCTGCTTAGGAAACTGACAAGAACAGTAGCTCCTCTTCAGTCCAATACACTGTACTTGCTGGGAACAGACGCGAGTGCTATTTGCACTGTGTATGGCAATTGGAGCACAATAGTGACTCGCCTTACCAGAAAACAACTCTTGCTCGTAGGACAAAAAACTGCATGTGACTCAACTCCATTTAGGACTGGGAAACAAACGCGAGTTCGCCTTACAAGAAACACACTCTGCTTTTGAGAAAAGAGCACTCTTCTACTCAACTGTGTTTCCATTAAGACCAAAACAGTGAGCTTGCTCAGAACAAAAGAACTGTGCTTCCTAAACATACGGTCATATCTAGTTCAATTCTGCTTAGGAAATTGACAAGAATAGTAGATCATCTTCAGTGCAATACACTGTACTTGCTGGGAACAGATGCCAGTGCTATTTGTCCTGTGTATGGCAATGGCAGCGCAATAGTGACTATTCTTACCATAAAACAACTCCTGCTCGTAGGACCAGAAACTGCATGTGATTCAACTCCATTTAGGACTGGGACACAAACGCTAGCTCGCCTTACAAGAAACACACTCTGCTTTTGAGAAAAGAGCACTGTTCTACTCTACTGTGTTTCCTATAGGGCCAGAACAGTGAGCTTGCTGAGAACAAAAGAACTGTGCTTCCTACACAAACGGACCATATCTAGTTCAACTATGCTTTGGAAACTAACAAGAACAGTAGCTCCTATTCAGTCCAATACACTGTACTTGCTGGGAACAGACGCGAGTGCTATTTGCACTGTGTATGGCAATTGGAGCGAAATAGTGACTCTTCTTACCAGAAAAAAACTCTTGCTCGTAGGACCAAAAACTGCATGTGACTCAACTCCATTTAGGACTGGGAAACAAACGCGAGCTCGCCTTACAAGAAACACACTCTGCTTTAGAGAAAAGAGCACTCTTCTACTCTACTGTGTTTCCTATAGGGCCAGAACAGTGAGCTTGCTCAGAACAAAAGAACTGTGCTTCCTACACACACGGCCATATCTAGTTCAACTCTGCTTAGGACCCTGACAAGAACAGTAGATCCTCTTCAGTCCAATACACTGTACATGCTGGGAACAGACGCCAGCGCTATTTGCCCTGTGTATGACAATTGGAGCACAATAGTGACTCTTCTTACCAGAAAACAACTCTTGCTCATAGGACCAGAACCTGCATGTGATTCAACTCCATTTAGGACTGGGAAACAAACGATAGCTCGTTTTACAAGAAACACACTCTGCTTTTGAGAAAAGAGCACTCTTCTACTCTACAGTGTTTCCTTTAGGGCCAGAACAGTGAGTTTGCTCAGAAAAAAAAAACTGTGGTTCCTACACACACGGGCCATATCTAGTTCAACTCTGCTGAGGAAACTGACAAAAACAGTAGCTCCTTTTCAGTCTCGTACACTGTACTTGCTGGGAACAGACGCAAGTGCTATTTGCACTGTGTATGGCAATGGGAGCACAATAGTGACTCTTCTTACCAGAAAACAACACTTGCTCTTAGGACCAGAAACTGCATGAGATTCAACTCCATTTAGGACTGGGAAATAAACGCTAGCTCGCATTACAAGAAACACACTCTGCTTTTGAGAAAAGAGCCCTCTTATACTCTAAAGTGTTTCCAATAGGGCCAGAACAGTGATCTTGCTCAGAAAAAAAAAAACTGTGCCTCCTACACACACGGGCCATATCTAGTTCAACTCTGCTTAGGAAACTGACAAAAACAGTAGCTCCTCTTCAGTACGATACCCTGTACTAGCTGGGAACACACGCGAGTGCTATTTGCACTGTGTACGGCAAGGGGAGCGCAATAGTGACTTTTCTAACCAGAAAACAACTCTTGCTCGTAGGACCAGAAACTGCATGTGATTCAACTCCATTTAGGACTGGGAAACAAATGCTAGCTCGCCTTACATGGAACACACTCTGCTTTTGAGAAAAGAGCACTCTTCTACTCTACTGTGTTTCCTATGGGTGGGAACAGTGAGCTTGCTCAGAACACAAGAACTGTGCTTCCTACACACACGGGCCATATCTAGTTCAACTCTGCTTAGGAAACTGACAAGAACAGTAGCTCCTCTTCAGTCCAATTCACTGTACATGCTAAGAACAGACGCCAGGACTATTTGCTCTGTGTATGACAATGGGAGCGCAATAGGGACTCTTCTTACCAGAAAACAACTCTTGCTCGTAGGACCAGAAACTGCATGTGATTCAACTCCATTTAGGACTGGGAAACAAATGCTAGCTCGCCTTACATTAAACACACTCTGCTTTTGAGAAAAGATTACTCTTCTACTCTACTGAGTCTCCTATGGGATCCGAATAGTGAGCTTGCTCAGAACAAAAGAACTGTGCTTCCTACACACACGGGCCATATCTAGTTCAACTCTGCTTAGGAAACTGACAAGAACAGTAGATCCTCTTCAGTCCAATACACTGTACTTGCTGGGAAAAGATGCAAGTGCGATTTGCACTGTGTATGGCAATGGGAGTACAATAGTGACTCTTCTTACCAGAAAAAAACCTCTTGCTCGTAGGACCAAAAACTGCATGTGTCTCAACTCCATTTAGGACTGGGAAAGAAACACAAGCTCGCCTTACAAAAAAAAAACACTCTGCTTTTAAGAAAAGAGCACTCTTCTACTCTACTCTGTTTCCTATAGGGCCAGAACAGTGAGCTTGATCAAAACAAAAGAACTGTGCTTCCTTCACACGGGCCATATCTAGTTCAACTCTGCTTAGGAAACTGACAAGAACAGTAGCTCCTCTTCAGTCCGATGCACTGTACTTGCTAGGAACGGACCGAGTGCTATTTGCTCTATGTATGGCAATGGGAGCGCAATAGTGTCTTTCATTACCACAAACCAACTCTTAGTCGTAGGACCAGAAACTGCATGTGATTCAACTCCATTTAGGACTGGGAAACAAATGCTAGCTCGCCTTACATGAAACACACTCTGCTTTAGAGAAAAGAGCACTCTTCTGCTCTACTGTGTTTCTTATAGGGCCAGAACAGTGAGCTTGGTCAGAACAAGAGAACTGTTCTTCCTACACACACGCGCCATATCTCGTTCAACTCTGCTTAGGAAACTGACAAGAACAGTAGCTCCTCTTCAGTCCGATACACTGTACTTGCTGGGAACAGACGCGAGTGCTCTTTGCACTGTGTATGGCAATGGGAACACAATAGTGACTTTCCTTACCATAAAACAACTCTTGCTCGTGGGACCAGAAACTGCATGTGATTCAACTCCATTTAGGACTGGGAAACAAATGCTAGCTCGCCTTACAAGAAACACACTCTGCTTTAGAGAAAAGAGCACTCCTCTACTCTACTGTGTTTCCTATGGGGTCCGAACAGTGAGCTTGCTCAGAACAAAAAAACTGTGCTTCCTACACACATGGCCATATCTAGTTCAATTCTGCTTATAAACCTGACAAGAACTGTAGATCCTCTTCAGTCCAATACACTGTACTTGCTGAGAACAGACGCCAGTGCTAATTTTCTTTTGTATGGCAATGGCAGTGCAATAGTGACTCTTCTTACCAGAAAACAACTCTTGCTCGTAAAACCCAAAACTGCATGTGATTCAAAACCATTTAGGACTGGGAAACAAACACTAGCTCGCCTTACAAGAAACACATTCTGCATTTGAGAAAAGAGCACTCATCTACTCTACTGTGTTTCCTATGGGGTCCAAACAGTGAGCTTGCTCAGAACAGAAAACATTGCTTCCTACACACGGACCATATCTAGTTCAACTCTGCTTAGGAAACTGACAAGAACAGTAGCTCCTCTTCAGTCCGATACACTGTAATTGCTGGGAACAGACGCGAGTGCTATTTGCACTGTGTATGGCAATGGGAGTGCAATAGTGACTTTCCTTACCAGAAAACAACTCTTGCTCGTAGGACCAGAAACTGCATGACATTCAACTCCATTTAAAACTGGAAAACAAACACTAGCTCGCCTTACAAGAAAGACACCCTGCTTTTGAGAAAAGAGCACTCTCCTACTCTACTGTGTTTCCTATGTGGTCAAAACAGTGAGCTTGCTCAGAACAAAAGAACTGAGCTTCCTACACACACAGACCATATCTCGTTCAACTCTGATTAGGAAACTGACAACAACAGTAGCTACTCTTCAGTCCGATACACTGTACTTGCTGGGAACAGACGCAAGTGCTATTTGCACTGTGTATGGCAATGGGAGCACAATAGTGACTCTTCTTACCAGAAAACAACTCTTGCTCATAGGACCAGAAACTGCATGACATTCAACTCCATTTAGGACTGGGAAACAAACGCTATCTTGCATTACAAGAAACACACTCTGCTTTTGAGAAAAGAGCCCTCTTATACTCTAAAGTGTTTCCTATAGGGCCAGAACAGTGATCTTGCTCAGAAAAAAAAAGCTGTGCTTCCTACACACACGGGCCATATCTAGTTCAACTCTGCTGAGGAAACTGACAAAAACAGTAGCTCCTCTTCAGTACGATACCCTGTACTAGCTGGGAAAACACGCGAGTGCTATTTGCACTGTGTATGGCAATGGGAGTGCAATAGTGACTTTTCTTACCAGAAAACAACTCTTGCTCGTAGGACAAGAAACTGCATGTGATTCAACTCCATTTAGGACTGGGAAAAAAATGCTAGCTTGCCTTACATGAAACACACTCTGCTTTTGAGAAAAGAGCACTCTTCTACTCTACTGTGTTTCCTATGGGTGGGAACAGTGAGCTTGCTCAGAACAAAAGAACTGTGCTTCCTACACACACGGGCCATATCTAGTTCAACTCTGCTTAGGAAACTGACAATAACAGTAGCTCCTCTTCAGTCCGATACACTTTACTTGCTGGGAACAGACGCGAGTGATATTTGCACTGTGTATGGCAATGAGACCACAATAGTGACTTTCCTTACCAGAAAACAACTCTTGCTCGTAGGGCCACAAAGTGCATGTGATTCAACGTCATTTAGGACTAGGAAACAAACGCTAGCTCGCCTTACAAGAAACACACTCTGCTTTTGAGAAAAGAGCACTCTTCTACTCTACTGTGTTTCCTATGGGGTCCAAACAGTGAGCTTCCTCAGAACAAAAGAACTGTGCTTCCTACACACATGGACCATATCTAGTTAAACTCTGCTTAGGAAACTGTCAAGAACAATAGCTCCTATTCAGTCCAATAAACTGTACTTGCTGGGATCAGACGCGAGTGCTATTTGCACTGTGTATGGCATTTGGAGCACAATAGTGACTCTTCTTACCAGAAAACAACCCTTTCTCGTAGGACCAAAAACTGCATGTGACTCAACTCCATTTAGGACTGGGAAACAAACGCGAGCACGCCTTACAAGAAACACACTCTGCTTTAGAGAAAAGAGCACTATTCTACTCTACAGTGTTTCCTATAGGGCCAGAACAGTGAGCTTGCTCAGAACATAATAACTGTGCTTCCTACACACACGGGCCATATCTAGTTCAACTCTGCTTAGGAAACTGACAAGAACAGTAGCTCCTCTTCAGTCCGATACACTGTACTTGCTGAGAACAGACTCGAGTGCTATTTGCACTGTGTATGGCAATTGAAGCACAATAGTGACTTGTCTTACCAGAAAACAACTCTTCCTCGTAGGACAAAAAACTGCATGTGACTCAACTCCATTTAGGACTGGGAAACAAACTCTAGCTCGCCTTACAAGAAACACACTCTGCTTTTGAAAAAAGAGCACTCATCTACTCTACTGTGTTTCCTATAGGGCCAAACAATGAGGTTGCTCAGAACAAATGAACTGTGCTTCCTAGACACACGGGCCATATCTAGTTCAACTCTGCTTAGGAAACTGAGAAGAATAGTAGCTCCTCTTCAGTCCAATACACTGTACTTGCTGGGAACAGACGGGAGTGCTATTTGCACTGTGTATGGCAATGGGAGCTATATAGTGACTTTCCTTACCAGAAAACAACCCTTGCTCATAAGACCAGAAACTGCATGTGATTCAACACTATTTATAACTGGGAAACAAACGCAGCTCGCATTGAATGATACACGCTCTGCTTTAGAGAAAAGAGCACTCTTCTACTCTACTGTGTTTCCTATAGGGCCAGAACAGTGAGCTTGCTCGGAACATAATAACTGTGCTTCCTAGACACACGGGCCATATCTAGTTCAACTCTGCTTAGGAAACTGAGAAGAACAGTAGCTCCTCTTCACTCCAATACACTGTACTTGTTGGGAACAGACGCGAGTGCTATTTGCACTGTGTATGGCAATGGGAGCACAATGTGACTTTCCTTACCAGAAAACAACTCTTGTTCGTAGGACCAGAAACTGCATGTGATTCAACTCCATTTAGGACTAGGAAACAAACGCTAGCTCGCCTTACAAGAAACACACTCTGCTTTAGATAAAAGAGCACTCATCTACTCTACTGTGTTTCCTATTGGGCCAGAACAGTGAGCTTGCTCAGAACATAAGATCTGTGCTTCCTACACACACGGGCCATATCTAGTTCAACTCTGCTTAGGAAACTGACAAGAACAGTAGCTCCTCTTCAGTCCGATACACTGTACCTGCTGGGAACAGACGAGAGTGCTCTTTGCACTGTGTATGGCAATGGGAACACAATAGTTACTTTCCTTACCAGAAAACAACTCTTGCTCGCAGGACCAGAAACTGCATGTGATTCAACTCCATTTAGGACTGGGAAAAAAAACACTAGCTCGCCTTACAAGAAACACACTCTGCTTTTGAGAAAAGAGCACTCTTTTACTCTCCTGTGTTTCCTATAGGGCCAGAACAGTGAACTTGCTCAGAACAAATGAACTGTGCTTCCTACACTCACGGGCCATATCTAGTTCAACTCTGCTTAGGAAACTGAGAAGAACAGTAGCTCCTCTTCAGTCCAATACACTGTAATTGCTGGGAACAGACGCGAGAGCTATTTGCACTGTGTATGGCATTTGGAGCACAATAGTGACTCTTCTTACCAGAAAACAACTCTTGCTCGTAGGACCAAAAACTGCATGTGACTCAACTCCATTTAGGACTGGGAAACAAAAGCGAGCTCGCCTTACAAGAAACACACTGTGCTTTAGAGAAAAGAGCACTCTTCTACTCTACTGTGTTTCCTATAGGGCCAGAACAGTGAGCTTGCTCAGAACATAATAACTGTGCTTCCTACACACACGGGCCACATCTAATTCAACACTGCTTAGGAAACTGACAAGAACAGTAGCTCCTCTTCAGTCCGATACACTGTACTTACTTATAACAGACGCGAGTGCTATTTGCACTGTGTATGGCAATGCAGCACAATAGTGACTTTCCTTACCAGAAAACAACTCTTGCTCGTAGGACCAGAAACTGCATGTGATTCAACTCCATTTAGGACTGGGAAACAAACGCTAGCTCGCCTTACAAGAAACACACTTTGCTTTTGAGAAAAGAGCACTCTTCTACTCCACTGTGTTTCCTATGGGGTCCAAACGGTGAGCTTGCTAAGAACAAAAGAACTGTGCGTCCTACACACAAGGACCATATGTAGTTCAACTCTGCTTAGGAAACTGACAAGAACAGTAGCTCCTCCTCAGTCCAATACACTGTACTTGTTGGGAACAGACGCGAGCGCTATTTGCACTGTGTATGGCAATGAGACCACAATAGTGACTTTCCTTACCAGAAAACAACTCTTGCTCGTAGGGCCACAAAGTGCATGTGATTCAACGCCATTTAGGACTAGGAAACAAACGCTAGCTCGCCTTATAAGAAACACACTCTGCTTTTGAGAAAAGAGCACTCTTCTACTCTACTGTGTTTCCTATGGGGTCCAAACAGTGAGCTTTCTCAGAACAAAAGAACTGTGCTTCCTACACACATGGACCATATCTAGTTAAACTCTGCTTAGGAAACTGTCAAGAACAATAGCTCCTATTCAGTCCAATAAACTGTACTTGCTGGGAACAGACGCGATTGCTATTTGCACTGTGTATGTCATTTTGAGCACAATAGTGACTCTTCTTACCAGAAAACAACTCTTTCTCGTAGGACCAAAAACTGCATGAGACTCAACTCCATTTAGGACTGGGAAACAAACGCGAGCACGCCTTACAAGAAACACACTCTGCTTTTGAGAAAAGAGCACTCTTCTACTCAACTGTGTTTCCTATAGGACCAAAACAGTGACCTTGCTCAGAACTAAAGAACTGTGCTTCCTACACACACGGTCATATCTAGTTTAATTCTGCTTAGGAAACTGACAAGAATAGTAGATACTCTTCAGTCCAATACACTGTACTTGCTGGGAAGAGACGCGAGTGCTATATGCCCTGTGTATGACAATGGGAGCGCAATAGTGACTCTTCTTACCAGAAAACAACTCTTGCTCGTAGGACCAGAAACTGCATGTGATTCAACTCCATTTAGGACTGGGAAACAAATGCTAGCTCGCCTTACATGAAACACACTCTGCTTTTGAGAAAAGAGCACTCTTCTACTCTACTGAGTTTCCTATGGGGTCCGAACAGTGAGCTTGCTCAGAACAAAAGAACTGAGCTTCCTACACACACGGGCCATATCTAGTTCAACTCTGCTTAAAAAACTGACAAGAACAGTAGATCCTCTTCAGTCCAATACACTGTACTTGCTGCGAACAGATGCAAGTGCTATTTGCACTGTGTATGGCAATAAGAGTGCAATAGTGACTCTTCTTACAAGAAAAAAACTCTTGCTCGTAGGACCAAAAACTGCATGTATCTCAACTCCATTTAGGACTGGGAAAGAAACGCTAGCTCGCCTTACAAGAAAAACTCTTTGCTTTTGACAAAAGAGCATTCTTCTACTATACTGTGTTTCCTATAGGGCCAGATGAGTGAGCTTCCTCAGAACAAAAGAACTGTGCTTCCTACACACACGGGCCATATCTAGTTCAACTCTGCTTAAAAAACTGACAAGAACAGTAGATCCTCTTCAGTCCAATACACTGTACTTGCTGCGAACAGATGCAAGTGCTATTTGCACTGTGTATGGCAATAAGAGTGCAATAGTGACTCTTCTTACAAGAAAAAAACTCTTGCTCGTAGGACCAAAAACTGCATGTATCTCAACTCCATTTAGGACTGGGAAAGAAACGCTAGCTCGCCTTACAAGAAACACACTCTGCTTTAGAGAAAAGAGCACTCTTCTACTCTACTGTGTTTCCTATAGGGCCAGAACAGTGAGCTTGCTCAGAACAAAAGAACTGTGCTTCCTACACTCACGGCCATATCTAGTTCAACTCTGCTTAGGAACCTGACAAGAACAGTAGATCCTCTTCAGTCCAATACACTGTACATGCTGGGAACAGACGCCAGCACTATTTGCCCTGTGTATGACAATGGGAGCACAATAGTGACTCTTCTTACCAGAAAACAACTCTTGCTCATAGGACCAGAAACTGCATGTGATTCAACTCCATTTAGGACTGGGAAACAAACGATAGCTCGTTTTACAAGAAACACACTCTGCTTTTGAGAAAACAGCACTCTTCTACTCTACAGTGTTTCCTATCGGGCCAGAACAGTGAGCTTGCTGAGAACAAAAGAACTGTGCTTCCTACACACACGGACCATATTTAGTTCATCTCTGCTTAGGAAACTGACAAGAACAGTAGCTCCTATTCAGCCCAATACACTGTACTTGCGGGGAACAGACGCGAGTGCTATTTGCACTGTGTATGGCAATTAGAGCGCAATAGTGACTCTTCTTACCAGAAAACAACTCTTGCTCGTAGGACCAAAAACTGCATGTTACGCAACTCCATTTCGGACTGGGAAACAAACGCGAGCTCGCCTTACAAGAAACACACTCTGCTTTTGAGAAAAGAGCACTCTTCTACTCAACTGTGTTTCCTATAGGACCAAAACAGTGAGCTTGCTCAGAACTAAAGAACTGTGCTTCCTACACACACGGGCCATATCTAGTCAACTCTGCTTAAAAAACTGACAAGAACAGTAGATCCTCTTCAGTCCAGTACACTGTACTTGCTGCGAACAGATGCAAGTGCTATTTGCACTGTGTATGGCAATGAGAGTGCAATAGTGACTCTTCTTACAAGAAAAAAACTCTTGCTCGTAGGACCAAAAACTGCATGTGTCTCAACTCCATTTAGGACTGGGAAAGAAACGCTAGCTCGCCTTACAAGAAAAACTCTTTGCTTTTGACAAAAGAGCATTCTTCTACTATACTGTGTTTCCTATAGGGCCAGATGAGTGAGCTTCCTCAGAACAAAAGAACTGTGCTTCCTACACACACGGACCATATCTCGTTCAACTCTGCTTAGGAAACTGACAAGAACAGTAGCTCCTATTCAGTCCAATACACTGTACTTGCTGGGAACAGACGCGAGTGCTATTTGCACTGTGTATGGCAATTGGAGCACAATAGTGACTCTTCTTACCAGAAAACAACTCTTGCTCGTAGGAGCAAAAACTGCATGTGACTCAACTCCATTTAGGACTGGGAAACAAACGCGAGCTCGCCTTACAAGAAACACACTCTGCTTTTGAGAAAAGAGCACTCTTCTACTCTACTGTGTTTCCTATAGGGCCAAAAGAGTGAGCTTGCTCAGAACAAAAGAACTGTGCTTCCTTAACACACGGTCATATCTAGTTCAATTCTGCTTAGGAAACTGACAAGAATAGTAGATCGTCTTCAGAACAAAACACTTTACTTGCTGGGAACAGACGCCAGTGCTATATGCCCTGTGTATGACAATGGGAGCGCAATAGTGACTCTTCTTACCAGGAAACAACTCTTGCTCCTTGGACCAGAAACTGCATGGGATTCAACTCCAGTTAAGACTGGGAAACAAATGCTAGCTCGCCTTACAAAAAACACACTCTGCTTTTGAGAAGAGAGCACTCTTCTACTCTACTGTGTTTCCTATGGGGTCCAAACAGTGAGCTTGCTCAGAACAAAAGAACTGTGCTTCCTACACACACAGACCATATCTAGTTCAACTCTGCTTAGGAACCTGACAAGAACAGTAGCTCCTCTTCAGTCCAATACACTGTACTTGCTGGGAACAGACGCGAGTGCTATTTGCACTTTGTATGGCAATTGGAGCACAATAGTGACTCGCCTTACCAGAAAACAACTCTTGCTCGTAGGACAAAAAACTGCATGTGACTCAACTCCATTTAGGACTGGGAAACAAACGCGAGTTCGCCTTACAAGAAACACACTCTGCTTTTGAGAAAAGAGCACTCTTCTACTCAACTGTGTTTCCATTAAGACCAAAACAGTGAGCTTGCTCAGAACAAAAGAACTGTGCTTCCTACACATACGGTCATATCTAGTTCAATTCTGCTTAGGAAATTGACAAGAATAGTAGATCCTCTTCAGTGCAATGCACTGTACTTGCTGGGAACAGATGCCAGTGCTATTTGTCCTGTGTATGGCAATGGCAGCGCAATAGTGACTATTCTTACCATAAAACAACTCCTGCTCGTAGGACCAGAAATTGCCTGTGATTCAACTCCATTTAGGACTGGGACACAAACGCTAGCTCGCCTTCCAAGAAACACACTCTGCTTTTGAGAAAAGAGCACTGTTCTACTCTACTGTGTTTCCTATAGGGCCAGAACAGTGAGCTTGCTGAGAACAAAAGAACTGTGCTTCCTACACAAACGGACCATATCTAGTTCAACTATGCTTTGGAAACTAACAAGAACAGTAGCTCCTATTCAGTCCAATACACTGTACTTGCTGGGAACAGACGCGAGTGCTATTTGCACTGTGTATGGCAATTGGAGCGAAATAGTGACTCTTCTTACCAGAAAACAACTCTTGCTCTTAGGACCAAAAACTGCATGTGACTCAACTCCATTTAGGACTGGGAAACAAACGCGAGCTCGCCTTACAAGAAACACACTCTGCTTTAGAGAAAAGAGCACTCTTCTACTCTACTGTGTTTCCTATAGGGCCAGAACAGTGAGCTTGCTCAGAACAAAAGAACTGTGCTTCCTACACACACGGCCATATCTAGTTCAACTCTGCTTAGGAACCTGACAAGAACAGTAGATCCTCTTCAGTCCAATACACTGTACATGCTGGGAACAGACGCCAGCGCTATTTGCCCTGTGTATGACAATTGGAGCACAATAGTGACTCTTCTTACCAGAAAACAACTCTTGCTCATAGGACCAGAAACTGCATGTGATTCAACTCCATTTAGGACTGGGAAACAAACGATAGCTCGTTTTACAAGAAACACACTCTGCTTTTGAGAAAAGAGCACTCTTCTACTCTACAGTGTTTCCTATAGGGCCAGAACAGTGGGCTTGCTCAGAAAAAAAAAACTGTGCTTCCTACACACACGGGCCATATCTAGTACAACTCTGCTTAGGAAACTGACAAAAACAGTAGCTCCTCTTCAGTCTCGTACACTGTACTTGCTGGGAACACACGCGAGGGCTATTTGCACTGTGTATGGCAATGGGAGCGCCATAGTGACTTTCCTTACCAGAAAACAACTCTTGCTCATAGGAACAGAAACTGCATGGGATTCAACTCCATTTAGGACTGGGAAACAAATGCTAGCTCGCCTTACAAGAAACACACTCTGCTTTTGAGAAAAGAGCACAATTCTACTCTACTGTGTTTCCTATGGGGTCCGAACAGAGAGCTTGCTCAGAACAAAAGAACTGTGCTTCCTAAACACGCGGGCCATATCTAGTTCAACTCTGCTTAGGAAACTGACAAGAACAGTAGCTCCTCTTCAGTCCGATACACTGTATTTGCTGGGAACAGACGCGAGTGCTATTTGCACTGTGTATGGTAATGGGAGCGCAATAGAGACTTTCCTTACCAAAAAACAACTCTTGATCATAGGACCAGAAACTGCATGTGATTCAACTCCATATAGGTCTGGGAAACAAATTCTAGCTCGCCTTACAAGAAACACAATCTGCTTTTGAGAAAAGAGTACTCTTCTACTCTACTGTGTTTCCTATAGGGCCAGAACAGTGAGCTTGCTCAGAACAAAAGAACTGTGCTTCCTACACACATGGCCATATCTAGTTCAACTCTGCTTAGGAACCTGACAAGAACAGTAGATCCTCTTCAGTCCAATACACTGTACATCCTGGGAACAGACGCGTCTGCTATTGGCCCTTTGTATGACAATGGGAGCACAATAGTGACTCTTCTTACCAGAAAACAACTCTTGCTCGTATTTCAGAAACTGCATGTGATTCATCTCCATTTAGGAGTGGGATACAAACACTAACTCGACTTACAAGAAACACAATCTGATTTAGAGAAAAAAGCACTCTTCTACTCTATTGTGTTTCCTAAGAGGTCCGAACAGTGAACTTGCTCAGAACAAAAGAACTGTGCTTCCTACACACACGGCCATATCTAGTTCAATTCTGCTTAAGAACCTGACAAGAACAGTAGATCCTCTTCAGTCCAATACACTGTACTGCTGGGAACAGACAACAGTGCTATTTGTCCTGTGTATGGCAATGGCAGCACAATAGTGACTCTTCTTACCATAATACAACTCTTGCTCGTAGGACCAGAAACTGCATGTGATTCAACTCCATTTAGGACTGGGAAACAAACGCTAGCTCGCCTTACAAGAAACACACTCTGCTTTAGAGAAAAGAGCACTCTTCTACTCTACTGTGTTTCCTATGGGGTCCAAACAGTGAGCTTGCTCAGAACATAAAACTGTGCTTCCTACACACGGACAATATCTAGTTCAACTCTGCTTAGGAAACTGACAAGAACAGCAGCTCTTCTTCAGTCCAATACACTGTACTTGCTGGGAACAGACGCGAGTGCTATTTGCACTGTGTATGGCAATGGGAGCACAACAGTTACTTCCTAACCAGAAAACAACTCTTGCTCGTAGGACCAGAAACTGCATGTGATTCAACTCCATTTAGCACTGGGAAACAAACGCTAGCTCGCCTTACAAGAAACACACTCTGCTTTTGAGAAAAGAGCACTCTTCTACTCTACTGTGTTTTCTATCGGGCCAGAACAGTGAGCTTGCTGAGAACAAAAGAACTGTGCTTCCTACACACACGGACCATATCTAGTTCAACTCTGCTTATGAATCTGACAAGAGCAGTAGCTCCTATTCAGTCCAATTCACTGTACTTGCTGGGAACAGACGCGAGTGCTATTTGCACTGTATATGGCAATTGGAGCACAATAGTGACTCTTCTTACCAGAAAACAACTCTTGCTCGTAGGAGCAAAAACTGCATGTGACTCAACACTATTTAGGACTGGGAAACAAACGCGAGCTCGCCTTACAAGAAACACACTCTGCTTTTGAGTAAAGAGCACTCTTCTAATCTACTGTGTTTCCTATAGGGCCAAAAGAGTGAGCTTGCTCAGAACAAAAGAACTGTGCTTCCTAAACACACGGTCATATCTAGTTCAATTCTGCTTAGGAAACTGACAAGAATAGTAGATCCTCTTCAGTCCAAAACACTGTACTTGCTGGGAACAGACGCGAGTGCTATATGCCCTGTGTATGACAATGGGAGCGCAATAGTGACTCTTCTTACCAGAAAACAACTCTTGCTCCTTGGACCAGAAACTGCATGGGATTCAACTCCAGTTAAGACTGGGAAACAAATGCTAGCTTTCCTTACAAGAAACACACTCTGCTTTTGAGAAGAGAGCACTCTTCTACTCTACTGTGTTTCCTATGGGGTCCAAACAGTGAGCTTGCTCAGAACAAAAGAACTGTGCTTCCTACACACAAGGACCATATCTAGTTCAACTCTGCTTAGGAACCTGACAAGAACAGTAGCTCCTCTTCAGTCCAATACACTGTACTTGCTGGGAACAGACGCGAGTGCTATTTGCACTGTGTATGGCAATTGGAGCACAATAGTGACTCGCTTACCAGAAAACAACTCTTGCTCGTAGGACAAAAAACTGCATGTGACTCAACTTCTTTTAGGACTGGGAAACAAACGCAAGTTCGCCTTACAAGAAACACACTCTGCTTTTGAGAAAAGAGCACTCTTCTACTCAACTGTGTTTCCATTAAGACCAAAACAGTGAGCTTGCTCAGAACAAAAGAACTGTGCTTCCTACACATACAGTCATATCTAGTTCAATTCTGCTTAGGAAATTGACAAGAATAGTAGATCCTCTTCAGTGCAATACACTGTACTTGCTGGGAACAGATACCAGTGCTATTTGTCCTGTGTATGGCAATGGCAGCGCAATAGTGACTATTCTTACCATAAAACAACTCCTGCTCGTAGGACCAGAAACTGCATGTGATTCAACTCCATTTAGGACTGGGACACAAACGCTAGCTCGCCTTACAAGAAACACACTCTGCTTTTGAGAATAGAGCACTGTTCTACTCTACTCTGTTTCCTATAGGGCCAGAACAGTGAGCTTGCTGAGAACAAAAGAACTGTGCTTCCTACACAAAAGGACCATATCTAGTTCAACTATGCTTTGGAAACTAACAAGAACAGTAGCTCCTATTCAGTCCAATACACTGTACTTGCTGGGAACAGACGCGAGTGCTATTTGCACTGTGTATGGCAATTGGAGCGAAATAGTGACTCTTCTTACCAGAAAACAACTCTTGCTCGTAGGACCAAAAACTGCATGTGACTCAACTCCATTTAGGACTGGGAAACAAACGCAAGCTAGCCTTACAAGAAACACACTCTGCTTTTGAGAAAAGAGCACTCTTCTACTCTACTGTGTTTCCTATAGGGCCAGAACATTGAGCTTGCTCAGAACAAAAGAACTGTGCTTCCTACACTCACGGCCATATCTAGTTCAACTCTGCTTAGGAACCTGACAAGAACAGTAGATCCTCTTCAGTCCAATACACTGTACATGCTGGGAACAGACGCCAGCACTATTTGCCCTGTGTATGACAATGGGAGCGCAATAGTGACTCTTCTTACCAGAAAAAAACTCTTGCTCATAGGACCAGAAACTGCATGTGATTCAACTCCATTTAGGACTGGGAAACAAACGATAGCTCGTTTTACAAGAAACACACTCTGCTTTTGAGAAAAGAGCACTCTTCTACTCTACAGTGTTTCCTATCGGGCCAGAAGAGTGAGCTTGCTGAGAACAAAAGAACTGTGCTTCCTACACACACGGACCATATCTAGTTCATCTCTGCTTAGGAAACTGACAAGAACAGTAGCTCCTATTCAGCCCAATACACTGTACTTGCGGGGAACAGACGCGAGTGCTATTTGCACTGTGTATGGCAATTAGAGCGCAATAGTGACTCTTCTTACCAGAAAACAACTCTTGCTCGTAGGACCAAAAACTGCATGTTACGCAACTCCATTTCGGACTGGGAAACAAACGCGAGCTCGCCTTACAAGAAACACTGTCTGCTTTTGAGAAAAGAGCACTCTTCTACTCAACTGTGTTTCCTATAGGACCAAAACAGTGAGCTTGCTCAGAACTAAAGAACTGTGCTTCCTACACACACGGTCATATCTAGTTTAATTCTGCTTAGGAAACTGACAAGAATAGTAGATCCTCTTCAGTCCAATACACTGTACTTGCTGGGAAGAGACGCGAGTGCTATTTGCCCTGTGTATGACAATGGGAGCGCAATAGTGACTCTTCTTACCAGAAAACAACTCTTGATCGTAGGACCAGAAACTGCATGTGATTCAACTCCATTTAGGACTGGGAAACAAATGCTAGCTCGCCTTACATGAAACACACTCTGCTTTTGAGAAAAGAGCACTCTTCTACTCTACTGAGTTTCCTATGGGGTCCGAACAGTGAGCTTGCTCAGAACAAAAGAACTTTGCTTCCTACACACAGGGGCCATATCTAGTTCAACTCTGCTTAAAAAACTGACAAGAACAGTAGATCCTCTTCAGTCCAGTACACTGTACTTGCTGCGAACAGATGCAAGTGCTATTTGCACTGTGTATGGCAATGAGAGTGCAATAGTGACTCTTCTTACAAGAAAAAAACTCTTGCTCGTAGGACCAAAAACTGCATGTGTCTCAACTCCATTTAGGACTGGGAAAGAAACGCTAGCTCGCCTTACAAGAAAAACTCTTTGCTTTTGACAAAAGAGCATTCTACTATTATACTGTGTTTCCTATAGGGCCAGATGAGTGAGCTTCCTCAGAAAAAAAGAACTGTGCTTCCTACACACACGGACCATATCTCGTTCAACTCTGCTTAGGAAACTGACAAGAACAGTAGCTCCTCTTCAGTCCAATACACAGTACTTGCTGGGAACAGACGCGAGTGCTATTTGCACTGTGTATGGCAATTGGAGCACAATAGTGACTCGCCTTACCAGAAAACAACTCTTGCTCGTAGGACAAAAAACTGAATGTGACTCAACTCCATTTAGGACTGGGAAACAAACGCGAGTTCGCCTTACAAGAAACACACTCTGCTTTTGAGAAAAGAGCACTCTTCTACTCAACTGTGTTTCCATTAAGACCAAAACAGTGAGCTTGCTCAGAACAAAAGAACTGTGCTTCCTAAACATAAGGTCATATCTAGTTCAATTCTGCTTAGGAAATTGACAAGAATAGTAGATCCTCTTCAGTGCAATACACTGTACTTGCTGGGAACAGATGCCAGTGCTATTTGTCCTGTGTATGGCAATGGCAGCACAATAGTGACTATTCTTACCATAAAACAACTCCTGCTCGTAGGACCAGAAACTGCATGTGATTCAACTCCATTTAGGACTGGGACACAAACGCTAGCTCGCCTTACAAGAAACACACTCTGCTTTTGAGAAAAGAGCACTGTTCTACTCTACTGTGTTTCCTATAGGGCCAGAACAGTGAGCTTGCTGAGAACAAAAGAACTGTGCTTCCTACACAAACGGACCATATCTAGTTCAACTATGCTTTGGAAACTAAGAAGAACAGTAGCTCCTATTCAGTCCAATACACTGTACTTGCTGGGAACAGACGTGAGTGCTATTTGCACTGTGTATGGCAATTGGAGCGAAATAGTGACTCTTCTTACCAGAAAAAAACTCTTGCTCGTAGGACCAAAAACTGCATGTGACTCAACTCCATTTAGGACTGGGAAACAAACGCGAGCTCGCCTTACAAGAAACACACTCTGCTTTAGAGAAAAGAGCACTCTTCTACTCTACTGTGTTTCCTATAGGGCCAGAACAGTGAGCTTGCTCAGAACAAAAGAACTGTGCTTCCTACACACACGGCCATATCTAGTTCAACTCTGCTTAGGACCCTGACAAGAACAGTAGATCCTCTTCAGTCCAATACACTGTACATGCTGGGAACAGACGCCAGCGCTATTTGCCCTGTGTATGACAATTGGAGCACAATAGTGACTCTTCTTACCAGAAAACAACTCTTGCTCATAGGACCAGAACCTGCATGTGATTCAACTCCATTTAGGACTGGGAAACAAACGATAGCTCGTTTTACAAGAAACACACTCTGCTTTTGAGAAAAGAGCACTCTTCTACTCTACAGTGTTTCCTTTAGGGCCAGAACAGTGAGTTTGCTCAGAAAAAAAAAAACTGTGGTTCCTACACACACGGGCCATATCTAGTTCAACTCTGCTTAGGAAACTGACAAAAACAGTAGCTCCTTTTCAGTCTCGTACACTGTACTTGCTGGGAACACACGCGAGGGCTATTTGCACTGTGTATGGCAATGGGAGCGCCATAGTGACTCTCCTTACCAGAAAACAACTCTTGCTCGTAGGAAAAGAAACTGCATGGGATTCAACTCCATTTAGGACTGGGAAACAAATGCTAGCTCGCCTTACAAGAAACACACTCTGCTTTTGAGAAAAGAGCACTCATCTACTCTACTGTGTTTCCTATGGGGTCCAAAGAGTGAGCTTGCTCAGAACAGAAAACTGTGCTTCCTACACACGGACCATATCTAGTTCAACTCTGCTTAGGAAACTGACAAGAACAGTAGCTCTTCTTCAGTCCGATACACTGTAATTGCTGGGAACACACGCGAGTGCTATTTGCACTGTGTATGGCAATGGGAGCACAATAGTGACTTTCCTTACCAGAAAACAACTCTTGCTCGTAGGACCAGGAACTGCATGTGATTTAACTCCATTTAGGACTGGGAAACAAACACTAGCTCGCCTTGCAAGAAACACACCCTGCTTTTGAGAGAAGAGCACTCTTCTACTCTACTGTGTTTCCTATGTGGTCAAAACAGTGAGCTTGCTCAGAACAAAAGAACTGAGCTTCCTACACACACAGACCATATCTCGTTCAACTCTGTTTAGGAAACTGACAACAACAGTAGCTACACTTGAGTCCAATACACTGTACTTGCTGGGAACAGACGCAAGTGCTATTTGCACTGTGTATGGCAATGGGAGCACAATAGTGACTCTTCTTACCAGAAAACAACACTTGCTCTTAGGACCAGAAACTGCATGAGATTCAACTCCATTTAGGACTGGGAAATAAACGCTAGCTCGCATTACAAGAAACACACTCTGCTTTTGAGAAAAGAGCCCTCTTATACTCTAAAGTGTTTCCAATAGGGCCAGAACAGTGATCTTGCTCAGAAAAAAAAAAAACTGTGCCTCCTACACACACGGGCCATATCTAGTTCAACTCTGCTTAGGAAACTGACAAAAACAGTAGCTCCTCTTCAGTACGATACCCTGTACTAGCTGGGAACACACGCGAGTGCTATTTGCACTGTGTACGGCAATGGGAGCGCAATAGTGACTTTTCTTACCAGAAAACAACTCTTGCTCGTAGGACCAGAAACTGCATGTGATTCAACTCCATTTAGGGCTGGGAAACAAATGCTAGCTCGCCTTACATGGAACACACTCTGCTTTTGAGAAAAGAGCACTCTTCTACTCTACTGTGTTTCCTATGGGTGGGAACGGTGAGCTTGCTCAGAACACAAGAACTGTGCTTCCTACACACACGGGCCATATCTAGTTCAACTCTGCTTAGGAAACTGACAAGAACAGTAGCTCCTCTTCAGTCCAATTCACTGTACATGCTAAGAACAGACGCCAGGACTATTTGCTCTGTGTATGACAATGGGAGCGCAATAGGGACTCTTCTTACCAGAAAACAACTCTTGCTCGTAGGACCAGAAACTGCATGTGATTCAACTCCATTTAGGACTGGGAAACAAATGCTAGCTCGCCTTACATTAAACACACTCTGCTTTTGAGAAAAGATTACTCTTCTACTCTACTGAGTCTCCTATGGGATCCGAATAGTGAGCTTGCTCAGAACAAAAGAACTGTGCTTCCTACACACACGGGCCATATCTAGTTCAACTCTGCTTAGGAAACTGACAAGAACAGTAGATCCTCTTCAGTCCAATACACTGTACTTGCTGGGAAAAGATGCAAGTGTGATTTGCACTGTGTATGGCAATGGGAGTACAATAGTGACTCTTCTTACCAGAAAAAAACCTCTTGCTCGTAGGACCAAAAACTGCATGTGTCTCAACTCCATTTAGGACTGGGAAAGAAACACAAGCTCGCCTTACAAAAAAAAAACACTCTGCTTTTAAGAAAAGAGCACTCTTCTACTCTACTCTGTTTCCTATAGGGCCAGAACAGTGAGCTTGATCAAAACAAAAGAACTGTGCTTCCTTCACACGGGCCATATCTAGTTCAACTCTGCTTAGGAAACTGACAAGAACAGTAGCTCCTCTTCAGTCCGATGCACTGTACTTGCTAGGAACGGACCGAGTGCTATTTGCTCTATGTATGGCAATGGGAGCGCAATAGTGTCTTTCCTTACCACAAACCAACTCTTAGTCGTAGGACCAGAAACTGCATGTGATTCAACTCCATTTAGGACTGGGAAACAAATGCTAGCTCGCCTTACATGAAACACACTCTGCTTTAGAGAAAAGAGCACTCTTCTGCTCTACTGTGTTTCTTATAGGGCCAGAACAGTGAGCTTGGTCAGAACAAGAGAACTGTTCTTCCTACACACACGCGCCATATCTCGTTCAACTCTGCTTAGGAAACTGACAAGAACAGTAGCTCCTCTTCAGTCCGATACACTGTACTTGCTGGGAACAGACGCGAGTGCTCTTTGCACTGTGTATGGCAATGGGAACACAATAGTGACTTTCCTTACCATAAAACAACTCTTGCTCGTGGGACCAGAAACTGCATGTGATTCAACTCCATTTAGGACTGGGAAACAAATGCTAGCTCGCCTTACAAGAAACACACTCTGCTTTAGAGAAAAGAGCACTCCTCTACTCTACTGTGTTTCCTATGGGGTCCGAACAGTGAGCTTGCTCAGAACAAAAAAACTGTGCTTCCTACACACATGGCCATATCTAGTTCAATTCTGCTTATAAACCTGACAAGAACTGTAGATCCTCTTCAGTCCAATACACTGTACTTGCTGGGAACAGACGCCAGTGCTAATTTTCTTTTGTATGGCAATGGCAGTGCAATAGTGACTCTTCTTACCAGAAAACAACTCTTGCTCGTAAAACCCAAAACTGCATGTGATTCAACACCATTTAGGACTGGGAAACAAACACTAGCTCGCCTTACAAGAAACACATTCTGCATTTGAGAAAAGAGCACTCATCTACTCTACTGTGTTTCCTATGGGGTCCAAACAGTGAGCTTGCTCAGAACAGAAAACATTGCTTCCTACACACGGACCATATCTAGTTCAACTCTGCTTAGGAAACTGACAAGAACAGTAGCTCCTCTTCAGTCCGATACACTGTAATTGCTGGGAACAGACGCGAGTGCTATTTGCTCTGTGTATGGCAATGGGAGTGCAATAGTGACTTTCCTTACCAGAAAACAACTCTTGCTCGTAGGACCAGAAACTGCATGACATTCAACTCCATTTAAAACTGGAAAACAAACACTAGCTCGCCTTACAAGAAAGACACCCTGCTTTTGAGAAAAGAGCACTCTCCTACTCTACTGTGTTTCCTATGTGGTCAAAACAGTGAGCTTGCTCAGAACAAAAGAACTGAGCTTCCTACACACACAGACCATATCTCGTTCAACTCTGTTTAGGAAACTGACAACAACAGTAGCTACTCTTCAGTCCGATACACTGTACTTGCTGGGAACAGACGCGAGTGCTATTTGCACTGTGTATGGCAATGGGAGCACAATAGTGACTCTTCTTACCAGAAAACAACTCTTGCTCATAGGACCAGAAACTGCATGACATTCAACTCCATTTAGGACTGGGAAACAAACGCTAGCTCGCCTTACAAGAAACACACTCTGCTTTAGATAAAAGAGCACTCATCTACTCTACTGTGTTTCCTATTGGGCCAGAACAGTGAGCTTGCTCAGAACATAAGATCTGTGCTTCCTACACACACGGGCCATATCTAGTTCAACTCTGCTTAGGAAACTGACAAGAACAGTAGCTCCTCTTCAGTCCGATACACTGTACCTGCTGGGAACAGACGAGAGTGCTCTTTGCACTGTGTATGGCAATGGGAACACAATAGTTACTTTCCTTACCAGAAAACAACTCTTGCTCGTAGGACCAGAAACTGCATGTGATTCAACTCCATTTAGGACTGGGAAAAAAAAACACTAGCTCGCCTTACAAGAAACACACTCTGCTTTTGAGAAAAGAGCACTCTTTTACTCTCATGTGTTTCCTATAGGGCCAGAACAGTGAACTTGCTCAGAACAAATGAACTGTGCTTCCTACACTCACGGGCCATATCTAGTTCAACTCTGCTTAGGAAACTGAGAAGAACAGTAGCTCCTCTTCAGTCCAATACACTGTAATTGCTGGGAACAGACGCGAGAGCTATTTGCACTGTGTATGGCATTTGGAGCACAATAGTGACTCTTCTTACCAGAAAACAACTCTTGCTCGTAGGACCAAAAACTGCATGTGACTCAACTCCATTTAGGACTGGGAAACAAACGCGAGCTCGCCTTACAAGAAACACACTGTGCTTTAGAGAAAAGAACACTCGTCTACTCTACAGTGTTTCCTATAGGGCCAGAACAGTGAGCTTGCTCAGAACATAATAACTGTGCTTCCTACACACACGGGCCACATCTAATTCAACACTGCTTAGGAAACTGACAAGAACAGTAGCTCCTCTTCAGTCCGATACACTGTACTTACTTATAACAGACGCGAGTGCTATTTGCACTGTGTATGGCAATGCAGCACAATAGTGACTTTCCTTACCAGAAAACAACTCTTGCTCGTAGGACCAGAAACTGCATGTGATTCAACTCCATTTAGGACTGGGAAACAAATGCTAGCTCGCCTTACAAGAAACACACTTTGCTTTTGAGAAAAGAGCACTCTTCTACTCCACTGTGTTTCCTATGGGGTCCAAACGGTGAGCTTGCTAAGAACAAAAGAACTGTGCGTCCTACACACAAGGACCATATGTAGTTCAACTCTGCTTAGGAAACTGACAAGAACAGTAGCTCCTCCTCAGTCCAATACACTGTACTTGCTGGGAACAGACGCGAGCGCTATTTGCACTGTGTATGGCAATGAGACCACAATAGTGACTTTCCTTACCAGAAAACAACTCTTGCTCGTAGGGCCACAAAGTGCATGTGATTCAACGCCATTTAGGACTAGGAAACAAACGCTAGCTCGCCTTATAAGAAACACACTCTGCTTTTGAGAAAAGAGCACTCTTCTACTCTACTGTGTTTCCTATGGAGTCCAAACAGTGAGCTTTCTCAGAACAAAAGAACTGTGCTTCCTACACACATGGACCATATCTAGTTAAACTCTGCTTAGGAAACTGTCAAGAACAATAGCTCCTATTCAGTCCAATAAACTGTACTTGCTGGGAACAGACGCGAGTGCTATTTGCACTGTTTATGGCATTTGGAGCACAATAGTGACTCTTCTTACCAGAAAACAACTCTTTCTCGTAGGACCAAAAACTGCATGAGACTCAACTCCATTTAGGACTGGGAAACAAACGCGAGCACGCCTTACAAGAAACACACTCTGCTTTAGAGAAAAGAACACTCGTCTACTCTACAGTGTTTCCTATAGGGCCAGAACAGTGAGCTTGCTCAGAACATAATAACTGTGCTTCCTACAAACACGGGCCATATCTAGTTCAACTCTGCTTAGGAAACTGACAAGAACAGTAGCTCCTCTTCAGTCCGATACACTGTACTTGCTGAGAACAGACTCGAGTGCTATTTGCACTGTGTATGGCAATTGGAGCACAATAGTGACTTGTCTTACCAGAAAACAACTCTTCCTCGTAGGACAAAAAACTGCATGTGACTCAACTCCATTTAGGACTGGGAAACAAACTCTAGCTCGCCTTACAAGAAACACACTCTGCTTTTGAGAAAAGAGCACTCTTCTACTCTACTGTGTTTCCTATAGGGCCAGAACAGGGAGGTTGCTCAGAACAAATGAACTGTGCTTCCTAGACACACGGGCCATATCTATTTCAACTCTGCTTAGGAAACTGAGAAGAATAGTAGCTCCTCTTCAGTCCAATACACTGTACTTGCTGGGAACAGATGGGAGTGCTAATTCCACTGTGAATGGCAATGGGAGCGATATAGTGACATTCCTTACCAAAAAACAACTCTTGCTCATAAGACCAGAAACTGCATGTGATTCAACACTATTTATAACTGGGAAACAAACGCTAGCTCGCATTACATGAAACACGCTCTGCTTTAGAGAAAAGAGCATTCTTCTACTCTACTGTGTTTCCTATAGGGCCAGAACAGTGAGCTTGCTCAGAACATAATAACTGTGCTTCCTAGACTCACGGGCCATATCTAGTTCAACTCTGCTTAGGAAACTGAGAGGAACAGTAGCTCCTCTTCACTCCAATGCACTGTACTTGCTGGGAACAGACGCGAGTGCTATTTGCACTGTGGATGGCAAAGGGAGCACAATGTGACTTTCCTTACCAGAAAACAACTCTTGTTCGTAGGACCAGAAACTGCATGTGATTCAACTCCATTTAGGACTAGGAAACAAACGCTAGCTCGCCTTACAAGAAACACACTCTGCTTTTGAGAAAAGAGCACTCATCTACTCTACTGTGTTTCCTATTGGGCCAGAACAGTGAGCTTGCTCAGAACATAAGAACTGTGCTTCCTACACACATGGGCCATATCTAGTTCAACTCTGCTTAGGAAACTGACAAGAACAGTAGCTCCTCTTCAGTCCGATACACTGTAATTCCTGGGAACAGACGCGAGTGCTATTTGTACTGTGTATGGCAATGGGAGCTCAATAGTGACTTTCCTTACCAGAAAACAACTCTTGCTCGTAGGACCAGAAACTGCATGTGATTCAACTCCATTTAGGACTGGGAAACAAACGCTAGCTCGCCTTACAAGAAACACACTCTGCTTTTGAGAAAGGAGCACTCTTCTACTCTACTGTGTTTCCTATGGGGTCCGAACAGTGAGCTTGCTCAGAACAAAAGAACTGTGATTCCTACAAACACGGACCATATCTAGTTCAACTCTGCTTAGGAAATTGACAAGAACAGTAGCTCCTCTTCAGTCCAATACACTGTACTTGCTGGGAACAGAAGTGAGTGCTATTTGCACTGTGTATGGCAATGGGAGCACAATAGTGACTTTCCTTAACAGAAAACAACTCTTGCTCATAGGACCAGAAACTGCATGTGATTCAACTCCATTTAGGAATGGGAAACAAACGGTAGCTCGCCTTACAAGAAATACACTCTGCTTTTGAGAAAAGAGCACTCTTCTACTCTACTGTGTTTCCTATGGGGTCCGAACAGTGAGCTTGCTCAGAACAAAAGAACTGTGCTTCCTACACACACGGCCATATCTATTTCAATTCTGCTTAGGAACCTGACAAGAACAGTAGTTCTTCTTCAGTCCAATACACTGTACTTTCTGGGAATAGACGCCAGTGCTATTTGTCCTGTGTATGGCAATGGCAGCGCAATAGTGAGTCTTCTTACCATAAAACAACTCTTGCTCGTAGGACCAGAAACTGCATGTGATTCAACTCCATTTAGCACTATGAAACAAACGCTATCTCTCCTTACAAGAAACACACTCTGCTTTAGAAAAAAGAGCACTCTTCTACTCTACTGTGTTTCCTAGAGGGCCAGAACAGTTAGTTTGCTCAGAACAAAAGAACTGTGCTTCCTACACACGGTCCATCTAGTTCAACTCTGCTTAGGAAACTGACAAGAACAGTAGCTCCTATACAGTCCAATACACTGTACTTGCTGGGAACAGACGCGAGTGCTATTTGCACTGTGTATTGCATTTGGAGGGCAAGAGTGACTCTTCTTACCAGAAAACAACTCTTGCTCGTAGGACCAGAAACTGCATGTGATTCAACTCCATTTAGGACTGGGAAGCAAACGCTAGCTTGCCTTACAAGAAACACACTCTGCTTTTGAGAAAAGAGCACTCTTCTATTCTACTGTGTTTCCTATGGGGTCCGAACAGTGAGCTTGCTCAGAACAAAAGAACTGTGCTTCCTACACACATGGACCATATCTAGTTCAACTCTGCTTAGGAAACTGACAAGAAGAGTAGCTCCTCTTCAGTCCGATACACTGTAATTCCTGGAAACAGACGCGAGTGCTATTTGCACTGTGTATGGCAATAAGAGCACAATAGTGACTTTCCTTACCAGAAAACATCTCTTGCTCGTAGGACCTGAAACTGCATGTGATTCAACTCCATTTAGGACT
This sequence comes from Peromyscus eremicus, assembly GCF_949786415.1. Classification (NCBI taxonomy): domain Eukaryota; kingdom Metazoa; phylum Chordata; class Mammalia; order Rodentia; family Cricetidae; genus Peromyscus; species Peromyscus eremicus. Next base: position 87,545 of record NW_026734573.1, on the reverse strand, counting down.
GGGAAACAAACGCTAGCTTGCCTTACAAAAAAAACACTCTGCTTTTGAGAAAAGAGTACTCTTCTCCTGTACTGTGTTTCCTATGGGGTCTGAACAGTGAGCTTGCTCAGAACAAAAGAACTTTGCTTCCTACACACACCGACCATATCTAGTTCATTTCTGCTTATAAACCTGACAAGAACAGTAGATCCTCTTCAGTCCAATACACTGTACTTGCTGCGATCAGACACCAGTGCTATTTGTCCTGTGTATGACAATGGCAGCGCAATAGTGACTCTTCTTACCAGAAAACAACTCTTGCTCGTAGTACCAGAAACTGCATGGGTTTCAACTCCATTTTGGACTACGAAACAAACGGTAGCTCGCCTTAAAAGAAACACACTCTGCTTTAGAGAAAAGAGCACTCTTCTACTCTACTGTGTTTCCTATAGGGTCCGAACAGTGAGCTTGCTCAGAACAAAAGAACTGTGCTTCCTACACACACGGATAATATCTAGTTCAACTCTGCATAGGAAACTGACAAGGACAGTATCACCTATTCAGGGCAATACACTGTATTTGCTGGGAACAGACACGAGTGCTATTTGCAGTGTGTATGGCAATTGGAGCACAATGTGACTTTCCTTACCAGAAAACAACTCTTGTTCGTAGGACCAGAAACTGCATGTGATTCAACTCCATTTAGGACTAGGAAACAAACGCTAGCTCGCCTTACAAAAAACACACTCTGCTTTAGATAAAAGAGCACTCATCTACTCTACTGTGTTTCCTATTGGGCCAGAACAGTGAGCTTGCTCAGAACATAAGAACTGTGCTTCCTAAACACATGGACCATATCTAGTTCAACTCTGCTTAGGAAACTGACAAGAACAGTAGCTCCTCTTCAGTCCGATACACAGTAATTCCTGGGAACAGACGGGAGTGCTATTTGTACTGTGTATGGCAATGGGAGCGCAATAGCGACTTTCCTTACCAGAAAACAACTCTTGCTCGTAGGACCAGAAACTGCATGTGATTCAACTCCATTTAGGACTGGGAAAAAAACGCTAGCTCGACTTACAAGAAACACACTCTGCTTTTGCGAAAAGAGCACTCTTCTACTCTACTGTGTTTCTTATGGGGTCCGAACAGTGAGCTTGCTCAGAAGAAAATAACTGTGCTTCCTACACACACGGCCATATCTAGTTCAATTCTGCTTAGGAATCTGACAAGAACAGTAGATCCTATTCAGTCCAATACACTCTACTTGCTGGGAACAGACGCATGTGCTATTGGTCCTGTGTATGGCAATGGGAGCGCAATAGTGACTATTCTTACCATAAAACAACTCATGCTCATAGGACCAGAAACTGCATGTGATTCAACTCCATTTAGGACTGGGATACAAATGCTAGCTCGCCTTACAAGAAACACACTCTGCTTTAGAGGAAAGAGCACTCTTCTACTCTACTGTGTTTCCTATGGGGTCCAAACAGTGAGCTTGCTCAGAACAAAAGAACTGTGCTTCCTACACACACGGACCATATGTAGTTCAACTCTGCTTAGGAAACTGACAAGAACAGTAGCTCCTCTTCAGTCCAATACATTGTACTTGCTGGGAACAGACGTGAGTGCTATTTGCACTGTGTATGGCAATGGGAGCACAATAGTGACTTTCCTTACCAGAAAACAACTCTTGCTCATAGGACCAGAAACTGCATGTGATTCAACTCCATTTAGGAATGGGAAACAAACGGTAGCTCTAATTACAAGAAATACACTCTGCTTTTGAGAAAAGAGCACTCTTCTACTCTACTGTGTTTCCTATTGGGTCCAAACAGTGAGCTTGCTCAGAACAAAAGTACTGTGCTTCCTACACACACGGACCATATGTAGTTCAACTCTGATAGGAAACTGACAAGAACAGTAGCTGCTCTTCAGTCCAATACACTGTACTTGCTGGGAACAGACCCGAGTGCTATTTGCACTGTGCATGGCAATGAGAACACAATAGTGACTTTCCTTACCAGAAAACAACTCTTGCTCATAGGACCACAAACTGCATGTGATTCAACGCCATTTAGGACTGGGAAACAAATGCTAGCTCGCCTTACAAAAACACACTCTGCTTTTGCGAAAAGAGCACTCTTCTACTCTACTGTGTTTCCTATAGGGCCAGAACAGTGAGCTTGCTCAGATCAAATGAACTGTGCTTCCTAGACACACGGGCCATATCTAGTTCAACTCTGCTTAGGAAACTGAGAAGAACAGTAGCTCCTTTTCAGTCGAATACACTGTATTTGCTGGGAACAGACACGAGTGCTATTTGCAGTGTGTATGGCAATTGGAGCACAATGTGACTTTCCTTACCAGAAAACAACTCTTGTTCGTAGGACCAGAAACTGCATGTGATTCAACTCCATTTAGGACTAGGAAACAAACGCTAGCTCGCCTTACAAAAAACACACTCTGCTTTAGATAAAAGAGCACTCATCTACTCTACTGTGTTTCCTATTGGGCCAGAACAGTGAGCTTGCTCAGAACATAAGAACTGTGCTTCCTAAACACATGGACCATATCTAGTTCAACTCTGCTTAGGAAACTGACAAGAACAGTAGCTCCTCTTCAGTACGATACACAGTAATTCCTGGGAACAGACGGGAGTGCTATTTGTACTGTGTATGGCAATGGGAGCGCAATAGCGACTTTCCTTACCAGAAAACAACTCTTGCTCGTAGGACCAGAAACTGCATGTGATTCAACTCCATTTAGGACTGGGAAAAAAACGCTAGCTCGACTTACAAGAAACACACTCTGCTTTTGCGAAAAGAGCACTCTTCTACTCTACTGTGTTTCTTATGGGGTCCGAACAGTGAGCTTGCTCAGAAGAAAATAACTGTGCTTCCTACACACACGGCCATATCTAGTTCAATTCTGCTTAGGAATCTGACAAGAACAGTAGATCCTATTCAGTCCAATACACTGTACTTGCTGGGAACAGACGCATGTGCTATTGGTCCTGTGTATGGCAATGGGAGCGCAATAGTGACTATTCTTACCATAAAACAACTCATGCTCATAGGACCAGAAACTGCATGTGATTCAACTCCATTTAGGACTGGGATACAAACGCTAGCTCGCCTTACAAGAAACACACTCTGCTTTAGAGGAAAGAGCACTCTTCTACTCTACTGTGTTTCCTATGGGGTCCAAACAGTGAGCTTGCTCAGAACAAAAGAACTGTGCTTCCTACACACAAGGACCATATGTAGTTCAACTCTGCTTAGGAAACTGACAAGAACAGTAGCTCCTCTTCAGTCCAATACATTGTACTTGCTGGGAACAGACGTGAGTGCTATTTGCACTGTGTATGGCAATGGGAGCACAATAGTGACTTTCCTTACCAGAAAACAACTCTTGCTCATAGGACCAGAAACTGCATGGGATTCAACTCCATTTAGGAATGGGAAACAAACGGTAGCTCTCCTTACAAGAAATACACTCTGCTTTTGAGAAAAGAGCACTCTTCTACTCTACTGTGTTTCCTATTGGGTCCAAACAGTGAGCTTGCTCAGAACAAAAGTACTGTGCTTCCTACACACACGGACCATATGTAGTTCAACTCTGATAGGAAACTGACAAGAACAGTAGCTGCTCTTCAGTCCAATACACTGTACTTGCTGGGAACAGACGCGAGTGCTATTTGCACTGTGCATGGCAATGAGAACACAATAGTGACTTTCCTTACCAGAAAACAACTCTTGCTCATAGGACCACAAACTGCATGTGATTCAACGCCATTTAGGACTGGGAAACAAATGCTAGCTCGCCTTACAAAAACACACTCTGCTTTTGCGAAAAGAGCACTCTTCTACTCTACTGTGTTTCCTATAGGGCCAGAACAGTGAGCTTGCTCAGATCAAATGAACTGTGCTTCCTAGACACACGGGCCATATCTAGTTCAACTCTGCTTAGGAAACTGAGAAGAACAGTAGCTCCTCTTCAGTCGAATACACTGTAACTTGCGGGAACAGACGGGAGTGCTATTTGCACTGTGTATGGCAATTGGAGCACAATGTTTCTTTCCTTACCAGAAAACAACTCTTGCTCGTAGGACCAGAAACTGCATGTGATTCAACTCCATTTAGGACTGGGAAACAAACGCTAGCTCGCCTTACAAGAAACACACTCTGCTTTTGAGAAAAGAGCACTCCTCTATTCTACTGTGTTTCCTATGGGGTCCAAACAGTGAGCTTGCTCAGAACAAAAGAACTGTGCTTCCTACACACATGAACCATATCTAGTTCAACTCTGCTTAGGGAACTGACAAGAACAGTAGCTCCTCTTCAGTCCAATACACTGTACTTGCTGGGAACAGACGCTAGTGCTATTTGCACTGTGTATGGCAATAAGAGCGCAATAGTGACTTTCCTTACCAGAAAACATCTCTTTTTCATAGGACCAGAAACTGCATGTGATTCAACTCCATTTAGGACTGGGAAACAAACGCTAGCTTGCCTTACAAAAAACACACTCTGCTTTTGAGAAAAGAGCACTCTTCTCCTCTACTGTGTTTCCTATGGGGTCCGAACAGTGAGCTTGCTCAGAACAAAAGAACTGTGCTTCCTACACACACGGCCATATCTAGTTCAATTCTGCTTAGGAACCTGACAAGAACAGTAGATCCTCTTCAGTCCAATACAATGTACTTGCTGCGATCACACGCCAGTGCTATTTGTCCTGTGTATGGCAATGGCAGCGCAATAGTGACTCTTCTTACCAGAAAACAACTCTTGCTCGTAGTACCAGAAACTGCATGGGTTTCAACTCCATTTAGGACTGCGAAACAAACGCTAGGTCGCCTTATAAGAAACACACTCTGCTTTAGAGAAAAGAGCACTCTTCTACTCTACTGTGTTTCCTATAGGGTCCAAACAGTGAGCTTGCTCAGAACAAAAGAACTGTGCTTCCTACACACACGGATAATATCTAGTTCAACTCTGCATATTAAACTGACAAGAACAGTAGCACCTATTCAGTGCAATACACTGTACTTGCTGGGAACAGACGCGAGTGCTATTTGCACTCTGAATGGCAATGGGAGCACAATGTGACTTTCCTTACCAGAAAACAACTCTTGTTCGTAGGACCAGAAACTGCATGGGATTCAACTCCATTTAGGACTAGGAAACAAACGCTAGCTCGCCTTTCAAGAAACACAATCTGCTTTAGATAAAAGAGCACTCATCTACTCTACTGTGTTTCCTATAGGGCCAGAACAGTGAGCTTGCTCAGAACATAAGAACTGTGCTTCCTACACACAAGGGACATATCTAGTTCAACTCTGCTTAGGAAACTGACAAGAACAGTAGCTCCTCTTCAGTCCGATACACTGTAATTCCTGGGAACAGACGCGAGTGCTATTTGTACTGTGTATGGCAATGGGAGCACAATAGTGACTTTCCTTACCAGAAAACAGCTCTTGCTCGTAGGACCAGAAACTGAATGTGATTCAACTCCACTTAGGACTGGGAAACAAACGCTAGCTCGCCTTACAAGAATCACATTCTGCTTTTGAGAAAAGAGCACTCTTCTACTCTACGGTGTTTCCTATGGGGTCCGAACAGTGAGCTTGCTCAGAACAAAAGAACTGTGCTTCCTACACACCCGTCCATATCTACTTCAATTCTGCTTAGGAACCTGACAAGAACAGTAGATCCTATTCAGTCCAATACACTGTACTTGCTGGGAACAGACGCATGTGCTATTGGTCCTGTGTATGGCAATGGCAGCGCAATAGTGACTCTTCTTACCAGAAAACAACTCTTGCTCGTAGGACCAGTAACTGCATGTGATTCCACTCCATTTAGGACTGGGAAACAAACGCTAGCTCGCCTTACAAGAAACACACTCTGCTTTTGAGAAAAGAGCACTCTTCTACTCTACTGTGTTTAATATGGGGTCCAAACAGTGAGCTTGCTCAGAACAAAAGAACTGTGCTTCCTACACACACGGAACATATCTAGTTAAACTCTGCTTAGGAAACTGCCAAGAACAGTAGCTCCTCTTCAGTCCGATACACTGTACTTTTGGGAACAGACATGAGTGCTATTTGGACTGTGTATGGCAATGGGAGCGCTATAGTGACTTTCCTTACCAGAAAACAACTCTTGCTCGTAGGACCAGAAACTGCATGTGATTCAACTCCATTTAGGAATGGGAAACAAATGGTAGCCTGCCTTACAAGAAACACACTCTGCTTTTGAGAAAAGAGCACTCTTCTACTCTACTGTGTTTCCTATGGGGTCCGAACAGTGAGGTTGCTCAGAACAAAAGAACTGTGCTTCCTACACACATGGCCATATCTATTTCAATTCTGCTTAAAAACCTGACAAGAACAGTAGATCCTCTTCAGTCCAATACACTGTACTTGCTGGGAACAGACGCCAGTGCTATTTGTCCTGTGTATGGCAATGGCAGCGCAATAGTGACTCTTCTTACCATAAAACAACTCTTGATCGTAGGACCAGAAACTGCATGTGATTCAACTCCATTTAGGACTGGGAAACAAACGCTAGCTCGCCTTACAAGAAACACACTCTGCTTTAGAGAAAAGTGAACTCTTCTTCTCTACTGTGTTTCCTGTAGGGCCAGAAGACTGAGCTTGCTCAGAACAAAAGAACTGTGCTTCATACACACGGGCCATATCTAGTTCAACTCTGCTTAGGAAACTGACAAGAACAGTAGTTCCTATTCAGTCCAATACACTGTACTTGCTGGGAACAGACCCGAGTGCTATTTGCAATGTGTATGGCATTTGGAGCGCAATAGTGGCTCTTCTTACCAGAAAACAACTCTTGCTCGTAGTACCAAAAACTGCCTGTGACTCAACTCCATTTAGGACTGGGAAACAAACGCGAGCTTGCCTTACAAGAAACACACTCTGCTTTAGAGAAAAGAGCACTCTTCTACTCTACTGTGTTTCCTATAGGGCCAGAACATTGAGCTTGCTCAGAACATAAGAACTGTGCTTCCTAGACACACGGGACATATCTAGTTCAACTCTGCTTAGGAAACTGAGAAGAACAGTAGCTCCTCTTCACTCCAATACACTGTACTTGCTGGGAACAGACGCGAGTTCTATTTGCACTGTGTATGACAATGGGAGCACAATAGTGACTTTCCTTACCAGAAAACAACTCTTGCTCTTAGGACCAGAAACTGCATGGGATTCAACTCCATTTAGGACTGGGAAACAAAAGTTAGCTTGCCTTACAAGAAACACACTCTGCTTTAGAGAAAAGAGCACTCTTCTACTCTACTGTTTTTCCTATGGGGTCCAAACAGTGAGCTTGCTCAGAACAAAAGAACTGTGCTTCCTACACACACGGACCATATGTAGTTCAACTCTGCTTAGGAAACTGACAAGAACAGTAGCTCCTCTTCAGTCCAATACACTGTACTTGCTGGGAACAGACGCGAGTGCTATTTGCACTGTGTATGGCAATGAGAACGCAATAGTGACTTTCCTTACCAGAAAACAATTCTTGCTCGTAGGACCAGAAACTTCATGTGATTCAACTCCATTTAGGACTGGGAAACAAACGCTAGCTCGCCTTAAAAGAAACACACTCTTCTTTAGAGGAAAGAGCAATCTTCTACTCTACTGTGTTTCCTATGGGGCCCAAAAACAGTGAGCTTGCTCAGAATATAATAACTGTGCTTCCTAGACACATGGGCCATATCTAGTTCAACTCTGCTTAGGAAATTGAGAACAGTAGCTCCTCTTCACTTCAATACACTGTACTTGCTGGGAACAGACACAAGTGCTATTTGCACTGTGTATGGCAATGGGAGCACAATGTGACTTTCCTTACCAGAAAACAACTCTTGTTCGTAGGACCAGAAACTGCATGTGATTCAACTCCATTTAGGACTAGGAAACAAACGCTAGCTCGCCTTACAAGAAACACACTCTGCTTTAGATAAAAGAGCACTCATCTACTCTACTGTGTTTCCTATAGGGCCAGAACATTGAGCTTGCTCAGAACATAAGAACTGTGCTTCCTACACACACGGGCCATATCTACTTCAACTCTGCTTAGGAAACTGACAAGAACAGTAGCTCCTTTTCAGTCCGATACACTGTAATTCCTGGGAACAGACGCGAGTGCTATTTGTACTGTGTATGGCAATGGGAGCGCAATAGTGACTTTCCTTACCAGAAAACAACTCTTGCTGGTAGTACCAAAAACTGCCTGTGACTCAACTCCATTTAGGACTGGGAAACAAACGCGAGCTCGCCTTACAAGAAACACACTCTGCTTTAGAGAAAAGAGCACTCTTCTACTCTACTGTGTTTCCTATATGGCAAGAACATTGTGCTTGCTCAGAACATAATAACTGTGCTTCCTAGACACACGGGACAAATCTAGTTCAACTCTGCTTAGGACACTGAGAAGAACAGTAGCTCCTCTTCACTCCAATACACTGTACTTGCTGGGAACAGACGCGAGTTCTATTTGCACTGTGTATGGCAATGGGAGCACAATAGTGACTTTCCTTACCAGACAACAACCCTTGCTCTTAGGACCAGAAACTGCATGGGATTCAACTCCATTTAGGACTGGGAAACAAAAGCTAGCTTGCCTTACAAGAAACACACTCTGCTTTAGAGAAAAGAGCACTCTTCTACTCTACTGTTTTTCCTATGGGGTCCAAACAATGAGCTTGCTCAGAACAAAAGAACTGTGCTTCCTACACACACGGACCAATGTAGTTCAACTCTGCTTAGGAAACTGACAAGAACAGTAGCTCCTCTTCAGTCCAATACACTGTACTTGATGGGAACATACGCGAGTGCTATTTGCACTGTGTATGGCAATGAGAACGCAATAGTGACTTTCCTTACCAGAAAACAACTCTTGCTCGTAGGACCACAAACTGCACGTGATTCAACGCCGTTTAGGACTGGGAAACAAATGCTAGCTCACCTTACAAAAACACACTCTGCTTTTGCGAAAAGAGCACTCTTCTACTCTACTGTGTTTCCTATAGGGCCAGAACAGTGAGCTTGCTCAGATCAAATGAACTGTGCTTCCTAGACACACGGGCCTTATCTAGTTCAACTCTGCATAGGAAACTGACAAGAACAGTAGCTCCTCTTCAGTCCAATACACTGTACTTGCTGGGAACAGACGCGAGTGCTATTTGCACTGTGTATGGCAATGAGAACACAATAGTGACTTTCCTTACCAGAAAACAACTCTTGCTCGTAGGACCACAAACTGCATGTGATTCAACGCCATTTAGGACTGGGAAACAAATGCTAGCTCGCCTTACAAGAAAAACACTCTGCTTTAGAGAAAAGAGCACTCTTCTACTCTACTGTGTTTAATATGGGGTCCAAACAGTGAGCTTGCTCAGAACAAAAGAACTGTGCTTCCTACACACACGGAACATATCTAGTTAAACTCTGCTTAGGAAACTGACAAGAACAGTAGCTCCTCTTCAGTCTGATACACTGTACTTGCTGGGAACAGACATGAGTGCTATTTGCACTGTGTATGGCAATGGGAGCGCTATAGTGACTTTCCTTACCAGAAAACAACTCTTGCTCGTAGGACCAGAAACTGCATGTGATTCAACTCCATTTATGAATGGGAAACAAACGGTAGCTCGCCTTACAAGAAACACACTCTGCTTTTGAGAAAAGAGCACTCTTCTACTCTACTGTGTTTCCTATGGGGTCCGAACAGTGAGGTTGCTCAGAACAAAAGAACTGTGCTTCCTACACACACGGCCATATCTATTTCAATTCTGCTTAAAAACCTGACAAGAACAGTAGATCCTCTTCAGTCCAATACACTGTACTTGCTGGGAACAGACGCCAGTGCTATTTGTCCTGTGTATGGCAATGGCAGCGCAATAGTGACTCTTCTTACCAGAAAACAACTCTTGCTCGTAGGACCACAAACTGCATGTGATTCAACGCCGTTTAGGACTGGGAAACAAATGCTAGCTAGCCTTACAAAAACACACTCTGCTTTTGCGAAAAGAGCACTCTTCTACTCTACTGTGTTTCCTATAGGACCAGAACAGTGAGCTTGCTCAGATCAAATGAACTGTGCTTCCTAGACACACGGGCCTTATCTAGTTCAACTCTGCTTACCAAACTGAGAAGAACAGTAGCTCCTCTTCAGTCCAATACACTGTAAGTGCTGGGAACAGACGGGAGTGCTATTTGCACTGTGTATGGCAATGGGAGCACAATGTGACTTTCCTTACAAGAACAACTCTTGTTTGTAGGACCAGAAACTGCATGTGATTCAACTCCATTTAAGACTAGGAAACAAACGCTAGCTCGCCTTACAAGAAACATACTCTTCTTTAGATAAAAGAGCACTCATCTACTCTACTGTGTTTCCTATAGGGCCAGAACAGTGAGCTTGCTCAGAACATAGGAACTGTGCTTCCTACACACACGGGCCATATCTAGTTCAACTCTGCTTAGGAAACTGACAAGAACAGTAGCTCCTCTTCAGTCCGATACACTGTACTTGCTGGGAACAGACTCGAGTGCTATTTGTACTGTGTATGGCAATGGGAGCGCAATAGTGACTTTCCTTACCAGAAAACAACTCTTGCTCGTAGGACCAGAAACTTCATGTGATTCAACTCCATTTAGGACTGGGAAACAAACGCTAGCTCGCCTTAAAAGAAACACACTCTTCTTTAGAGGAAAGAGCACTCTTCTACTCTACTGTGTTTCCTATGGGGCCCAAAAACAGTGAGCTTGCTCAGAACATAATAACTGTGCTTCCTAGACACATGGGCCATATCTAGTTCAACTCTGCTTAGGAAACTGAGAACAGTAGCTCCTCTTCACTTCAATACACTGTACTTGCTGGGAACAGACGCGAGTGCTATTTGCACTGTGTATGGCAATGGGAGCACAATGTGACTTTCCTTACCAGAAAACAACTCTTGTTCGTAGGACCAGAAACTGCATGTGATTCAACTCCATTTAGGACTAGGAAACAAACGCTAGCTCGCCTTACAAGAAACACACTCTGCTTTAGATAAAAGAGCACTCATCTACTCTACTGTGTTTCCTATAGGGCCAGAACATTGAGCTTGCTCAGAACATAAGAACTGTGCTTCCTACACACACGGGCCATATCTAGTTCAACTCTGCTTAGGAAACTGACAAGAACAGTAGCTCCTTTTCAGTCCAATACACTGTACTTGCTGGGAACAGACGCGAGTGCTATTTGTACTGTGTATTTTAATGGGAGCGCAATAGTGACTTTCCTTACCAGAAAACAACTCTTGCTGGTAGTACCAAAAACTGCCTGTGACTCAACTCCATTTAGGACTGGGAAACAAACCCGAGCTCGCCTTACAAGAAACACACTCTGCTTTAGAGAAAAGAGCACTCTTCTACTCTACTGTGTTTCCTACAGGGCAAGAACATTGTGCTTGCTCAGAACATAATAACTGTGCTTCCTAGACACAAGGGACATATCTAGTTCAACTCTGCTTAGGAAACTAAGAAGAACAGTAGCTCCTCTTCAATCCAATACACTGTACTTGCTGGGAACAGACGCGAGTTCTATTTGCACTGTGTATGGCAATGGGAGCACAATAGTGACTTTCCTTACCAGAAAACAACCTTTGCTCTTAGGACCAGAAACTGCATGGGATTCAACTCCATTTAGGACTGGGAAACAAAAGCTAGCTTGCCTTACAAGAAACACACTCTGCTTTAGAGAAAAGAGCACTCTTCTACTCTACTGTTTTTCCTATGGGGTCCAAACAATGAACTTGCTCAGAACAAAAGAACTGTGCGTCCTACACACAAGGACCATATGTAGTTCAACTCTGCTTAGGAAACTGACAAGAACAGTAGCTCCTCCTCAGTCCAATACACTGTACATGCTGGGAACAGACGCCAGCGCTATTTGCCCTGTGTATGACAATTGGAGCACAATAGTGACTCTTCTTACCAGAAAACAACTCTTGCTCATAGGACCAGAAACTGCATGTGATTCAACTCCATTTAGGACTAGGAAACAAACGCTAGCTCGGCTCGTCTTCCAAGAAACACACTCTGCTTTTGAGAAAAGAGCACTCTTCTACTCTACTGTGTTTCCTATGGAGTCCAAACAGTGAGCTTTCTCAGAACAAAAGAACTGTGCTTCCTACACACATGGACCATATCTAGTTAAACTCTGCTTAGGAAACTGTCAAGAACAATAGCTCCTATTCAGTCCAATAAACTGTACTTGCTGGGAACAGACGCGAGTGCTATTTGCACTGTTTATGGCATTTGGAGCACAATAGTGACTCTTCTTACCAGAAAACAACTCTTTCTCGTAGGACCAAAAACTGCATGAGACTCAACTCCATTTAGGACTGGGAAACAAACGCGAGCACGCCTTACAAGAAACACACTCTGCTTTAGAGAAAAGAACACTCGTCTACTCTACAGTGTTTCCTATAGGGCCAGAACAGTGAGCTTGCTCAGAACATAATAACTGTGCTTCCTACAAACACGGGCCATATCTAGTTCAACTCTGCTTAGGAAACTGACAAGAACAGTAGCTCCTCTTCAGTCCGATACACTGTACTTGCTGAGAACAGACTCGAGTGCTATTTGCACTGTGTATGGCAATTGGAGCACAATAGTGACTTGTCTTACCAGAAAACAACTCTTCCTCGTAGGACAAAAAACTGCATGTGACTCAACTCCATTTAGGACTGGGAAACAAACTCTAGCTCGCCTTACAAGAAACACACTCTGCTTTTGAGAAAAGAGCACTCTTCTACTCTACTGTGTTTCCTATAGGGCCAGAACAGGGAGGTTGCTCAGAACAAATGAACTGTGCTTCCTAGACACACGGGCCATATCTATTTCAACTCTGCTTAGGAAACTGAGAAGAATAGTAGCTCCTCTTCAGTCCAATACACTGTACTTGCTGGGAACAGATGGGAGTGCTAATTCCACTGTGAATGGCAATGGGAGCGATATAGTGACATTCCTTACCAAAAAACAACTCTTGCTCATAAGACCAGAAACTGCATGTGATTCAACACTATTTATAACTGGGAAACAAACGCTAGCTCGCATTACATGAAACACGCTCTGCTTTAGAGAAAAGAGCATTCTTCTACTCTACTGTGTTTCCTATAGGGCCAGAACAGTGAGCTTGCTCAGAACATAATAACTGTGCTTCCTAGACTCACGGGCCATATCTAGTTCAACTCTGCTTAGGAAACTGAGAGGAACAGTAGCTCCTCTTCACTCCAATGCACTGTACTTGCTGGGAACAGACGCGAGTGCTATTTGCACTGTGGATGGCAAAGGGAGCACAATGTGACTTTCCTTACCAGAAAACAACTCTTGTTCGTAGGACCAGAAACTGCATGTGATTCAACTCCATTTAGGACTAGGAAACAAACGCTAGCTCGCCTTACAAGAAACACACTCTGCTTTTGAGAAAAGAGCACTCATCTACTCTACTGTGTTTCCTATTGGGCCAGAACAGTGAGCTTGCTCAGAACATAAGAACTGTGCTTCCTACACACATGGGCCATATCTAGTTCAACTCTGCTTAGGAAACTGACAAGAACAGTAGCTCCTCTTCAGTCCGATACACTGTAATTCCTGGGAACAGACGCGAGTGCTATTTGTACTGTGTATGGCAATGGGAGCTCAATAGTGACTTTCCTTACCAGAAAACAACTCTTGCTCGTAGGACCAGAAACTGCATGTGATTCAACTCCATTTAGGACTGGGAAACAAACGCTAGCTCGCCTTACAAGAAACACACTCTGCTTTTGAGAAAGGAGCACTCTTCTACTCTACTGTGTTTCCTATGGGGTCCGAACAGTGAGCTTGCTCAGAACAAAAGAACTGTGCTTCCTACAAACACGGACCATATCTAGTTCAACTCTGCTTAGGAAATTGACAAGAACAGTAGCTCCTCTTCAGTCCAATACACTGTACTTGCTGGGAACAGAAGTGAGTGCTATTTGCACTGTGTATGGCAATGGGAGCACAATAGTGACTTTCCTTAACAGAAAACAACTCTTGCTCATAGGACCAGAAACTGCATGTGATTCAACTCCATTTAGGATTGGGAAACAAACGGTAGCTCGCCTTACAAGAAATACACTCTGCTTTTGAGAAAAGAGCACTCTTCTACTCTACTGTGTTTCCTATGGGGTCCGAACAGTGAGCTTGCTCAGAACAAAAGAACTGTGCTTCCTACACACACGGCCATATCTATTTCAATTCTGCTTAGGAACCTGACAAGAACAGTAGTTCTTCTTCAGTCCAATACACTGTACTTTCTGGGAATAGACGCCAGTGCTATTTGTCCTGTGTATGGCAATGGCAGCGCAATAGTGAGTCTTCTTACCATAAAACAACTCTTGCTCGTAGGACCAGAAACTGCATGTGATTCAACTCCATTTAGCACTATGAAACAAACGCTATCTCTCCTTACAAGAAACACACTCTGCTTTAGAAAAAAGAGCACTCTTCTACTCTACTGTGTTTCCTAGAGGGCCAGAACAGTTAGTTTGCTCAGAACAAAAGAACTGTGCTTCCTACACACGGTCCATCTAGTTCAACTCTGCTTAGGAAACTGACAAGAACAGTAGCTCCTATACAGTCCAATACACTGTACTTGCTGGGAACAGACGCGAGTGCTATTTGCACTGTGTATTGCATTTGGAGGGCAAGAGTGACTCTTCTTACCAGAAAACAACTCTTGCTCGTAGGACCAGAAACTGCATGTGATTCAACTCCATTTAGGACTGGGAAGCAAACGCTAGCTTGCCTTACAAGAAACACACTCTGCTTTTGAGAAAAGAGCACTCTTCTATTCTACTGTGTTTCCTATGGGGTCCGAACAGTGAGCTTGCTCAGAACAAAAGAACTGTGCTTCCTACACACATGGACCATATCTAGTTCAACTCTGCTTAGGAAACTGACAAGAAGAGTAGCTCCTCTTCAGTCCGATACACTGTAATTCCTGGAAACAGACGCGAGTGCTATTTGCACTGTGTATGGCAATAAGAGCACAATAGTGACTTTCCTTACCAGAAAACATCTCTTGCTCGTAGGACCTGAAACTGCATGTGATTCAACTCCATTTAGGACTGGGAAACAAACGCTAGCTTGCCTTACAAAAAAAACACTCTGCTTTTGAGAAAAGAGTACTCTTCTCCTGTACTGTGTTTCCTATGGGGTCTGAACAGTGAGCTTGCTCAGAACAAAAGAACTTTGCTTCCTACACACACCGACCATATCTAGTTCATTTCTGCTTATAAACCTGACAAGAACAGTAGATCCTCTTCAGTCCAATACACTGTACTTGCTGCGATCAGACACCAGTGCTATTTGTCCTGTGTATGACAATGGCAGCGCAATAGTGACTCTTCTTACCAGAAAACAACTCTTGCTCGTAGTACCAGAAACTGCATGGGTTTCAACTCCATTTTGGACTACGAAACAAACGGTAGCTCGCCTTAAAAGAAACACACTCTGCTTTAGAGAAAAGAGCACTCTTCTACTCTACTGTGTTTCCTATAGGGTCCGAACAGTGAGCTTGCTCAGAACAAAAGAACTGTGCTTCCTACACACACGGATAATATCTAGTTCAACTCTGCATAGGAAACTGACAAGGACAGTATCACCTATTCAGGGCAATACACTGTATTTGCTGGGAACAGACACGAGTGCTATTTGCAGTGTGTATGGCAATTGGAGCACAATGTGACTTTCCTTACCAGAAAACAACTCTTGTTCGTAGGACCAGAAACTGCATGTGATTCAACTCCATTTAGGACTAGGAAACAAACGCTAGCTCGCCTTACAAAAAACACACTCTGCTTTAGATAAAAGAGCACTCATCTACTCTACTGTGTTTCCTATTGGGCCAGAACAGTGAGCTTGCTCAGAACATAAGAACTGTGCTTCCTAAACACATGGACCATATCTAGTTCAACTCTGCTTAGGAAACTGACAAGAACAGTAGCTCCTCTTCAGTCCGATACACAGTAATTCCTGGGAACAGACGGGAGTGCTATTTGTACTGTGTATGGCAATGGGAGCGCAATAGCGACTTTCCTTACCAGAAAACAACTCTTGCTCGTAGGACCAGAAACTGCATGTGATTCAACTCCATTTAGGACTGGGAAAAAAACGCTAGCTCGACTTACAAGAAACACACTCTGCTTTTGCGAAAAGAGCACTCTTCTACTCTACTGTGTTTCTTATGGGGTCCGAACAGTGAGCTTGCTCAGAAGAAAATAACTGTGCTTCCTACACACACGGCCATATCTAGTTCAATTCTGCTTAGGAATCTGACAAGAACAGTAGATCCTATTCAGTCCAATACACTCTACTTGCTGGGAACAGACGCATGTGCTATTGGTCCTGTGTATGGCAATGGGAGCGCAATAGTGACTATTCTTACCATAAAACAACTCATGCTCATAGGACCAGAAACTGCATGTGATTCAACTCCATTTAGGACTGGGATACAAATGCTAGCTCGCCTTACAAGAAACACACTCTGCTTTAGAGGAAAGAGCACTCTTCTACTCTACTGTGTTTCCTATGGGGTCCAAACAGTGAGCTTGCTCAGAACAAAAGAACTGTGCTTCCTACACACACGGACCATATGTAGTTCAACTCTGCTTAGGAAACTGACAAGAACAGTAGCTCCTCTTCAGTCCAATACATTGTACTTGCTGGGAACAGACGTGAGTGCTATTTGCACTGTGTATGGCAATGGGAGCACAATAGTGACTTTCCTTACCAGAAAACAACTCTTGCTCATAGGACCAGAAACTGCATGTGATTCAACTCCATTTAGGAATGGGAAACAAACGGTAGCTCTAATTACAAGAAATACACTCTGCTTTTGAGAAAAGAGCACTCTTCTACTCTACTGTGTTTCCTATTGGGTCCAAACAGTGAGCTTGCTCAGAACAAAAGTACTGTGCTTCCTACACACACGGACCATATGTAGTTCAACTCTGATAGGAAACTGACAAGAACAGTAGCTGCTCTTCAGTCCAATACACTGTACTTGCTGGGAACAGACCCGAGTGCTATTTGCACTGTGCATGGCAATGAGAACACAATAGTGACTTTCCTTACCAGAAAACAACTCTTGCTCATAGGACCACAAACTGCATGTGATTCAACGCCATTTAGGACTGGGAAACAAATGCTAGCTCGCCTTACAAAAACACACTCTGCTTTTGCGAAAAGAGCACTCTTCTACTCTACTGTGTTTCCTATAGGGCCAGAACAGTGAGCTTGCTCAGATCAAATGAACTGTGCTTCCTAGACACACGGGCCATATCTAGTTCAACTCTGCTTAGGAAACTGAGAAGAACAGTAGCTCCTTTTCAGTCGAATACACTGTATTTGCTGGGAACAGACACGAGTGCTATTTGCAGTGTGTATGGCAATTGGAGCACAATGTGACTTTCCTTACCAGAAAACAACTCTTGTTCGTAGGACCAGAAACTGCATGTGATTCAACTCCATTTAGGACTAGGAAACAAACGCTAGCTCGCCTTACAAAAAACACACTCTGCTTTAGATAAAAGAGCACTCATCTACTCTACTGTGTTTCCTATTGGGCCAGAACAGTGAGCTTGCTCAGAACATAAGAACTGTGCTTCCTAAACACATGGACCATATCTAGTTCAACTCTGCTTAGGAAACTGACAAGAACAGTAGCTCCTCTTCAGTACGATACACAGTAATTCCTGGGAACAGACGGGAGTGCTATTTGTACTGTGTATGGCAATGGGAGCGCAATAGCGACTTTCCTTACCAGAAAACAACTCTTGCTCGTAGGACCAGAAACTGCATGTGATTCAACTCCATTTAGGACTGGGAAAAAAACGCTAGCTCGACTTACAAGAAACACACTCTGCTTTTGCGAAAAGAGCACTCTTCTACTCTACTGTGTTTCTTATGGGGTCCGAACAGTGAGCTTGCTCAGAAGAAAATAACTGTGCTTCCTACACACACGGCCATATCTAGTTCAATTCTGCTTAGGAATCTGACAAGAACAGTAGATCCTATTCAGTCCAATACACTGTACTTGCTGGGAACAGACGCATGTGCTATTGGTCCTGTGTATGGCAATGGGAGCGCAATAGTGACTATTCTTACCATAAAACAACTCATGCTCATAGGACCAGAAACTGCATGTGATTCAACTCCATTTAGGACTGGGATACAAACGCTAGCTCGCCTTACAAGAAACACACTCTGCTTTAGAGGAAAGAGCACTCTTCTACTCTACTGTGTTTCCTATGGGGTCCAAACAGTGAGCTTGCTCAGAACAAAAGAACTGTGCTTCCTACACACAAGGACCATATGTAGTTCAACTCTGCTTAGGAAACTGACAAGAACAGTAGCTCCTCTTCAGTCCAATACATTGTACTTGCTGGGAACAGACGTGAGTGCTATTTGCACTGTGTATGGCAATGGGAGCACAATAGTGACTTTCCTTACCAGAAAACAACTCTTGCTCATAGGACCAGAAACTGCATGGGATTCAACTCCATTTAGGAATGGGAAACAAACGGTAGCTCTCCTTACAAGAAATACACTCTGCTTTTGAGAAAAGAGCACTCTTCTACTCTACTGTGTTTCCTATTGGGTCCAAACAGTGAGCTTGCTCAGAACAAAAGTACTGTGCTTCCTACACACACGGACCATATGTAGTTCAACTCTGATAGGAAACTGACAAGAACAGTAGCTGCTCTTCAGTCCAATACACTGTACTTGCTGGGAACAGACGCGAGTGCTATTTGCACTGTGCATGGCAATGAGAACACAATAGTGACTTTCCTTACCAGAAAACAACTCTTGCTCATAGGACCACAAACTGCATGTGATTCAACGCCATTTAGGACTGGGAAACAAATGCTAGCTCGCCTTACAAAAACACACTCTGCTTTTGCGAAAAGAGCACTCTTCTACTCTACTGTGTTTCCTATAGGGCCAGAACAGTGAGCTTGCTCAGATCAAATGAACTGTGCTTCCTAGACACACGGGCCATATCTAGTTCAACTCTGCTTAGGAAACTGAGAAGAACAGTAGCTCCTCTTCAGTCGAATACACTGTAACTTGCGGGAACAGACGGGAGTGCTATTCGCACTGTGTATGGCAATTGGAGCACAATGTTTCTTTCCTTACCAGAAAACAACTCTTGCTCGTAGGACCAGAAACTGCATGTGATTCAACTCCATTTAGGACTGGGAAACAAACGCTAGCTCGCCTTACAAGAAACACACTCTGCTTTTGAGAAAAGAGCACTCCTCTATTCTACTGTGTTTTCCTATGGGGTCCAAACAGTGAGCTTGCTCAGAACAAAAGAACTGTGCTTCCTACACACATGAACCATATCTAGTTCAACTCTGCTTAGGGAACTGACAAGAACAGTAGCTCCTCTTCAGTCCAATACACTGTACTTGCTGGGAACAGACGCTAGTGCTATTTGCACTGTGTATGGCAATAAGAGCGCAATAGTGACTTTCCTTACCAGAAAACATCTCTTTTTCATAGGACCAGAAACTGCATGTGATTCAACTCCATTTAGGACTGGGAAACAAACGCTAGCTTGCCTTACAAAAAACACACTCTGCTTTTGAGAAAAGAGCACTCTTCTCCTCTACTGTGTTTCCTATGGGGTCCGAACAGTGAGCTTGCTCAGAACAAAAGAACTGTGCTTCCTACACACACGGCCATATCTAGTTCAATTCTGCTTAGGAACCTGACAAGAACAGTAGATCCTCTTCAGTCCAATACAATGTACTTGCTGCGATCACACGCCAGTGCTATTTGTCCTGTGTATGGCAATGGCAGCGCAATAGTGACTCTTCTTACCAGAAAACAACTCTTGCTCGTAGTACCAGAAACTGCATGGGTTTCAACTCCATTTAGGACTGCGAAACAAACGCTAGGTCGCCTTATAAGAAACACACTCTGCTTTAGAGAAAAGAGCACTCTTCTACTCTACTGTGTTTCCTATAGGGTCCAAACAGTGAGCTTGCTCAGAACAAAAGAACTGTGCTTCCTACACACACGGATAATATCTAGTTCAACTCTGCATATTAAACTGACAAGAACAGTAGCACCTATTCAGTGCAATACACTGTACTTGCTGGGAACAGACGCGAGTGCTATTTGCACTCTGAATGGCAATGGGAGCACAATGTGACTTTCCTTACCAGAAAACAACTCTTGTTCGTAGGACCAGAAACTGCATGGGATTCAACTCCATTTAGGACTAGGAAACAAACGCTAGCTCGCCTTTCAAGAAACACAATCTGCTTTAGATAAAAGAGCACTCATCTACTCTACTGTGTTTCCTATAGGGCCAGAACAGTGAGCTTGCTCAGAACATAAGAACTGTGCTTCCTACACACAAGGGACATATCTAGTTCAACTCTGCTTAGGAAACTGACAAGAACAGTAGCTCCTCTTCAGTCCGATACACTGTAATTCCTGGGAACAGACGCGAGTGCTATTTGTACTGTGTATGGCAATGGGAGCACAATAGTGACTTTCCTTACCAGAAAACAGCTCTTGCTCGTAGGACCAGAAACTGAATGTGATTCAACTCCACTTAGGACTGGGAAACAAACGCTAGCTCGCCTTACAAGAATCACATTCTGCTTTTGAGAAAAGAGCACTCTTCTACTCTAAGGTGTTTCCTATGGGGTCCGAACAGTGAGCTTGCTCAGAACAAAAGAACTGTGCTTCCTACACACCCGTCCATATCTACTTCAATTCTGCTTAGGAACCTGACAAGAACAGTAGATCCTATTCAGTCCAATACACTGTACTTGCTGGGAACAGACGCATGTGCTATTGGTCCTGTGTATGGCAATGGCAGCGCAATAGTGACTCTTCTTACCAGAAAACAACTCTTGCTCGTAGGACCAGTAACTGCATGTGATTCCACTCCATTTAGGACTGGGAAACAAACGCTAGCTCGCCTTACAAGAAACACACTCTGCTTTTGAGAAAAGAGCACTCTTCTACTCTACTGTGTTTAATATGGGGTCCAAACAGTGAGCTTGCTCAGAACAAAAGAACTGTGCTTCCTACACACACGGAACATATCTAGTTAAACTCTGCTTAGGAAACTGCCAAGAACAGTAGCTCCTCTTCAGTCCGATACACTGTACTTTTGGGAACAGACATGAGTGCTATTTGGACTGTGTATGGCAATGGGAGCGCTATAGTGACTTTCCTTACCAGAAAACAACTCTTGCTCGTAGGACCAGAAACTGCATGTGATTCAACTCCATTTAGGAATGGGAAACAAATGGTAGCCTGCCTTACAAGAAACACACTCTGCTTTTGAGAAAAGAGCACTCTTCTACTCTACTGTGTTTCCTATGGGGTCCGAACAGTGAGGTTGCTCAGAACAAAAGAACTGTGCTTCCTACACACATGGCCATATCTATTTCAATTCTGCTTAAAAACCTGACAAGAACAGTAGATCCTCTTCAGTCCAATACACTGTACTTGCTGGGAACAGACGCCAGTGCTATTTGTCCTGTGTATGGCAATGGCAGCGCAATAGTGACTCTTCTTACCATAAAACAACTCTTGATCGTAGGACCAGAAACTGCATGTGATTCAACTCCATTTAGGACTGGGAAACAAACGCTAGCTCGCCTTACAAGAAACACACTCTGCTTTAGAGAAAAGTGAACTCTTCTACTCTACTGTGTTTCCTGTAGGGCCAGAAGACTGAGCTTGCTCAGAACAAAAGAACTGTGCTTCATACACACGGGCCATATCTAGTTCAACTCTGCTTAGGAAACTGACAAGAACAGTAGTTCCTATTCAGTCCAATACACTGTACTTGCTGGGAACAGACCCGAGTGCTATTTGCAATGTGTATGGCATTTGGAGCGCAATAGTGGCTCTTCTTACCAGAAAACAACTCTTGCTCGTAGTACCAAAAACTGCCTGTGACTCAACTCCATTTAGGACTGGGAAACAAACGCGAGCTTGCCTTACAAGAAACACACTCTGCTTTAGAGAAAAGAGCACTCTTCTACTCTACTGTGTTTCCTATAGGGCCAGAACATTGAGCTTGCTCAGAACATAAGAACTGTGCTTCCTAGACACACGGGACATATCTAGTTCAACTCTGCTTAGGAAACTGAGAAGAACAGTAGCTCCTCTTCACTCCAATACACTGTACTTGCTGGGAACAGACGCGAGTTCTATTTGCACTGTGTATGACAATGGGAGCACAATAGTGACTTTCCTTACCAGAAAACAACTCTTGCTCTTAGGACCAGAAACTGCATGGGATTCAACTCCATTTAGGACTGGGAAACAAAAGTTAGCTTGCCTTACAAGAAACACACTCTGCTTTAGAGAAAAGAGCACTCTTCTACTCTACTGTTTTTCCTATGGGGTCCAAACAGTGAGCTTGCTCAGAACAAAAGAACTGTGCTTCCTACACACACGGACCATATGTAGTTCAACTCTGCTTAGGAAACTGACAAGAACAGTAGCTCCTCTTCAGTCCAATACACTGTACTTGCTGGGAACAGACGCGAGTGCTATTTGCATTGTGTATGGCAATGAGAACGCAATAGTGACTTTCCTTACCAGAAAACAATTCTTGCTCGTAGGACCAGAAACTTCATGTGATTCAACTCCATTTAGGACTGGGAAACAAACGCTAGCTCGCCTTAAAAGAAACACACTCTTCTTTAGAGGAAAGAGCAATCTTCTACTCTACTGTGTTTCCTATGGGGCCCAAAAACAGTGAGCTTGCTCAGAATATAATAACTGTGCTTCCTAGACACATGGGCCATATCTAGTTCAACTCTGCTTAGGAAATTGAGAACAGTAGCTCCTCTTCACTTCAATACACTGTACTTGCTGGGAACAGACACAAGTGCTATTTGCACTGTGTATGGCAATGGGAGCACAATGTGACTTTCCTTACCAGAAAACAACTCTTGTTCGTAGGACCAGAAACTGCATGTGATTCAACTCCATTTAGGACTAGGAAACAAACGCTAGCTCGCCTTACAAGAAACACACTCTGCTTTAGATAAAAGAGCACTCATCTACTCTACTGTGTTTCCTATAGGGCCAGAACATTGAGCTTGCTCAGAACATAAGAACTGTGCTTCCTACACACACGGGCCATATCTACTTCAACTCTGCTTAGGAAACTGACAAGAACAGTAGCTCCTTTTCAGTCCGATACACTGTAATTCCTGGGAACAGACGCGAGTGCTATTTGTACTGTGTATGGCAATGGGAGCGCAATAGTGACTTTCCTTACCAGAAAACAACTCTTGCTGGTAGTACCAAAAACTGCCTGTGACTCAACTCCATTTAGGACTGGGAAACAAACGCGAGCTCGCCTTACAAGAAACACACTCTGCTTTAGAGAAAAGAGCACTCTTCTACTCTACTGTGTTTCCTATATGGCAAGAACATTGTGCTTGCTCAGAACATAATAACTGTGCTTCCTAGACACACGGGACAAATCTAGTTCAACTCTGCTTAGGACACTGAGAAGAACAGTAGCTCCTCTTCACTCCAATACACTGTACTTGCTGGGAACAGACGCGAGTTCTATTTGCACTGTGTATGGCAATGGGAGCACAATAGTGACTTTCCTTACCAGACAACAACCCTTGCTCTTAGGACCAGAAACTGCATGGGATTCAACTCCATTTAGGACTGGGAAACAAAAGCTAGCTTGCCTTACAAGAAACACACTCTGCTTTAGAGAAAAGAGCACTCTTCTACTCTACTGTTTTTCCTATGGGGTCCAAACAATGAGCTTGCTCAGAACAAAAGAACTGTGCTTCCTACACACACGGACCAATGTAGTTCAACTCTGCTTAGGAAACTGACAAGAACAGTAGCTCCTCTTCAGTCCAATACACTGTACTTGATGGGAACATACGCGAGTGCTATTTGCACTGTGTATGGCAATGAGAACGCAATAGTGACTTTCCTTACCAGAAAACAACTCTTGCTCGTAGGACCACAAACTGCACGTGATTCAACGCCGTTTAGGACTGGGAAACAAATGCTAGCTCACCTTACAAAAACACACTCTGCTTTTGCGAAAAGAGCACTCTTCTACTCTACTGTGTTTCCTATAGGGCCAGAACAGTGAGCTTGCTCAGATCAAATGAACTGTGCTTCCTAGACACACGGGCCTTATCTAGTTCAACTCTGCATAGGAAACTGACAAGAACAGTAGCTCCTCTTCAGTCCAATACACTGTACTTGCTGGGAACAGACGCGAGTGCTATTTGCACTGTGTATGGCAATGAGAACACAATAGTGACTTTCCTTACCAGAAAACAACTCTTGCTCGTAGGACCACAAACTGCATGTGATTCAACGCCATTTAGGACTGGGAAACAAATGTTAGCTCGCCTTACAAGAAAAACACTCTGCTTTAGAGAAAAGAGCACTCTTCTACTCTACTGTGTTTAATATGGGGTCCAAACAGTGAGCTTGCTCAGAACAAAAGAACTGTGCTTCCTACACACACGGAACATATCTAGTTAAACTCTGCTTAGGAAACTGACAAGAACAGTAGCTCCTCTTCAGTCTGATACACTGTACTTGCTGGGAACAGACATGAGTGCTATTTGCACTGTGTATGGCAATGGGAGCGCTATAGTGACTTTCCTTACCAGAAAACAACTCTTGCTCGTAGGACCAGAAACTGCATGTGATTCAACTCCATTTATGAATGGGAAACAAACGGTAGCTCGCCTTACAAGAAACACACTCTGCTTTTGAGAAAAGAGCACTCTTCTACTCTACTGTGTTTCCTATGGGGTCCGAACAGTGAGGTTGCTCAGAACAAAAGAACTGTGCTTCCTACACACACGGCCATATCTATTTCAATTCTGCTTAAAAACCTGACAAGAACAGTAGATCCTCTTCAGTCCAATACACTGTACTTGCTGGGAACAGACGCCAGTGCTATTTGTCCTGTGTATGGCAATGGCAGCGCAATAGTGACTCTTCTTACCAGAAAACAACTCTTGCTCGTAGGACCACAAACTGCATGTGATTCAACGCCGTTTAGGACTGGGAAACAAATGCTAGCTAGCCTTACAAAAACACACTCTGCTTTTGCGAAAAGAGCACTCTTCTACTCTACTGTGTTTCCTATAGGACCAGAACAGTGAGCTTGCTCAGATCAAATGAACTGTGCTTCCTAGACACACGGGCCTTATCTAGTTCAACTCTGCTTACCAAACTGAGAAGAACAGTAGCTCCTCTTCAGTCCAATACACTGTAAGTGCTGGGAACAGACGGGAGTGCTATTTGCACTGTGTATGGCAATGGGAGCACAATGTGACTTTCCTTACAAGAACAACTCTTGTTTGTAGGACCAGAAACTGCATGTGATTCAACTCCATTTAAGACTAGGAAACAAACGCTAGCTCGCCTTACAAGAAACATACTCTTCTTTAGATAAAAGAGCACTCATCTACTCTACTGTGTTTCCTATAGGGCCAGAACAGTGAGCTTGCTCAGAACATAGGAACTGTGCTTCCTACACACACGGGCCATATCTAGTTCAACTCTGCTTAGGAAACTGACAAGAACAGTAGCTCCTCTTCAGTCCGATACACTGTACTTGCTGGGAACAGACTCGAGTGCTATTTGTACTGTGTATGGCAATGGGAGCGCAATAGTGACTTTCCTTACCAGAAAACAACTCTTGCTCGTAGGACCAGAAACTTCATGTGATTCAACTCCATTTAGGACTGGGAAACAAACGCTAGCTCGCCTTAAAAGAAACACACTCTTCTTTAGAGGAAAGAGCACTCTTCTACTCTACTGTGTTTCCTATGGGGCCCAAAAACAGTGAGCTTGCTCAGAACATAATAACTGTGCTTCCTAGACACATGGGCCATATCTAGTTCAACTCTGCTTAGGAAACTGAGAACAGTAGCTCCTCTTCACTTCAATACACTGTACTTGCTGGGAACAGACGCGAGTGCTATTTGCACTGTGTATGGCAATGGGAGCACAATGTGACTTTCCTTACCAGAAAACAACTCTTGTTCGTAGGACCAGAAACTGCATGTGATTCAACTCCATTTAGGACTAGGAAACAAACGCTAGCTCGCCTTACAAGAAACACACTCTGCTTTAGATAAAAGAGCACTCATCTACTCTACTGTGTTTCCTATAGGGCCAGAACATTGAGCTTGCTCAGAACATAAGAACTGTGCTTCCTACACACACGGGCCATATCTAGTTCAACTCTGCTTAGGAAACTGACAAGAACAGTAGCTCCTTTTCAGTCCAATACACTGTACTTGCTGGGAACAGACGCGAGTGCTATTTGTACTGTGTATGGCAATGGGAGCGCAATAGTGACTTTCCTTACCAGAAAACAACTCTTGCTGGTAGTACCAAAAACTGCCTGTGACTCAACTCCATTTAGGACTGGGAAACAAACCCGAGCTCGCCTTACAAGAAACACACTCTGCTTTAGAGAAAAGAGCACTCTTCTACTCTACTGTGTTTCCTACAGGGCAAGAACATTGTGCTTGCTCAGAACATAATAACTGTGCTTCCTAGACACAAGGGACATATCTAGTTCAACTCTGCTTAGGAAACTAAGAAGAACAGTAGCTCCTCTTCAATCCAATACACTGTACTTGCTGGGAACAGACGCGAGTTCTATTTGCACTGTGTATGGCAATGGGAGCACAATAGTGACTTTCCTTACCAGAAAACAACCTTTGCTCTTAGGACCAGAAACTGCATGGGATTCAACTCCATTTAGGACTGGGAAACAAAAGCTAGCTTGCCTTACAAGAAACACACTCTGCTTTAGAGAAAAGAGCACTCTTCTACTCTACTGTTTTTCCTATGGGGTCCAAACAATGAACTTGCTCAGAACAAAAGAACTGTGCTTCCTACACACACGGACCATATGTAGTTCAACTCTGCTTAGAAAACTGACAAGAACAGTAGCTCCTCTTCAGTCCAATACACTGTACTTGATGGGAACATTCGCGAGTGCTATTTGCACTGTGTATGGCAATGAGAACGCAATAGTGACTTTCCTTACCAGAAAACAACTCTTGCTCGTAGGACCACAAACTGCATGTGATTCAACGCCATTTAGGACTGGGAAACAAATGCTAGCTCACCTGACAAAAACACACTCTGCTTTTGCAAAAAGAGCACTCTTCTACTCTACTGTGTTTCCTATAGGGCCAGAACAGTGAGCTTGCTCAGATCAAATGTACTGTGCTTCCTAGACACACGGGCCTTATCTAGTTCAACTCTGCATAGGAAACTGACAAGAACAGTAGCTCCTCTTCAGTCCAATACACTGTACTTGCTGGGAACAGACGCGAGTGCTATTTGCACTGTGTATGGCAATGGGAGCACAATGTGACTTTCCTTACCAGAAAACAACTCTTGTTCGTAGGACCACAAACTGCATGTGATTCAACGCCATTTAGGACTGGGAAACAAATGCTAGCTCGCCTTACAAGAAAAACATTCTGCTTTAGAGAAAAGAGCACTCTTCTGCTCCACTCTGTTTCCTAGGGGTCCAAACAGTGAGCTTGCTCAGAACAAAAGAACTGTGCTTCCTACACACACGGACCATATCTAGTTCAATTCTGCTTAGGAACCTGACAAGAACAGTAGATCCTATTCAGGCCAATACACTGTACTTGCTGGGAACAGACGCATGTCCTATTGGTCCTGTGTATGGCAATGGCAGCGCAATAGTGACTCTTCTTACCATAAAACAACTCTTGCTCATAGGACCACAAACTGCATGTGATTCCACTCCATTTAGGACTGGGAAACAAACGCTAGCTCGCCTTACAAGAAACACACTCTGCTTTAGAGAAAAGAGCACTCTTCTACTCTACTGTGTTTAATATGGGGTCCAAACAGTGAGCTTGCTCAGAACAAAAGAACTGTGCTTCCTACACACACGGAACATATCTAGTTAAACTCTGCTTAGGAAACTGACAAGAACAGTAGCTCCTCTTCAGTCCGATACACTGTACTTGCTGGGAACAGACATGAGTGCTATTTGCACTGTGTATGGCAATGGGAGCGCTATAGTGACTATCCTTACCAGAAAACAACTCTTGATCGTAGGACCAGAAACTGCATGTGATTCAAGTCCATATAGGACTGGGAAACAAACGCTAGCTCGCCTTACAAGAAACACACTCTGCTTTAGAGAAAAGAGCACTCTTCTACTCTACTGTGTTTTCTATAGGGCCAGAACAGTGAGCTTGCTCAGAACAAAAGAACTGTGCTTCATACACACGGGCCATATCTAGTTCAACTCTGCTTAGGAAACTGACAAGAACAGTAGCTACTCTTCAGTCTGATACACTGTAATTCCTGGGAACAGACGCGAATGCTATTTGTACTGTGTATGGCAATGGGAGCGCAATAGTGACTTTCCTTACCAGAAAACAACTCTTGCTCGTAGTACCAAAAACTGCCTGTGACTCAACTCCATTTAGGACTGGGAAACAAACGCGAGCTTGCCTTACAAGAAACACACTCTGCTTTAGAGAAAAGAGCACTCTTCTACTCTACTGTGTTTCTTATAGGGCCAGAACATTGAGCTTGCTCAGAACATAAGAACTGTGCTTCCTAGACACACGGGACATATCTAGTTCAACTCTGCTTAGGAAACTGAGAAGAACAGTAGCTCCTCTTCACTCCAATACACTGTAATTGCTGGGAACAGACGCGAGTTCTATTTGCACTGTGTATGGCAATGGGAGCACAATAGTGACTTTCCTTACCAGAAAACAACTCTTGCTCTTAGGACCAGAAACTGCATGGGATTCAACTCCATTTAGGACTGGGAAACAAAAGCTAGCTTGCCTTACAAGAAACACACTCTGCTTTAGAGAAAAGAGCACTCTTCTACTCTACTGTTTTTCCTATGGGGTCCAAACAGTGAGCTTGCTCAGAACAAAAGAACTGTGCTTCCTACACACACGGACCATATGTAGTTCAACTCTGCTTAGGAAACTGACAAGAACAGTAGCTCCTCTTCAGTCCAATACACTGTACTTGCTGGGAACAGACGCGAGTGCTATTTGCACTGTGTATGGCAATGAGAACGCAATAGTGACTTTCCTTACCAGAAAACAACTCTTGCTCGTAGGACCACAAACTTCATGTGATTCAACGCCGTTTATGACTGGGAAACAAATGCTAGCTAGCCTTACAAAAACACACTCTGCTTTTGCGAAAAGAGCACTCTTCTACTCTACTGTGTTTCCTATAGGGCCAGAACAGTGAGCTTGCTCAGATCAAAAGAACTGTGCTTCCTACACACACGGGCCATATCTAGCTCAACTCTGCTTAGGAAACTGACAAGAACAGTAGCTCCTCTTCAGTCCGATACACTGTACTTGCTGGGAACAGACGCGAGTGCTATTTGCACTGTGTATGGCAATGGGAGCGCAATAGTGACTTTCCTTACCAGAAAACATCTCTTGCTCGTAGGACCAGAAACTGCATGTGATTCAAGTCCATTTAAGACTGGGAAACAAACGCTAGCTTGCCTTACAAAAAACACACTCTGCTTTTGAGAAACGAGCACTCTTCTCCTCTCATGTGTTTCCTATGGGGTCCGAACAGTGAGCTTGCTCAGAACAAAAGAACTGTGCTTCCTACACACACGGCCATATCTAGTTCAATTCTGCTTAGGAACCTGACAAGAACAGTAGATCCTCTTCAGTCCAATACACTGTACTTGCTGCGATCAGACGCCAGTGCTATTTGTCCTGTGTATGGCAATGTCAGTGTAATAGTGACTCTTCTTACCAGAAAACAACTCTTGCTCGTAGGACCACAAACTGCATGTGATTCAACGCCGTTTAGGACTGGGAAACAAATGCTAGCTAGCCTTACAAAAACACACTCTGCTTTTGCGAAAAGAGCACTCTTCTACTCTACTGTGTTTCCTATAGGACCAGAACAGTGAGCTTGCTCAGATCAAATGAACTGTGCTTCCTAGACACACGGACCTTACCTAGTTCAACTCTGCTTACCAAACTGAGAAGAACAGTAGCTCCTCTTCAGTCCAATACACTGTAAGTGCTGGGAACAGACGGGAGTGCTATTTGCACTGTGTATGGCAATGGGAGCACAATGTGACTTTCCTTACCAGAAAACAACTCTTGTTTGTAGGACCAGAAACTGCATGTGATTCAACTCCATTTAAGACTAGGAAACAAACGCTAGCTCGCCTTACAAGAAACACACTCTTCTTTAGATAAAAGAGCACTCATCTACTCTACTTTGTTTCCTATAGGGCCAGAACAGTGAGCTTGCTCAGAACATAGGAACTGTGCTTCCTACACACACGGGCCATATCTAGTTCAACTCTGCTTAGGAAACTGACAAGAACAGTAGCTCCTCTTCAGTCCGATACACTGTACTTGCTGGGAACAGACTTGAGTGCTATTTGTACTGTGTATGGCAATGGGAGCGCAATAGTGACTTTCCTTACCAGAAAACAACTCTTGCTCGTAGGACCAGAAACTTCATGTGATTCAACTCCATTTAGGACTGGGAAACAAACGCTAGCTCGCCTTAAAAGAAACACACTCTTCTTTAGAGGAAAGAGCACTCTTCTACTCTACTGTGTTTCCTATGGGGCCCAAAAACAGTGAGCTTGCTCAGAACATAATAACTGTGCTTCCTAGACACATGGGCCATATCTAGTTCAACTCTGCTTAGGAAACTGAGAACAGTAGCTCCTCTTCACTTCAATACACTGTACTTGCTGGGAACAGACGGGAGTGCTATTTGCACTGTGTATGGCAATGGGAGCACAATGTGACTTTCCTTACCAGAAAACAACTCTTGTTCGTAGGACCAGAAACTGCATGTGATTCAACTCCATTTAGGACTAGGAAACAAACGCTAGCTCGCCTTACAAGAAACACACTCTGCTTTAGATAAAAGAGCACTCATCTACTCTACTGTGTTTCCTATAGGGCCAGAACATTGAGATTGCTCAGAACATAAGAACTGTGCTTCCTACACACACAGGCCATATCTAGTTCAACTCTGCTTAGGAAACTGACAAGAACAGTAGCTCCTTTTCAGTCCAATACACTGTACTTGCTGGGAACAGACGCGAGTGCTATTTGTACTGTGTATGGCAATGGGAGCGCAATAGTGACTTTCCTTACCAGAAAACAACTCTTGCTGGTAGTACCAAAAACTGCCTGTGACTCAACTCCATTTAGGACTGGGAAACAAACCCGAGCTCGCCTTCCAAGAAACACACTCTGCTTTAGAGAAAAGAGCACTCTTCTACTCTACTGTGTTTCCTACAGGGCAAGAACATTGTGCTTGCTCAGAACATAATAACTGTGCTTCCTAGACACACGGGACATATCTAGTTCAACTCTGCTTAGGAAACTGAGAAGAACAGTAGCTCCTCTTCACTCCAATACACTGTACTTGCTGGGAACAGACGCGAGTTCTATTTGCACTGTGTATGACAATGGGAGCACAATAGTGACTTTCCTTACCAGAAAACAACTCTTGCTCGTAGGACCACAAACTGCATGGGATTCAACTCCATTTAGGACTGGGAAACAAAAGCTAGCTTGCCTTACAAAAAACACACTCTGCTTTAGAGAAAAGAGCACTCTTCTACTCTACTGTTTTTCCTATGGGGTCCAAACAATGAGCTTGCTCAGAACAAAAGAACTGTGCTTCCTACACACACGGACCATATGTAGTTCAACTCTGCTTAGGAAACTGACAAGAACAGTAGCTCCTCTTCAATCCAATACACTGTACTTGATGGGAACATACGCGAGTGCTATTTGCACTGTGTATGGCAATGAGAACGCAATAGTGACTTTCCTTACCAGAAAACAACTCTTGCTCGTAGGACCACACACTGCATGTGATTCAATGCCATTTAGGACTGGGAAACAAATGCTAGCTCACCTTACAAAAACACACTCTGCTTTTGCGAAAAGAGCACTCTTCTACTCTACTGTGTTTCCTATAGGGCCAGAACAGTGAGCTTGCTCAGATCAAATGAACTGTGCTTCCTAGACACACGGGCCTTATCTAGTTCAACTCTGCATAGGAAACTGACAAGAACAGTAGCTCCTCTTCAGTCCAATACACTGTACTTGCTGGGAACAGACGCGAGTGCTATTTGCACTGTGTATGGCAATGAGAACACAATAGTGACTTTCCTTACCAGAAAACAACTCTTGCTCGTAGGACCACAAACTGCATGTGATTCAACGCCATTTAGGACTGGGAAACAAATGCTAGCTCGCCTTACAAGAAAAACACTCTGCTTTAGAGAAAAGAGCTCTCTTCTACTCCACTGTGTTTCCTAGGGGTCCAAACAGTGAGCTTGCTCAGAACAAAAGAACTGTGCTTCCTACACACACGGACCATATCTAGTTCAATTCTGCTTAGGAACCTGACAAGAACAGTAGATCCTATTCAGGCCAATACACTGTACTTGCTGGGAACAGACGCATGTGCTATTGGTCCTGTGTATGGCAATGGCAGCGCAATAGTGACTCTTCTTACCATAAAACAACTCTTGCTCGTAGGACCAGAAACTGCATGTGATTCCACTCCATTTAGGACTGGGAAACAAACGCTAGCTCGCCTTACAAGAAACACACTCTGCTTTAGAGAAAAGAGCACTCTTCTACTCTACTGTGTTTAATATGGGGTCCAAACAGTGAGCTTGCTCAGAACAAAAGAACTGTGCTTCCTACACACACGGACATATCTAGTTAAACTCTGCTTAGGAAACTGACAAGAACAGTAGCTCCTCTTCAGTCCGATACACTGTACTTGCTGGGAACAGACATGAGTGCTATTTGCACTGTGTATGGCAATGGGAGCGCAATAGTGACTTTCCTTACCAGAAAACAACTCTTGCTCGTAGGACCAGAAACTGCATGTGATTCAACTCCATTTAGGAATGGGAAACAAACGGTAGCTCGCCTTACAAGAAACACACTCTGCTTTTGAGAAAAGAGCACTCTTCTACTCTACTGTGTTTCCTACGGGGTCCGAACAGTGAGGTTGCTCAGAACAAAAGAACTGTGCTTCCTACACACACGGCCATATCTATTTCAATTCTGCTTAAAAACCTGACAAGAACAGTAGATCCTCTTCAGTCCAATACACTGTACTTGCTGGGAACAGACGCCAGTGCTATTTGTCCTGTGTATGGCAATGGCAGCGCAATAGTGACTCTTCTTACCATAAAACAACTCTTGCTCGTAGGACCAGAAACTGCATGTGATTCAAGTCCATATAGGACTGGGAAACAAACGCTAGCTTGCCTTACAAGAAACACACTCTGCTTTAGAGAAAAGAGCACTCTTCTACTCTACTGTGTTTCCTATAGGGCCAGAACAGTGAGCTTGCTCAGAACAAAAGAACTGTGCTTCATACACACGGGCCATATCTAGTTCAACTCTGCTTAGGAAACTGACAAGAACAGTAGCTACTCTTCAGTCTGATACACTGTAATTCCTGGGAACAGACGCCAGTGCTATTTGTACTGTGTATGGCAATGGGAGCGCAATAGTGACTTTCCTTACCAGAAAACAACTCTTGCTTGTAGTACCAAAAACTGCCTGTGACTCTACTCCATTTAGGACTGGGAAACAAAAGCTAGCTTGCCTTACAAGAAACACACTCTGCTTTAGAGAAAAGAGCACTCTTCTACTCTACTGTTTTTCCTATGGGGTCCAAACAGTGAGCTTGCTCAGAACAAAAGAACTGTGCTTCCTACACACACGGACCATATGTAGTTCAACTCTGCTTAGGAAACTGACAAGAACAGTAGCTCCTCTTCAGTCCAATACACTGTACTTGCTGGGAACAGACGCGAGTGCTATTTGCACTGTGTATGGCAATGAGAACGCAATAGTGACTTTCCTTACCAGAAAACAACTCTTGCTCGTAGGACCACAAACTGCGTGTGATTCAACGCCGTTTAGGACTGGGAAACAAATGCTGGCTAGCCTTACAAAAACACACTCTGCTTTTGCGAAAAGAGCACTCTTCTACTCTACTGTGTTTCCTATAGGGCCAGAACAGTGAGCATGCTCAGATCAAATGAACTGTGCTTCCTAGACACACGGGCCTTATCTAGTTCAACTCTGTTTACCAAACTGAGAAGAACAGTAGCTCCTCTTCAGTCCAATACACTGTAAGTGCTGGGAACAGACGGGAGTGCTATTTGCACTGTGTATGGCAATGGGAGCACAATGTGACTTTCCTTACCAGAAAACAACTCTTGTTCGTAGGACCAGAAACTGCATGTGATTCAACTCCATTTGGGACTAGGAAACAAACGCTAGCTCGCATTACAAGAAACACACTCTTCTTTAGATAAAAGAGCACTCATCTACTCCACTGTGTTTCCTATTGGGCCAGAACAGTGAGCTTGCTCAGAACATAAGAACTGTGCTTCCTACACACACGGGCCTTATCTAGTTCAACTCTGCTTAGGAAACTGACAAGAACAGTAGCTCCTCTTCAGTCCGATACACTGTACTTGCTGGGAACAGACGCGAGTGCTATTTGCACTGTGTATGGCAATGGGAGCGCAATAGTGACTTTCCTTACCAGAAAACAACTCTTGCTCGTAGGACCAGAAACTGCATGTGATTCAACTCCATTTAAGACTGGGAAACAAACGATAGCTCGCCTTACAAGAAACACACTCTGATTTTGAGAAAAGAGCACTCTTCTACTCTACTGTGTTTCCTATGGAGTCTGAACAGTGAGCTTGCTCAGAAAAAAAGAACTGTGCTTCCTACACACCCGGCCATATCTAGTTCAATTCTGTTTAGGAACCTGACAAGAACAGTAGATCCTATTCAGTCCAATACACTGTACTTGCTGGGAACAGACGCATGTGCCTTTGGTCCTGTGTATGGCAATGGGAGCGCAATAGTGACTATTCTTACCATAAAACAACTCATGTTCGTAGGACCAGAAACTACATGTGATTCCACTCCATTTAGGACTGGGAAACAAACGCTAGCTTGCCTTACATGAAACACACTCTGCTTTAGAGAAAAGAGCACTCTTCTACTCTACTGTTTTTCCTATGTGGTCCAAACAGTGAGCTTGCTCAGAACAAAAGAACTGTGCTTCCTACACACACGGACCATATCTAGTTCAACTCTGCTTAGGAAACTGACAAGAACAGTAGCTCCTCTTCAGTCCGATACACTGTACTTGCTGGGAACAGACGTGAGTGCTAATTCCACTGTGTATGGCAATGGGAGCGCTATAGTGACTTTCCTTACCAGAAAACAACTCTTGCTTGTAGGACCAGAAACTGCATGTGATTCAACTCCATTTAGGAATGGGAAACAAAGGGTAGCTTGCCTTACAAGAAACACACTCTGCTTTTGAGAAAAGAGCACACTTCTACTCTACTGTGTTTACTATGGGGTACGAAGAGTGAGCTTGCTCAGAACAAAAGAACTGTGCTTCCTACACACACGGCCATATCTACTTCAATTCTGCTTAGGAACCTGACAAGAACAGTAGATCCTATTCAGTCCAATACACTGTACTTGCTGGGAAATGACGCATGTGCTATTGGTCCTGTGTATGGCAATGGGAGTGCAATAGTGACTATTCTTACCATAAAACAACTCATGCTCGTAGGACCAGAAACTGCATGTGATTCTACTCCATTTAGGACTGGGATACAAACGCTAGCTCGCCTTACAAGAAACACACTCTGCTTTAGAGGAATGAGCACTCTTCTACTCTACTGTGTTTCCTATGGGGTCCAAACAGTGAGTTTGCTCAGAACATAATAACTGTGCTTCCTAGACACATGGGCCATATCTAGTTCAACTCTGCTTAGGAAACTGAGAAGAACAGTAGCTCCTCTTCACTTCAATACACTTTACATGCTGGGAACAGACGCGAGTGCTATTTGCACTGTGTATGGCAATGGGAGCACAATGTGACTTTCCTTACCAGAAAACAACTCTTGTTCGTAGGACCAGAAACTGCATGTAATTCAACTCCATTTAGGACTAGGAAACAAACGCTAGCTTGCCTTACAAGAAACACACTCTGCTTTAGATAAAAGAGCACTCATCTACTCTACTGTGTTTCCTATAGGGCCAGAACAGTGAGCTTGCTAAGAACATAGGAACTGTGCTTCCTGCACACACGGGCCATATCTAGTTCAACTCTGCTTAGGAAACTGACAAGAACAGTAGCTCCTCTTCAGCCCGATACACTGTAATTCCTGGGAACAGACGCGAGTGCTATTTGTACTGTGTATGGCAAAGGGAGCGCAATAGTGTCTTTCCTTACGAGAAAACAACTCTTGCTCGTAGGACGAGAAACTGCATGTGATTCAACTCTATTTAGGACTGGGAAACAAACGCTAGCTCGCCTTACAAGAAACACACTCTGCTTTTGAGAAAAGAGCACTCTTCTTCTCTACTGTGTTTCTTATGGGGTCTGAACAGTGAGCTTGCTCAGAACAAAAGAACTGTTCTTCCTACACACACGGCCATATCTAGTTCAATTCTGCTTAGGAACCTGACAATAACAGTAGATCCTATTCAGTCCAATACACTGTATTTGCTGGGAACAGACGCCAGTTCTATTGGTCCTGTGTATGGAAATGGGAGAGCAATAGTGACTATTCTTACCATAAAACAACTCATGCTCGTAGGACCAGAAACTGCATGTGATTCAACTCCATTTAGGACTGGGATACAAACGCTAGCTCGCCTTACAAGAAACACACTCTGCTTTAGAGGAAAGAGCACTCTTCTACTCTACAGTTTTTCCTATGGGGTCCAAACAGTGAGCTTGCTCAGAACAAAAGAACTGTGCTTTTTACACACACGGAGCATATCTAGTTCAACTCTGCTTAGGAAACTGACAAGAACAGTAGCTCCTCTTCAGTCCAATACACTGTACTTGCTGGGAACAGACGCGAGTGCTATTTGCACTGTGTATGGCATTTGGAGAGCAATAGTGACTCTTCTTACCAGAAAACAACTCTTGCTGGTAGTACCAAAAACTGCCTGTGACTCAACACCATTTAGGACTGGGAAACAAACGCGAGCTCGCTTTACAAGAAACACACTCTGGATTAGAGAAAAGAGCACTCCTCTACTCTACTGTGTTTCCTATAGGGCCAGAACATTGAGCTTGCTCAGAACATAATAACTGTGCTTCCTAGACACACGGGCCATATCTAGTTCAACTCTGCTTAGGAAACTGAGAAGAACAGTAGCTCCTCTTCACTCCAATACACTGTACTTGCTGGGAACAGACGCGAGTGCAATTTGCACTGTGAATGGCAATGGGAGCGCAATAGTGACTTTCCTTACCAGAAAACAACTCTTGCTCTTAGGTCCAGAAACTGCATGGGATTCAACTCCATTTAGGACTGGGAAACAAAAGCTAGCTCGCCTTACAAGAAACACACTCTGCTTTAGAGAACAGAGCACTCTTCTACTCTACTGTGTTTCTTATGGGGTCCAAACAGTGAGCTTGCTCAGAACAAAAGAACTGTGCTTCCTACACACACGGCCATATCTAGTTCAATTGTGCTTAGGAACCTGACAAGAACAGTAGATCCTATTCAGTCCAATACACTGTACTTGCTGGGAACAGACACATGAGCTATTGGTCCTGTGTGTGGCAATGGGAGCGCAATAGTGACTATTCTTACCATAAAACAACCCATGCTCGTAGGACCAGAAACTGCATGTGATTCAACTCCATTTAGGACTTGGATACAAACGCTAGCTCGCCTTACAAGAAACACACTCTGCTTTAGAGAAAAGAGCACTCTTCTACTCTACTGTGTTTCCTATGGGGTCCAAACAGTGAGCTTGCTCAGAACAAAAGAACTGTGCTTCCTACACACACGGAGCATATCTAGTTCATCTCTGCTTAGGAAACTGACAAGAAAAGTAGCTCCTCTTCAGTCCAATACACTGTACTTGCTGGGAACAGACGCGAGTGCTATTTGCACTGTGTATGGCATTTAGAGCGCAATAGTGACTCTTCTTACCAGAACACAAGTCTTGCTGGTAGTACCAAAAACTGCCTGTGACTCAACTCCATTTAGGACTGGGAAACAAACGCGAGCTCGCCTTACAAGAAACACACTCTGCTTTAGAGAAAAGAGCACTCCTCTACTCTACTGTGTTTCCTATAGGGCCAGAACATTGAGCTTGCTCAGAACATAATAACTGTGCTTCCTAGACACACGGGCCATATCTAGTTCAACTCTGCTTAGGAAACTGAGAAAAACAGTAGCTCCTCTTCACTCCAATACACTGTACTTGCTGGGAACAGACGCGAGTGCTATTTGCACTGTGTATGGCAATGGGAGCACAATAGTGACTTTCCTTACCAGAAAACAACTCTTGCTCTTAGGACCAGAAACTGCATGGGATTCAACTCCATGTATGACTGGGAAACAAAAGCTAGCTCGCCTTACAAGAAACACACTCTGCTTTAGAGAAAAGAGCACTCTTCTATTCTACTGTGTTTCCTATGGGGTCCAAACAGTGAGCTTGCTCAGAACAAAAGAACTGTGCTTCCTACACACACGGCCATATCTAGTTCAATTCTGCTTAGGAACCTGACAAGAACAGTAGATCCTCTTCAGTCCAATACACTGTACTTGCTGCGATCAGACTCCAATGATATTTGCACTGTGTATGGCAATGAGAACGCAATAGTGACTTTCCTTACCAGAAAACAACTCTTGCTCGTAGGAATAGAAACTGCATGTGATTCAATGCCATTGAGGACTGGGAAACAAACGCTAGCTCGCATTACAAGAAACACACTCTGCTCTAGAGAAAAGAGCACTCTTCTATTCTACTGTGTTTCCTATGGGGTTCAAACAGTGAGCTTGCTCAGAACAAAAGAACTGTGCTTCCTACACACACGGACCATATGTAGTTCAACTCTGCTTAGGAAACTGACAAGAACAGTAGCTCCTATTCAGTCCAATACACTGTACTTGCTGGGAAAAGACGCGAGTGCTATTTGCCCTGTGTATGGCAATGGGAGCGCAATAGTGACTTTCCTTACCAGAAAACTACTCTTGTTCGTAGGACTAGAAACTGCATGTGATTCAACTCCATTTAGGACTGGGAAACACAAGCTAGCTCTCCTTACAAGAAACACACTCTGCTTTTGAGAAAAGAGCACTCTTTTATTCTACTGTGTTTCCTATGGGGTCCGAACAGTGAGGTTGCTCACAACAAAAGAACTGTGCTTCCTACACACACGGATAATATCTAGTTCAACTCTGCTTAGGAAACTGACAAGAACAGTATCACCTCTTCAGTCCAATACACTGTACTTGCTGGGAACACACGCGAGTGCTATTTGCACTGTGTATGGCAATGAGAACGCAATAGTGACTTTCCTTACCAGAAAACAATTCTTGCTCGTAGGACCAGAAACTTCATGTGATTCAACTCCATTTAGGACTGGGAAACAAACGCTAGCTCGCCTTAAAAGAAACACACTCTTCTTTAGAGGAAAGAGCAATCTTCTACTCTACTGTGTTTCCTATGGGGCCCAAAAACAGTGAGCTTGCTCAGAACATAATAACTGTGCTTCCTAGACACATGGGCCATATCTAGTTCAACTCTGCTTAGGAAACTGAGAACAGTAGCTCCTCTTCACTTCAATACACTGTACTTGCTGGGAACAGACGCAAGTGCTATTTGCACTGTGTATGGCAATGGGAGCACAATGTGACTTTCCTTACCAGAAAACAACTCTTGTTCGTAGGACCAGAAACTGCATGTGATTCAACTCCATTTAGGACTAGGAAACAAACGCTAGCTCGCCTTACAAGAAACACACTCTGCTTTAGATAAAAGAGCACTCATCTACTCTACTGTGTTTCCTATAGGGCCAGAACATTGAGCTTGCTCAGAACATAAGAACTGTGCTTCCTACACACACGGGCCATATCTAGTTCAACTCTGCTTAGGAAACTGACAAGAACAGTAGCTCCTTTTCAGTCCGATACACTGTAATTCCTGGGAACAGACGCGAGTGCTATTTGTACTGTGTATGGCAATGGGAGCGCAATAGTGACTTTCCTTACCAGAAAACAACTCTTGCTGGTAGTACCAAAAACTGCCTGTGACTCAACTCCATTTAGGACTGGGAAACAAACGCGAGCTCGCCTTACAAGAAACACACTCTGCTTTAGAGAAAAGAGCACTCTTCTACTCTACTGTGTTTCCTATATGGCAAGAACATTGTGCTTGCTCAGAACATAATAACTGTGCTTCCTAGACACACGGGACAAATCTAGTTCAACTCTGCTTAGGACACTGAGAAGAACAGTAGCTCCTCTTCACTCCAATACACTGTACTTGCTGGGAACAGACGCGAGTTCTATTTGCACTGTGTATGGCAATGGGAGCACAATAGTGACTTTCCTTACCAGACAACAACCCTTGCTCTTAGGACCAGAAACTGCATGGGATTCAACTCCATTTAGGACTGGGAAACAAAAGCTAGCTTGCCTTACAAGAAACACACTCTGCTTTAGAGAAAAGAGCACTCTTCTACTCTACTGTTTTTCCTATGGGGTCCAAACAATGAGCTTGCTCAGAACAAAAGAACTGTGCTTCCTACACACACGGACCAATGTAGTTCAACTCTGCTTAGGAAACTGACAAGAACAGTAGCTCCTCTTCAGTCCAATACACTGTACTTGATGGGAACATACGCGAGTGCTATTTGCACTGTGTATGGCAATGAGAACGCAATAGTGACTTTCCTTACCAGAAAACAACTCTTGCTCGTAGGACCACAAACTGCACGTGATTCAACGCCGTTTAGGACTGGGAAACAAATGCTAGCTCACCTTACAAAAACACACTCTGCTTTTGCGAAAAGAGCACTCTTCTACTCTACTGTGTTTCCTATAGGGCCAGAACAGTGAGCTTGCTCAGATCAAATGAACTGTGCTTCCTAGACACACGGGCCTTATCTAGTTCAACTCTGCATAGGAAACTGACAAGAACAGTAGCTCCTCTTCAGTCCAATACACTGTACTTGCTGGGAACAGACGCGAGTGCTATTTGCACTGTGTATGGCAATGAGAACACAATAGTGACTTTCCTTACCAGAAAACAACTCTTGCTCGTAGGACCACAAACTGCATGTGATTCAACGCCATTTAGGACTGGGAAACAAATGCTAGCTCGCCTTACAAGAAAAACACTCTGCTTTAGAGAAAAGAGCACTCTTCTACTCTACTGTGTTTAATATGGGGTCCAAACAGTGAGCTTGCTCAGAACAAAAGAACTGTGCTTCCTACACACACGGAACATATCTAGTTAAACTCTGCTTAGGAAACTGACAAGAACAGTAGCTCCTCTTCAGTCCGATACACTGTACTTGCTGGGAACAGACATGAGTGCTATTTGCACTGTGTATGGCAATGGGAGCGCTATAGTGACTTTCCTTACCAGAAAACAACTCTTGCTCGTAGGACCAGAAACTGCATGTGATTCAACTCCATTTAGGAATGGGAAACAAACGGTAGCTCGCCTTACAAGAAACACACTCTGCTTTTGAGAAAAGAGCACTCTTCTACTCTACTGTGTTTCCTATGGGGTCCGAACAGTGAGGTTGCTCAGAACAAAAGAACTGTGCTTCCTACACACACGGCCATATCTATTTCAATTCTGCTTAAAAACCTGACAAGAACAGTAGATCCTCTTCAGTCCAATACACTGTACTTGCTGGGAACAGACGCCAGTGCTATTTGTCCTGTGTATGGCAATGGCAGCGCAATAGTGACTCTTCTTACCATAAAACAACTCTTGATCGTAGGACCAGAAACTGCATGTGATTCAAGTCCATATAGGACTGGGAAACAAACGCTAGCTCGCCTTACAAGAAACACACTCTGCTTTAGAGAAAAGAGCACTCTTCTACTCTACTGTGTTTTCTATAGGGCCAGAACAGTGAGCTTGCTCAGAACATAAGAACTGTGCTTCCTAGACACACGGGACATATCTAGTTCAACTCTGCTTAGGAAACTGAGAAGAACAGTAGCTCCTCTTCACTCCAATACACTGTACTTGCTGGGAACAGACGCGAGTTCTATTTGCACTGTGTATGGCAATGGGAGCACAATAGTGACTTTCCTTACCAGAAAACAACTCTTGCTCTTAGGACCAGAAACTGCATGGGATTCAACTCCATTTAGGACTGGGAAACAAAAGCTAGCTTGCCTTACAAGAAACACACTCTGCTTTAGAGAAAAGAGCACTCTTCTACTCTACTGTTTTTCCTATGGGGTCCAAACAGTGAGCTTGCTCAGAACAAAAGAACTGTGCTTCCTACACACACGGACCATATGTAGTTCAACTCTGCTTAGGAAACTGACAAGAACAGTAGCTCCTCTTCAGTCCAATACACTGTACTTGCTGGGAACAGACGCGAGTGCTATTTGCACTGTGTATGGCAATGAGAACGCAATAGTGACTTTCCTTAACAGAAAACAACTCTTGCTCGTAGGACCACAAACTGCATGTGATTCAACGCCGTTTATGACTGGGAAACAAATGCTAGCTAGCCTTACAAAAACACACTCTGCTTTTGCGAAAAGAGCACTCTTCTACTCTACTGTGTTTCCTATAGGGCCAGAACAGTGAGCTTGCTCAGATCAAATGAACTGTGATTCCTAGACACACGGGCCTTATCTAGTTCAACTCTGCTTACCAAACTGAGAAGAACAGTAGCTCCTCTTCAGTCCAATACACTGTAAGTGCTAGGAACAGACGGGAGTGCTATTTGCACTGTGTATGGCAATGGGAGCACAATGTGACTTTCCTTACCAGAAAACAACTCTTGTTCGTAGGACCAGAAACTGCATGTGATTCAACTCCATTTAGGACTAGGAAACAAACGCTAGCTCGCCTTACAAGAAACACACTCTTCTTTAGATAAAAGAGCACTCATCTACTCTACTGTGTTTCCTATTGGGCCAGAACAGTGACCTTGCTCAGAACATAAGAACTGTGCTTCCTACACACACGGGCCATATCTAGTTCAACTCTGCTTAGGAAACTGACAAGAACAGTAGCTCCTCTTCAGTCCGATACACTGTACTTGCTGGGAACAGACGCGAGTGCTATTTGCACTGTGTATGGCAATGGGAGCGCAATAGTGACATTCCTTACCAGAAAACATCTCTTGCTCGTAGGACCAGAAACTGCATGTGATTCAAGTCCATTTAGGACTGGGAAACAAACGCTAGCTTGCCTTACAAAAAACACACTCTGCTTTTGAGAAATGAGCACTCTTCTCCTCTACTGTGTTTCCTATGGGGTCCGAACATTGAGCTTGC
Source organism: Peromyscus eremicus (assembly GCF_949786415.1). Taxonomy (NCBI): domain Eukaryota; kingdom Metazoa; phylum Chordata; class Mammalia; order Rodentia; family Cricetidae; genus Peromyscus; species Peromyscus eremicus. The sequence goes on along the minus strand of NW_026734573.1, from coordinate 44,055 downwards.
TCAGAACAAAAGAACTGTGCTTCCTACACACACGGCCATATCTAGTTCAATTCTGCTTAGGAACCTGACAAGAACAGTAGATCCTCTTCAGTCCAATACACTGTACTTGCTGCGATCAGACGCCAGTGCTATTTGTCCTGTGTATGGCAATGTCAGCGCAATAGTGACTCTTCTTACCAGAAAACAACTCTTGCTCGTAGGACCACAAACTGCATGTGATTCAACGCCGTTTAGGACTGGGAAACAAATGCTAGCTAGCCTTACAAAAACACACTCTGCTTTTGCGAAAAGAGCACTCTTCTACTCTACTGTGTTTCCTATAGGACCAGAACAGTGAGCTTGCTCAGATCAAATGAACTGTGCTTCCTAGACACACGGGCCTTATCTAGTTCAACTCTGCTTACCAAACTGAGAAGAACAGTAGCTCCTCTTCAGTCCAATACACTGTAAGTGCTGGGAACAGACGGGAGTGCTATTTGCACTGTGTATGGCAATGGGAGCACAATGTGACTTTCCTTACAAGAACAACTCTTGTTTGTAGGACCAGAAACTGCATGTGATTCAACTCCATTTAAGACTAGGAAACAAACGCTAGCTCGCCTTACAAGAAACATACTCTTCTTTAGATAAAAGAGCACTCATCTACTCTACTGTGTTTCCTATAGGGCCAGAACAGTGAGCTTGCTCAGAACATAGGAACTGTGCTTCCTACACACACGGGCCATATCTAGTTCAACTCTGCTTAGGAAACTGACAAGAACAGTAGCTCCTCTTCAGTCCGATACACTGTACTTGCTGGGAACAGACTCGAGTGCTATTTGTACTGTGTATGGCAATGGGAGCGCAATAGTGACTTTCCTTACCAGAAAACAACTCTTGCTCGTAGGACCAGAAACTTCATGTGATTCAACTCCATTTAGGACTGGGAAACAAACGCTAGCTCGCCTTAAAAGAAACACACTCTTCTTTAGAGGAAAGAGCACTCTTCTACTCTACTGTGTTTCCTATGGGGCCCAAAAACAGTGAGCTTGCTCAGAACATAATAACTGTGCTTCCTAGACACATGGGCCATATCTAGTTCAACTCTGCTTAGGAAACTGAGAACAGTAGCTCCTCTTCACTTCAATACACTGTACTTGCTGGGAACAGACGCGAGTGCTATTTGCACTGTGTATGGCAATGGGAGCACAATGTGACTTTCCTTACCAGAAAACAACTCTTGTTCGTAGGACCAGAAACTGCATGTGATTCAACTCCATTTAGGACTAGGAAACAAACGCTAGCTCGCCTTACAAGAAACACACTCTGCTTTAGATAAAAGAGCACTCATCTACTCTACTGTGTTTCCTATAGGGCCAGAACATTGAGCTTGCTCAGAACATAAGAACTGTGCTTCCTACACACACGGGCCATATCTAGTTCAACTCTGCTTAGGAAACTGACAAGAACAGTAGCTCCTTTTCAGTCCAATACACTGTACTTGCTGGGAACAGACGCGAGTGCTATTTGTACTGTGTATGGCAATGGGAGCGCAATAGTGACTTTCCTTACCAGAAAACAACTCTTGCTGGTAGTACCAAAAACTGCCTGTGACTCAACTCCATTTAGGACTGGGAAACAAACCCGAGCTCGCCTTACAAGAAACACACTCTGCTTTAGAGAAAAGAGCACTCTTCTACTCTACTGTGTTTCCTACAGGGCAAGAACATTGTGCTTGCTCAGAACATAATAACTGTGCTTCCTAGACACAAGGGACATATCTAGTTCAACTCTGCTTAGGAAACTAAGAAGAACAGTAGCTCCTCTTCAATCCAATACACTGTACTTGCTGGGAACAGACGCGAGTTCTATTTGCACTGTGTATGGCAATGGGAGCACAATAGTGACTTTCCTTACCAGAAAACAACCTTTGCTCTTAGGACCAGAAACTGCATGGGATTCAACTCCATTTAGGACTGGGAAACAAAAGCTAGCTTGCCTTACAAGAAACACACTCTGCTTTAGAGAAAAGAGCACTCTTCTACTCTACTGTTTTTCCTATGGGGTCCAAACAATGAACTTGCTCAGAACAAAAGAACTGTGCTTCCTACACACACGGACCATATGTAGTTCAACTCTGCTTAAGAAACTGACAAGAACAGTAGCTCCTCTTCAGTCCAATACACTGTACTTGATGGGAACATTCGCGAGTGCTATTTGCACTGTGTATGGCAATGAGAACGCAATAGTGACTTTCCTTACCAGAAAACAACTCTTGCTCGTAGGACCACAAACTGCATGTGATTCAACGCCATTTAGGACTGGGAAACAAATGCTAGCTCACCTGACAAAAACACACTCTGCTTTTGCAAAAAGAGCACTCTTCTACTCTACTGTGTTTCCTATAGGGCCAGAACAGTGAGCTTGCTCAGATCAAATGTACTGTGCTTCCTAGACACACGGGCCTTATCTAGTTCAACTCTGCATAGGAAACTGACAAGAACAGTAGCTCCTCTTCAGTCCAATACACTGTACTTGCTGGGAACAGACGCGAGTGCTATTTGCACTGTGTATGGCAATGGGAGCACAATGTGACTTTCCTTACCAGAAAACAACTCTTGTTCGTAGGACTACAAACTGCATGTGATTCAACGCCATTTAGGACTGGGAAACAAATGCTAGCTCGCCTTACAAGAAAAACATTCTGCTTTAGAGAAAAGAGCACTCTTCTGCTCCACTAAGTTTCCTAGGGGTCCAAACAGTGAGCTTGCTCAGAACAAAAGAACTGTGCTTCCTACACACACGGACCATATCTAGTTCAATTCTGCTTAGGAACCTGACAAGAACAGTAGATCCTATTCAGGCCAATACACTGTACTTGCTGGGAACAGACGCATGTCCTATTGGTCCTGTGTATGGCAATGGCAGCGCAATAGTGACTCTTCTTACCATAAAACAACTCTTGCTCATAGGACCACAAACTGCATGTGATTCCACTCCATTTAGGACTGGGAAACAAACGCTAGCTCGCCTTACAAGAAACACACTCTGCTTTAGAGAAAAGAGCACTCTTCTACTCTACTGTGTTTAATATGGGGTCCAAACAGTGAGCTTGCTCAGAACAAAAGAACTGTGCTTCCTACACACACGGAACATATCTAGTTAAACTCTGCTTAGGAAACTGACAAGAACAGTAGCTCCTCTTCAGTCCGATACACTGTACTTGCTGGGAACAGACATGAGTGCTATTTGCACTGTGTATGGCAATGGGAGCGCTATAGTGACTTTCCTTACCAGAAAACAACTCTTGCTCGTAGGACCAGAAACTGCATGTGATTCAACTCCATTTAGGAATGGGAAACAAACGGTAGCTCGCCTTACAAGAAACACACTCTGCTTTTGAGAAAAGAGCACTCTTCTACTCTACTGTGTTTCCTATGGGGTCCGAACAATGAGGTTGCTCAGAACAAAAGAACTGTGCTTCCTACACACACGGCCATATCTATTTCAATTCTGCTTAAAAACCTGACAAGAACAGTAGATCCTCTTCAGTCCAATACACTGTACTTGCTGGGAACAGACTCCAGTGCTATTTGTCCTGTGTATGGCAATGGCAGCGCAATAGTGACTCTTCTTACCATAAAACAACTCTTGATCGTAGGACCAGAAACTGCATGTGATTCAAGTCCATATAGGACTGGGAAACAAACGCTAGCTCGCCTTACAAGAAACACACTCTGCTTTAGAGAAAAGAGCACTCTTCTACTCTACTGTGTTTTCTATAGGGCCAGAACAGTGAGCTTGCTCAGAACAAAAGAACTGTGCTTCATACACACGGGCCATATCTAGTTCAACTCTGCTTAGGAAACTGACAAGAACAGTAGCTACTCTTCAGTCTGATACACTGTAATTCCTGGGAACAGACGCGAATGCTATTTGTACTGTGTATGGCAATGGGAGCGCAATAGTGACTTTCCTTACCAGAAAACAACTCTTGCTCGTAGTACCAAAAACTGCCTGTGACTCAACTCCATTTAGGACTGGGAAACAAACGCGAGCTTGCCTTACAAGAAACACACTCTGCTTTAGAGAAAAGAGCACTCTTCTACTCTACTGTGTTTCCTATAGGGCCAGAACATTGAGCTTGCTCAGAACATAAGAACTGTGCTTCCTAGACACACGGGACATATCTAGTTCAACTCTGCTTAGGAAACTGAGAAGAACAGTAGCTCCTCTTCACTCCAATACACTGTACTTGCTGGGAACAGACGCGAGTTCTATTTGCACTGTGTATGGCAATGGGAGCACAATAGTGACTTTCCTTACCAGAAAACAACTCTTGCTCTTAGGACCAGAAACTGCATGGGATTCAACTCCATTTAGGACTGGGAAACAAAAGCTAGCTTGCCTTACAAGAAACACACTCTGCTTTAGAGAAAAGAGCACTCTTCTACTCTACTGTTTTTCCTATGGGGTCCAAACAGTGAGCTTGCTCAGAACAAAAGAACTGTGCTTCCTACACACACGGACCATATGTAGTTCAACTCTGCTTAGGAAACTGACAAGAACAGTAGCTCCTCTTCAGTCCAATACACTGTACTTGCTGGGAACAGACGCGAGTGCTATTTGCACTGTGTATGGCAATGAGAACGCAATAGTGACTTTCCTTACCAGAAAACAACTCTTGCTCGTAGGACCACAAACTTCATGTGATTCAACGCCGTTTATGACTGGGAAACAAATGCTAGCTAGCCTTACAAAAACACACTCTGCTTTTGCGAAAAGAGCACTCTTCTACTCTACTGTGTTTCCTATAGGGCCAGAACAGTGAGCTTGCTCAGATCAAATGAACTGTGCTTCCTAGACACACGGGCCTTATCTAGTTCAACTCTGCTTACCAAACTGAGAAGAACAGTAGCTCCTCTTCAGTCCAATACACTGTAAGTGCTGGGAACAGACGGGAGTGCTATTTGCACTGTGTATGGCAATGGGGGCACAATGTGACTTTCCTTACCAGAAAACAACTCTTGTTCGTAGTACCAGAAACTGCATGTGATTCAACTCCATTTAGGACTAGGAAACAAACGCTAGCTCACCTTACAAGAAACACACTCTTCTTTAGATAAAAGAGCACTCATCTACTCTACTGTGTTTCCTATTGGGCCAGAACAGTGAGCTTGCTCAGAACATAAGAACTGTGCTTCCTACACACACGGGCCATATCTAGCTCAACTCTGCTTAGGAAACTGACAAGAACAGTAGCTCCTCTTCAGTCCGATACACTGTACTTGCTGGGAACAGACGCGAGTGCTATTTGCACTGTGTATGGCAATGGGAGCGCAATAGTGACTTTCCTTACCAGAAAACATCTCTTGCTCGTAGGACCAGAAACTGCATGTGATTCAAGTCCATTTAAGACTGGGAAACAAACGCTAGCTTGCCTTACAAAAAACACACTCTGCTTTTGAGAAATGAGCACTCTTCTCCTCTCATGTGTTTCCTATGGGGTCCGAACAGTGAGCTTGCTCAGAACAAAAGAACTGTGCTTCCTACACACACGGCCATATCTAGTTCAATTCTGCTTAGGAACCTGACAAGAACAGTAGATCCTCTTCAGTCCAATACACTGTACTTGCTGCGATCAGACGCCAGTGCTATTTGTCCTGTGTATGGCAATGTCAGTGTAATAGTGACTCTTCTTACCAGAAAACAACTCTTGCTCGTAGGACCACAAACTGCATGTGATTCAACGCCGTTTAGGACTGGGAAACAAATGCTAGCTAGCCTTACAAAAACACACTCTGCTTTTGCGAAAAGAGCACTCTTCTACTCTACTGTGTTTCCTATAGGACCAGAACAGTGAGCTTGCTCAGATCAAATGAACTGTGCTTCCTAGACACACGTACCTTACCTAGTTCAACTCTGCTTACCAAACTGAGAAGAACAGTAGCTCCTCTTCAGTCCAATACACTGTAAGTGCTGGGAACAGACGGGAGTGCTATTTGCACTGTGTATGGCAATGGGAGCACAATGTGACTTTCCTTACCAGAAAACAACTCTTGTTTGTAGGACCAGAAACTGCATGTGATTCAACTCCATTTAAGACTAGGAAACAAACGCTAGCTCGCCTTACAAGAAACACACTCTTCTTTAGATAAAAGAGCACTCATCTACTCTACTTTGTTTCCTATAGGGCCAGAACAGTGAGCTTGCTCAGAACATAGGAACTGTGCTTCCTACACACACGGGCCATATCTAGTTCAACTCTGCTTAGGAAACTGACAAGAACAGTAGCTCCTCTTCAGTCCGATACACTGTACTTGCTGGGAACAGACTTGAGTGCTATTTGTACTGTGTATGGCAATGGGAGCGCAATAGTGACTTTCCTTACCAGAAAACAACTCTTGCTCGTAGGACCAGAAACTTCATGTGATTCAACTCCATTTAGGACTGGGAAACAAACGCTAGCTCGCCTTAAAAGAAACACACTCTTCTTTAGAGGAAAGAGCACTCTTCTACTCTACTGTGTTTCCTATGGGGCCCAAAAACAGTGAGCTTGCTCAGAACATAATAACTGTGCTTCCTAGACACATGGGCCATATCTAGTTCAACTCTGCTTAGGAAACTGAGAACAGTAGCTCCTCTTCACTTCAATACACTGTACTTGCTGGGAACAGACGGGAGTGCTATTTGCACTGTGTATGGCAATGGGAGCACAATGTGACTTTCCTTACCAGAAAACAACTCTTGTTCGTAGGACCAGAAACTGCATGTGATTCAACTCCATTTAGGACTAGGAAACAAACGCTAGCTCGCCTTACAAGAAACACACTCTGCTTTAGATAAAAGAGCACTCATCTACTCTACTGTGTTTCCTATAGGGCCAGAACATTGAGATTGCTCAGAACATAAGAACTGTGCTTCCTACACACACAGGCCATATCTAGTTCAACTCTGCTTAGGAAACTGACAAGAACAGTAGCTCCTTTTCAGTCCAATACACTGTACTTGCTGGGAACAGACGCGAGTGCTATTTGTACTGTGTATGGCAATGGGAGCGCAATAGTGACTTTCCTTACCAGAAAACAACTCTTGCTGGTAGTACCAAAAACTGCCTGTGACTCAACTCCATTTAGGACTGGGAAACAAACCCGAGCTCGCCTTCCAAGAAACACACTCTGCTTTAGAGAAAAGAGCACTCTTCTACTCTACTGTGTTTCCTACAGGGCAAGAACATTGTGCTTGCTCAGAACATAATAACTGTGCTTCCTAGACACACGGGACATATCTAGTTCAACTCTGCTTAGGAAACTGAGAAGAACAGTAGCTCCTCTTCACTTCAATACACTGTACTTGCTGGGAACAGACGCGAGTTCTATTTGCACTGTGTATGACAATGGGAGCACAATAGTGACTTTCCTTACCAGAAAACAACTCTTGCTCGTAGGACCACAAACTGCATGGGATTCAACTCCATTTAGGACTGGGAAACAAAAGCTAGCTTGCCTTACAAGAAACACACTCTGCTTTAGAGAAAAGAGCACTCTTCTACTCTACTGTTTTTCCTATGGGGTCCAAACAATGAGCTTGCTCAGAACAAAAGAACTGTGCTTCCTACACACACGGACCATATGTAGTTCAACTCTGCTTAGGAAACTGACAAGAACAGTAGCTCCTCTTCAATCCAATACACTGTACTTGATGGGAACATACGCGAGTGCTATTTGCACTGTGTATGGCAATGAGAACGCAATAGTGACTTTCCTTACCAGAAAACAACTCTTGCTCGTAGGACCACACACTGCATGTGATTCAACGCCATTTAGGACTGGGAAACAAATGCTAGCTCACCTTACAAAAACACACTCTGCTTTTGCGAAAAGAGCACTCTTCTACTCTACTGTGTTTCCTATAGGGCCAGAACAGTGAGCTTGCTCAGATCAAATGAACTGTGCTTCCTAGACACACGGGCCTTATCTAGTTCAACTCTGCATAGGAAACTGACAAGAACAGTAGCTCCTCTTCAGTCCAATACACTGTACTTGCTGGGAACAGACGCGAGTGCTATTTGCACTGTGTATGGCAATGAGAACACAATAGTGACTTTCCTTACCAGAAAACAACTCTTGCTCGTAGGACCACAAACTGCATGTGATTCAACGCCATTTAGGACTGGGAAACAAATGCTAGCTCGCCTTACAAGAAAAACACTCTGCTTTAGAGAAAAGAGCTCTCTTCTACTCCACTGTGTTTCCTAGGGGTCCAAACAGTGAGCTTGCTCAGAACAAAAGAACTGTGCTTCCTACACACACGGACCATATCTAGTTCAATTCTGCTTAGGAACCTGACAAGAACAGTAGATCCTATTCAGGCCAATACACTGTACTTGCTGGGAACAGACGCATGTGCTATTGGTCCTGTGTATGGCAATGGCAGCGCAATAGTGACTCTTCTTACCATAAAACAACTCTTGCTCGTAGGACCAGAAACTGCATGTGATTCCACTCCATTTAGGACTGGGAAACAAACGCTAGCTCGCCTTACAAGAAACACACTCTGCTTTAGAGAAAAGAGCACTCTTCTACTCTACTGTGTTTAATATGGGGTCCAAACAGTGAGCTTGCTCAGAACAAAAGAACTGTGCTTCCTACACACACGGAACATATCTAGTTAAACTCTGCTTAGGAAACTGACAAGAACAGTAGCTCCTCTTCAGTCCGATACACTGTACTTGCTGGGAACAGACATGAGTGCTATTTGCACTGTGTATGGCAATGGGAGCGCAATAGTGACTTTCCTTACCAGAAAACAACTCTTGCTCGTAGGACCAGAAACTGCATGTGATTCAACTCCATTTAGGAATGGGAAACAAACGGTAGCTCGCCTTACAAGAAACACACTCTGCTTTTGAGAAAAGAGCACTCTTCTACTCTACTGTGTTTCCTACGGGGTCCGAACAGTGAGGTTGCTCAGAACAAAAGAACTGTGCTTCCTACACACACGGCCATATCTATTTCAATTCTGCTTAAAAACCTGACAAGAACAGTAGATCCTCTTCAGTCCAATACACTGTACTTGCTGGGAACAGACGCCAGTGCTATTTGTCCTGTGTATGGCAATGGCAGCGCAATAGTGACTCTTCTTACCATAAAACAACTCTTGCTCGTAGGACCAGAAACTGCATGTGATTCAAGTCCATATAGGACAGGGAAACAAACGCTAGCTTGCCTTACAAGAAACACACTCTGCTTTAGAGAAAAGAGCACTCTTCTACTCTACTGTGTTTCCTATAGGGCCAGAACAGTGAGCTTGCTCAGAACAAAAGAACTGTGCTTCATACACACGGGCCATATCTAGTTCAACTCTGCTTAGGAAACTGACAAGAACAGTAGCTACTCTTCAGTCTGATACACTGTAATTCCTGGGAACAGACGCCAGTGCTATTTGTACTGTGTATGGCAATGGGAGCGCAATAGTGACTTTCCTTACCAGAAAACAACTCTTGCTTGTAGTACCAAAAACTGCCTGTGACTCTACTCCATTTAGGACTGGGAAACAAACGCGAGCTTGCCTTACAAGAAACACACTCTGCTTTAGAGAAAAGAGCACTCTTCTACTCTACTGTGTTTCCTATAGGGCCAGAACATTGAGCTTGCTCAGAACATAAGAACTGTGCTTCCTAGACACACGGGCCATATCTAGTTCAACTCTGCTTAGGAAACTGAGAAGAACAGTAGCTCCTCTTCACTCCAATACACTGTACTTGCTGGGAACAGACGCGAGTTCTATTTGCACTGTGTATGGCAATGGGAGCACAATAGTGACTTTCCTTACCAGAAAACAACTCTTGCTCTTAGGACCAGAAACTGCATGGGATTCAACTCCATTTAGGACTGGGAAACAAAAGCTAGCTTGCCTTACAAGAAACACACTCTGCTTTAGAGAAAAGAGCACTCTTCTACTCTACTGTTTTTCCTATGGGGTCCAAACAGTGAGCTTGCTCAGAACAAAAGAACTGTGCTTCCTACACACACGGACCATATGTAGTTCAACTCTGCTTAGGAAACTGACAAGAACAGTAGCTCCTTTTCAGTCCAATACACTGTACTTGCTGGGAACAGACGCGAGTGCTATTTGCACTGTGTATGGCAATGAGAACGCAATAGTGACTTTCCTTACCAGAAAACAACTCTTGCTCGTAGGACCACAAACTGCGTGTGATTCAACGCCGTTTAGGACTGGGAAACAAATGCTGGCTAGCCTTACAAAAACACACTCTGCTTTTGCGAAAAGAGCACTCTTCTACTCTACTGTGTTTCCTATAGGGCCAGAACAGTGAGCATGCTCAGATCAAATGAACTGTGCTTCCTAGACACACGGGCCTTATCTAGTTCAACTCTGTTTACCAAACTGAGAAGAACAGTAGCTCCTCTTCAGTCCAATACACTGTAAGTGCTGGGAACAGACGGGAGTGCTATTTGCACTGTGTATGGCAATGGGAGCACAATGTGACTTTCCTTACCAGAAAACAACTCTTGTTCGTAGGACCAGAAACTGCATGTGATTCAACTCCATTTGGGACTAGGAAACAAACGCTAGCTCGCCTTACAAGAAACACACTCTTCTTTAGATAAAAGAGCACTCGTCTACTCGACTGTGTTTCCTATTGGGCCAGAACAGTGAGCTTGCTCAGAACATAAGAACTGTGCTTCCTACACACACGGGCCTTATCTAGTTCAACTCTGCTTAGGAAACTGACAAGAACAGTAGCTCCTCTTCAGTCCGATACACTGTACTTGCTGGGAACAGACGCGAGTGCTATTTGCACTGTGTATGGCAATGGGAGCGCAATAGTGACTTTCCTTACCAGAAAACAACTCTTGCTCGTAGGACCAGAAACTGCATGTGATTCAACTCCATTTAGGACTGGGAAACAAACGATAGCTCGCCTTACAAGAAACACACTCTGATTTTGAGAAAAGAGCACTCTTCTACTCTACTGTGTTTCCTATGGAGTCTGAACAGTGAGCTTGCTCAGAAAAAAAGAACTGTGCTTCCTACACACCCGGCCATATCTAGTTCAATTCTGTTTAGGAACCTGACAAGAACAGTAGATCCTATTCAGTCCAATACACTGTACTTGCTGGGAACAGACGCATGTGCCTTTGGTCCTGTGTATGGCAATGGGAGCGCAATAGTGACTATTCTTACCATAAAACAACTCATGTTCGTAGGACCAGAAACTACATGTGATTCCACTCCATTTAGGACTGGGAAACAAACGCTAGCTTGCCTTACATGAAACACACTCTGCTTTAGAGAAAAGAGCACTCTTCTACTCTACTGTTTTTCCTATGTGGTCCAAACAGTGAGCTTGCTCAGAACAAAAGAACTGTGCTTCCTACACACACGGACCATATCTAGTTCAACTCTGCTTAGGAAACTGACAAGAACAGTAGCTCCTCTTCAGTCCGATACACTGTACTTGCTGGGAACAGACGTGAGTGCTAATTCCACTGTGTATGGCAATGGGAGCGCTATAGTGACTTTCCTTACCAGAAAACAACTCTTGCTTGTAGGACCAGAAACTGCATGTGATTCAACTCCATTTAGGAATGGGAAACAAAGGGTAGCTTGCCTTACAAGAAACACACTCTGCTTTTGAGAAAAGAGCACTCTTCTACTCTACTGTGTTTACTATGGGGTACGAAGAGTGAGCTTGCTCAGAACAAAAGAACTGTGCTTCCTACACACACGGCCATATCTACTTCAATTCTGCTTAGGAACCTGACAAGAACAGTAGATCCTATTCAGTCCAATACACTGTACTTGCTGGGAAATGACGCATGTGCTATTGGTCCTGTGTATGGCAATGGGAGTGCAATAGTGACTATTCTTACCATAAAACAACTCATGCTCGTAGGACCAGAAACTGCATGTGATTCTACTCCATTTAGGACTGGGATACAAACGCTAGCTCGCCTTACAAGAAACACACTCTGCTTTAGAGGAATGAGCACTCTTCTACTCTACTGTGTTTCCTATGGGGTCCAAACAGTGAGTTTGCTCAGAACATAATAACTGTGCTTCCTAGACACATGGGCCATATCTAGTTCAACTCTGCTTAGGAAACTGAGAAGAACAGTAGCTCCTCTTCACTTCAATACACTTTACATGCTGGGAACAGACGCGAGTGCTATTTGCACTGTGTATGGCAATGGGAGCACAATGTGACTTTCCTTACCAGAAAACAACTCTTGTTCGTAGGACCAGAAACTGCATGTAATTCAACTCCATTTAGGACTAGGAAACAAACGCTAGCTTGCCTTACAAGAAACACACTCTGCTTTAGATAAAAGAGCACTCATCTACTCTACTGTGTTTCCTATAGGGCCAGAACAGTGAGCTTGCTAAGAACATAGGAACTGTGCTTCCTGCACACACGGGCCATATCTAGTTCAACTTTGCTTAGGAAACTGACAAGAACAGTAGCTCCTCTTCAGCCCGATACACTGTAATTCCTGGGAACAGACGCGAGTGCTATTTGTACTGTGTATGGCAAAGGGAGCGCAATAGTGTCTTTCCTTACCAGAAAACAACTCTTGCTCGTAGGACCAGAAACTGCATGTGATTCAACTCCATTTAGGACTGGGAAACAAACGCTAGCTCGCCTTACAAGAAACACACTCTGCTTTTGAGAAAAGAGCACTCTTCTTCTCTACTGTGTTTCTTATGGGGTCTGAACAGTGAGCTTGCTCAGAACAAAAGAACTGTTCTTCCTACACACACGGCCATATCTAGTTCAATTCTGCTTAGTAACCTGACAAGAACAGTAGATCCTATTCAGTCCAATACACTGTATTTGCTGGGAACAGACGCCAGTTCTATTGGTCCTGTGTATGGAAATGGGAGAGCAATAGTGACTATTCTTACCATAAAACAACTCATGCTCGTAGGACCAGAAACTGCATGTGATTCAACTCCATTTAGGACTGGGATACAAACGCTAGCTCGCCTTACAAGAAACACACTCTGCTTTAGAGGAAAGAGCACTCTTCTACTCTACAGTTTTTCCTATGGGGTCCAAACAGTGAGCTTGCTCAGAACAAAAGAACTGTGCTTTTTACACACACGGAGCATATCTAGTTCAACTCTGCTTAGGAAACTGACAAGAACAGTAGCTCCTCTTCAGTCCAATACACTGTACTTGCTGGGAACAGACGCGAGTGCTATTTGCACTGTGTATGGCATTTGGAGAGCAATAGTGACTCTTCTTACCAGAAAACAACTCTTGCTGGTAGTACCAAAAACTGCCTGTGACTCAACACCATTTAGGACTGGGAAACAAACGCGAGCTCGCTTTACAAGGAACACACTCTGGATTAGAGAAAAGAGCACTCCTCTACTCTACTGTGTTTCCTATAGGGCCAGAACATTGAGCTTGCTCAGAACATAATAACTGTGCTTCCTAGACACACGGGCCATATCTAGTTCAACTCTGCTTAGGAAACTGAGAAGAACAGTAGCTCCTCTTCACTCCAATACACTGTACTTGCTGGGAACAGACGCGAGTGCAATTTGCACTGTGAATGGCAATGGGAGCGCAATAGTGACTTTCCTTACCAGAAAACAACTCTTGCTCTTAGGTCCAGAAACTGCATGGGATTCAACTCCATTTAGGACTGGGAAACAAAAGCTAGCTCGCCTTACAAGAAACACACTCTGCTTTAGAGAACAGAGCACTCTTCTACTCTACTGTGTTTATTATGGGGTCCAAACAGTGAGCTTGCTCAGAACAAAAGAACTGTGCTTCCTACACACACGGCCATATCTAGTTCAATTGTGCTTAGGAACCTGACAAGAACAGTAGATCCTATTCAGTCCAATACACTGTACTTGCTGGGAACAGACACATGAGCTATTGGTCCTGTGTGTGGCAATGGGAGCGCAATAGTGACTATTCTTAACATAAAACAACCCATGCTCGTAGGACCAGAAACTGCATGTGATTCAACTCCATTTAGGACTTGGATACAAACGCTAGCTCGCCTTACAAGAAACACACTCTGCTTTAGAGAAAAGAGCACTCTTCTACTCTACTGTGTTTCCTATGGGGTCCAAACAGTGAGCTTGCTCAGAACAAAAGAACTGTGCTTCCTACACACACGGAGCATATCTAGTTCATCTCTGCTTAGGAAACTGACAAGAAAAGTAGCTCCTCTTCAGTCCAATACACTGTACTTGCTGGGAACAGACGCGAGTGCTATTTGCACTGTGTATGGCATTTAGAGCGCAATAGTGACTCTTCTTACCAGAACACAAGTCTTGCTGGTAGTACCAAAAACTGCCTGTGACTCAACTCCATTTAGGACTGGGAAACAAACGCGAGCTCGCCTTACAAGAAACACACTCTGCTTTAGAGAAAAGAGCACTCCTCTACTCTACTGTGTTTCCTATAGGGCCAGAACATTGAGCTTGCTCAGAACATAATAACTGTGCTTCCTAGACACACGGGCCATATCTAGTTCAACTCTGCTTAGGAAACTGAGAAAAACAGTAGCTCCTCTTCACTCCAATACACTGTACTTGCTGGGAACAGACGCGAGTGCTATTTGCACTGTGTATGGCAATGGGAGCACAATAGTGACTTTCCTTACCAGAAAACAACTCTTGCTCTTAGGACCAGAAACTGCATGGGATTCAACTCCATTTATGACTGGGAAACAAAAGCTAGCTCGCCTTACAAGAAACACACTCTGCTTTAGAGAAAAGAGCACTCTTCTATTCTACTGTGTTTCCTATGGGGTCCAAACAGTGAGCTTGCTCAGAACAAAAGAACTGTGCTTCCTACACACACGGCCATATCTAGTTCAATTCTGCTTAGGAACCTGACAAGAACAGTAGATCCTCTTCAGTCCAATACACTGTACTTGCTGCGATCAGACTCCAATGATATTTGCACTGTGTATGGCAATGAGAACGCAATAGTGACTTTCCTTACCAGAAAACAACTCTTGCTCGTAGGAATAGAAACTGCATGTGATTCAATGCCATTGAGGACTGGGAAACAAACGCTAGCTCGCATTACAAGAAACACACTCTGCTCTAGAGAAAAGAGCACTCTTCTATTCTACTGTGTTTCCTATGGGGTTCAAACAGTGAGCTTGCTCAGAACAAAAGAACTGTGCTTCCTACACACACGGACCATATGTAGTTCAACTCTGCTTAGGAAACTGACAAGAACAGTAGCTCCTATTCAGTCCAATACACTGTACTTGCTGGGAAAAGACGCGAGTGCTATTTGCCCTGTGTATGGCAATGGGAGCGCAATAGTGACTTTCCTTACCAGAAAACTACTCTTGTTCGTAGGACTAGAAACTGCATGTGATTCAACTCCATTTAGGACTGGGAAACACAAGCTAGCTCTCCTTACAAGAAACACACTCTGCTTTTGAGAAAAGAGCACTCTTCTATTCTACTGTGTTTCCTATGGGGTCCGAACAGTGAGGTTGCTCACAACAAAAGAACTGTGCTTCCTACACACACGGATAATATCTAGTTCAACTCTGCTTAGGAAACTGACAAGAACAGTATCACCTCTTCAGTCCAATACACTGTACTTGCTGGGAACACACGCGAGTGCTATTTGCACTGTGTATGGCAATGGGAGCACAATGTGACTTTCCTTACCAGAAAACAACTCTTGTTCGTAGGACCAGAAACTGCATGTGATTCAACTCCATTTAGGACTGGGAAACAAACGATAGCTTGCCTTACAAGAAACACACTCTGCTTTAGAGAAAAAAGCACTCATCTACTCTACTGTGTTTCCTATAGGGCCAGAACAGTGAGCTTGCTCAGAACATATGAACTGTGCTTCCTACACACACGGGCCATATCTAGTTCAACTCTGCTTAGGAAACTGGCAAGAACAGTAGCTCCTCTTCAGTCTGATACACTGTACTTGCTGGGAACAGACGCGAGTGCTATTTGCACTGTGTATGGCAATAGGAGCGCAATATTGACTTTCCTTATCAGAAAACAACTCTTGCTCTTAGGACCAGAAACTGCATGTGATTCAACTCCATTTAGGACTGGAAAACAAACCCTAGCTTGCCTTACAAGAAACACACTCTGCTTTTGAGAAAAGAGCACTCTTCTACTCTACAGTGTTTCCTATGGGGTCCGAACAGTGAGCTTACTCAGAACAAAAGAACTGTGCTTCCTACACACATGGCCATATCTAGATCAATTCGGCTTAGGAACCTGAAAAGAACAGTAGATCCTCTTCAGTCCAATACACTGTACTTGCTGGGAACAGACGCGACTGCTATTTGCACTGTGTATGGCAATGGGAGCGCAATAGTGACTCTTCTTACCAGAAAACAACTCTTGCTCGTAGGACCAGAAACTGCATCGGATTCAACTTCGTTTCTGACTGGGAAACAAACACTAGCTAGCCTTACAAGAAACACACTCTGCTTTTGAGAAAAGAGCACTCATCTACTCTACTGTGTTTCCTAAAAGGCCAGAAGAGTGAGCTTGCTTAGAACAAAAGAACTGTGCTTCCTACACACACGGGCCATATCTAGTTCAACTCTGCTTAGGAAACTGACAAGAACAGTAGATCCTCCTCAGTCCAATACACTGTACATGCTGGGAACAGACACCCGTGCTATTTGCCCTGTGTATGACAATGGGAGCGTAATTGTGACTCTTCTTACCAGAAAACAACTCTTGCTCGTAGGACCGGAAACTGCATGTGTTTCAACTCCATTTATGACTGGGAAACGAATGCTAGCTCGCCTTACAAGAAACACACTCTGCTTTTGAGAAAAGAGCACTCTTCTACTCTACTGTGTTTCCTATGGTGTCCGAACAGTGAGCTTGCTCAGAAAAAAAGAACTGTGCTTCCTACACACACGGGCCATATCTAGTTGAACTCCGCTTAGGAAACTGACAAGAACAGTATCTCCTCTTCAGTCCAATACACTGTACTTGCTGGGAGCAGACACGAGTGCTATTTGCACTGTGTATGGCAATGGGAGCACAATAGTGACTCTTCTTACCAGAAAACAACTTTTGTCGTAGAACCAGAAACTGCATGGGATTCAACTTCGTTTCTGACTGGGAAACAAACACTAGCTAGCCTTACAAGAAACACACTCTGCTTTTGAGAAAAGAGCACTCTTCTACTCTACTGTGTTTCCTATAGGGCCAGAACAGTGAGCTTGCTCAGAACAATAGAACTGTGCTTCCTACACACACGGACCATATCTAGTTCAACTCTTCTTAGGAAACTGACAAGAACAGTAGCTCCTCTTCAGTCCAATACACTGTACGTGCTGGGAACAGACGCGAGTGCTATTTGCACTGTGTATGGCAAAGGGAGCACAATAGTGACTTTCCTTACCAGAAAACAACTCTTGCTTGTAGTACCAGAAACTGCATGTGATTCAAATCCATTTAGGACTGGGAAACAAACTCTAGCTCACCCTACAAGAAACACACTCTACTTTTGAGAAAAGAGCACTCTTCTACTCTACTGTGTTTCCTATAGGGCCAGAACAGTGAGCTTGCTCAGAACAAAAGAACTGTGCTGCCTACACACACGGGCCATATCTAGTTCAACTCTGCTTAGGAAACTGACAAGAACAGTAGCTCCTCTTCAGTCCAATACACTGTACTTGCTGGGAACAGACGCGAGTGCTATTTGCACTGTGTATGGCAAGGGAACGCAATAGTGACTCTTCTTACCAGAAAACAACTCTTGCTTGCAGGACCAGAAACTGCGTGGGATTCAACTCCGTTTCTGACTGGGAAACAAACACTAGCTAGCCTTACAAGAAACACACTCTGCTTTTGAGAAAAGAGCACTCTTCTACTCTACTGTGTTTCCAATGGAGTCCGAACAGTGAGCTTGCTCAGAACAAAAGAACGGTGCTTACTACACACACGGGTCATATCTAGTTCAACTCTGCTTAGGAAACTGACAAGAACAGAAGCTCCTCTTCTTTCCAATACACTGTACTTGCTGGGAGCAGACGCGAGCGCTATTTGTACTGTGTGTGGCTAAGGGAGCACAATAGTCACTTTCCTTACCAGAAAACAACTCTTGCTCGTAAGACCAAAAACTGCATGTGATTCAACTCCATTTAGGACTGGGAAACAAACCCTAGCTCACCTTACAAGAAACACACTCTGCTTTTGAGAAAAGAGCACGCTTCTACTCTACTGTGTTTCCTATAGGGCCAGAACAGTGAGCTTGCTCAGAACAAAAGAAATGTGCTTCCTAAACACACGGGCCATATCTAGTTCAACTCTGCTCAGGAAACTGACAAGAACAGTAGACCCTCTTCAGTCCAATACACTGTACTTGCTGGGAACAGACGCCAGTGCTATTTGCACTGTGTACGGCAATTGGACCACAATAGTGACTCGTCTTACCAGAAAACAACTCTTGCTCATAGGACAAAAAACTGCATGTGACTCAACTCCATTTAGGACTGGGAAACAAACTCTAGCTCGCTTTACAAGAAACACACTCTGCTTTTGAGAAAAGAGCACCCTTCTACTCTACTGTGTTTCCTAAAGGCCAAAACAGTGAGCTTGCTCAGAAAAAAAGAACTGTGCTCCCTACACACACGGGCCATATCTAGTTCAACTCTGCTTAGGAAACTGACAAGAACAGTAGCTCCTCTTCAGTCCAATACACTGTATTTGCTGGGAACAGACGCGAGGGCTATTTGCACTGTGTATGGCAATGAGAGCGCAATAGTGACTTTCCTTATCAGAAAACAACTCTTGCTCGTAGGACCAGAAACTGCATGTGATTCAACTCCATTTAGGAATGGAAAACAAACGCTAGCTTGCCTTACAAGAAACACACTCTGCTTTTGAGAAAAAAGCACTCTTCTTCTCTACTTTGTTCCCTATGGGGTCCGAACATTGAGCTTGCTCAGAACAAAAAAACTGTGCTTCCTACACACACGGCCATATCTAGTTCAAGTCTGCTTAGGAACCTGACAAGAACAGTAGATCTTCTTCAGTCCAATACACTGTAATTGCTGCGAACAGACGCCAGTGCTATTTGTCCTGTGTATGGCAATGGCAGCGCAATAGTGAGTCTTCTTACCAGAAAACAACTCTTGCTCGTAGTACGAAAAACTGCATGGGATTCAACTCCATTTAGGACTGCGAAACAAACGCTAGCTTGCCTTACAAGAAACACACTCTGCTTTAGAGAAAAGAGCACTCTTCTACTCTACTGTGTTTCCTATGGGTTCCAAACAGTGAGCTTGCTCAGAAAAAAAGAACTGTGCTTCCTACACACACGGATCATATCTAGTTCAACTCTGCTCAGGAAACTGACAAGAACAGTAGCTCCTATTCAGTCCAATACACTGTACTTGCGGGGAACAGACGCGAGTGCTATTTGCACTGTGTATGGCATTTGGAGCGCAATAGTGACTCTTCTTACCAGAAAACATCTCTTGCTCGTAGGACCAAAAACTGCCTGTGACTCAATTCTATTTAGGACTGGGAAACAAATGCGAGCTCGCCTTACAAGAAATACACTCTACTTTAGAGAAAAGAGCACTCTTCAACTCTACTGTGTTTCCTATAGGGCCAGAACAGTGAGCTTGCTCAGAATATAAAAACTGTGCTTCCTACACACACAGGCCATATCTATTTCAACTCTGCTTAGGAACCTGACAAGAACAGTAGATCCTCTTCAGTCCAATACACTGTACTTGCTGGGAACAGACGCGAGTGTTATTTGCACTGTGTATGGCAATGGGAGCGCAATAGTGACTCTTTTTACCAGAAAACAACTCTTGCTCGTAGGACCAGAAACTGCGTGTGATTCAACTCTGTTTCTGACTGGGAAACAAACACTAGCTAGCCTTACAAGAAACACACTCTGCTTTTGAGAAAAGAGCACTCGCCTACTCTACTGTGTTTCCTATGGGGTCCGAACAGTGAGTTGCTTAGAACAAAAGAACTGTGCTTCCTACACACATGGGCCATATCTAGTTCAACTCTGCTTCGGAAACTGACAAGAACAGTAGCTCCTCTTCAGTCCAATACACTGTACTTGCTGGGAGCAGACGCGAGTGCTATTTGCACTGTGTATGGCAAAGGGAGCACCATAGTGACTTTCCTTACCAGAAAACAACTCTTGCTCGTAGTTCCAGAAACTGCATGTGATTCAATTAAATGTAGGACTGGGAAACAAACGCTAGTTCCCCTTACAAGAAACACACTCTGCTTTTGAGAAAAGAGCACTCTTCTACTCTACTGTGTTTCCTAAAGGTCCAGAACAGTGAGCTTGCTCAGAACAAAAGAACTGTGCTTCCTACACTCGGGCCATATCTAGTTCAACTCTGCTTAGGAAACTGACAAGAACAGTAGCTCCTATTCAGTCCAATACACTGTACTTGCTAGGAGCAGACGCGAGTGCTATTTGCACTGTGTATGGCAATGAGAGCGCAATAGTGACTCTTCTTACCAGAAAACAACTCTTGCTCGTAGGACCAGAAACTGCATGGGATTCAACTTCTTTTCTCACTGGGAAACAAACACTAGCTAGCCTTACAAGAAACACACTCTGCTTTTGAGAAAAGAGCACTCTTCTACTCTACTGTGTTTCCTATAGGTTCAGAACAGTGAGCTTGCTCAGAACAAAAGAACTGTGCTTCCTACACACACGGGCCATATCTAGTTCAACTCTGCATAGGAAACTGACAAGAACAGTAGCTCCTCTTCAGTCCAATACACTGTACTTGCTGGGAGCAGACGCGGGTGCTATTTGCCCTGTGTATGGCAATGGGAGCACCATAGTGACTTTCCTTACCAGAAAACAACTCTTGCTCGTAGTACCAGAAACTGCATGTGATTCAATTCCGTTTAGGACTGGGAAACAAACACTAGCTCGCCTTACAAGAAAAACACTCTGCTTTTGAGAAAAGAGCACTCTTCTGCTCTACTGTGTTTCCAAAAGGGCCAGAACAGTGAGCTTGCTCAGAACAAAAGAACTGTGCTTCCTACACACACGGGCCATATCTAGTTCAACTCTGCTTTGGAAACTGACAAGAACAGTAGATCCTCTTCAGTCCAATACATTGTACATGCTGGGAACAAACGACAGTTCTATTTGTGCTGTGTATGACAATGGAAGCGTAATAGTGACTCTTATTACCAGAAAACAACTCTTGCTTGTAGGACCAGAAACTGCATGTGATTCAACTTCATTTTGGACTGGTAAACAAACCCTAGCTCGCCTTAGAAAAAACACACTCTGCTTTTGAGAAAAGAGCACTCTTCTACTCTATTGTGTTTCCTATAGGGCCAGAACAGTGAGCTTGCTCAGAACAAAAAACTGTGCTTCCTACACACAGGGGCCATATTTAGTTCAACTCTGCTTAGGAAACTGACAAGAACAGGCGCTCCTCTTCTGTCCAATACACTGTACTTGCTGGGAACAGACGCCAGTGCTATTTGCCTTGTGTATGACAATGGGAGCACAATAGTGACTCTTTTTACCAGAAAACAACTCTTGCTCATAGGACCAGAAACTGCATGGGACTCAACTCCATTTAGGACTTGGAAACAAACGCTAGCTTGCTTTACAAGAAACACACTCCGCTTTTGAGAAAAGATCACTCTTCTACTCTAATGTGTTTGCTAAGGGGCCCGAACAGAGAGTTTGCTCAGAACAAAAGAACTGAGCTTCCTACACACATGGGCCATATCTAGTTCAACTCTGCTTCGGAAACTGACAAGAAGAGTAGCTCCTCTTCAGTGCAATACACTGTACTTGCTGGGAGCAGACGTGAGTGCTATTTGCACTGTGTATGACAAAGAAAGCACCATAGTGACTTTCCTTACCAGAAAACAACTGTTGCTCGTAGTACCAGAAACTGCATGTGATTCAATTCCATTTAGGACTGGGAAACAAACGCTAGCTTGTCTTACAAGAAACACATTCTGCTTTTGAGAAAAGAGCACTCTTCTACTCTACTGTGTTTCCTATGGAGTCCGAACAGTGAGCTTGCTCAGAACAAAAGAACTGTGCTTCCTACACACATGGGCCATATCTAGTTCAACTCTGCTTCAGAAACTGACAAGAACAGTAGCTCCTCTTCAGTCCAATACACTGTACTTGTTGGGAGCAGACGCGAGTGCTATTTGCACTGTGTATGGCAAACGGAGCACCATAGTGACTTTCCTTACCAGAAAACAACTCTTGCTCGTAGTATCAGAAACTGCATGTGATTCAATTCCATTTAGGACTGGGAAACAAACGCTAGTCCCCTTACAAGAAACACACTCTGATTTTGAGAAAAGAGCATTCTTCTACTCTACTGTGTTTCCTAAAGGGCCAGAACAGTGAGCTTGCTCAGAACACAAGAACTGTGCTTCCTACACATGGGCCATATCTAGTTCAACTCTGCTTAGGAAACTGACAAGAACAGTAGCTCCTCTTCAGTCCAATACACTGTACTTGCTAGGAGCAGACCCGAGTGCTATTTGCACTGTGTATTGCCATGGGAGCGCAATAGTGACTCTTCTTACCAGAAAACAACTCTTGCTCGTAGGACCAGAAACTGCATGGGATTCAACTTCATTTCTCACTGGGAAACAAACACTAGCTAGCCTTACAAGAAACACACTCTGCTTTTGAGAAAAGAGCACTCTTCTACTCTACTGTGTTTCCTATAGGTTTAGAACAGTGAGCTTGCTCAGAACAAAAGAACTGTGCTTCCTACACACATGGGCCATATCTAGTTCAACTCTGCATAGGAAACTGACAAGAACAGTAGCTCCTCTTCTGTCTAATACAATGTACTTGCTGGGAGCAGACGCGAGAACTATTTGCACTGTGTATGACAATGGGAACTCAATAGTGACTCTTCCCACCAGAAAACAACTCTTGCCTGTAGGACCAGAAACTGCATGTGATTCAACTCCATTTAGGACTGGGAAACAAACCATAGCTCGCCTTAAAAGAAACACACTCTGCTTTTGAGAAAAGAGCACTCTTCTACACTACTGTGTTTCTTATAGGGCCAGAACAGTGAGCTTGCTCAGAACAAAAGAACTGTGCTTCCTACACACACGGGCCATATCTAGTTCAACTCTGCTTAGGAAACTGACAAGAAGAGTAGATCCTCTTCAGTCCAATACACTTTACATGCTGGGAAAAGACGCCCGTGCTATTTGCCCTGTGTACGACAATGGGAGCACAATAGTGACTCTTCTTACCAGAAAACAATTCTTGCTCGTAGGACTAGAATCTCCATGGGATTCAACTCCATTTAGGACTGGGAAACAAACGCTAGCTCCCCTTACAAGAAACACACTCTGCTTTTGAGAAAAGAGCACTCTTCTACTCTACTGTGTTTCCTATGGCGTCCGAACAGTGAGCTTGCTCAGAACAAAAGAACTGTGCTTCCTACACACATGGGCCATATCTAGTTCAACTCTGCTTCGGAAACTGACAAGAACAGTAGCTCCTCTTCAGTCCAATACACTGTACTTGCCGGGAGCAGACGCGAGTGCTATTTGCACTGTGTATGGCAATGGGAGCGCAATAGTGACTCTTCTTACCAGAAAACAACTCTTGCTCGTAGGACCAGAAACTGCGTGTGATTCAACTCTGTTTCTGACTGGGAAACAAACACTAGCTAGCCTTACAAGAAACACACTCTGCTTTTGAGAAAAGAGCACTCGCCTACTCTACTGTGTTTCCTATGGGGTCCGAACAGTGAGTTGCTCAGAACAAAAGAACTGTGCTTCCTACACACATGGGCCATATCTAGTTCAACTCTGCTTCGGAAACTGACAAGAACAGTAGCTCCTCTTCAGTCCAATACACTGTACTTGCTGGGAGCAGACACGAGGGCTATTTGCACTGTGTATGGCAAAGGGAGCACCATAGTGACTTTCCTTAACAGAAAACAACTCTTGCTCATAGGACAAAAAACTGCATGTGACTCAACTCCATTTAGGACTGGGAAACCAACGCGAGCTCGCCTTCCAAAAACACACTCTGCTTTTGAGAAAATAGCACTCTTCTACTCTACTGTGTTTCCTATGTGTTACGAAAAGTGAGCTTGCTCAGAACAAAAAAACTGTGCTTCCTACACACACGGCCATATCTAGATCAAGTCTGCTTAAGAAACTGACAAGAACAGTAGCTCCTGTTCAGTCCGAAACACTGTACTTGCTGGGAACAGACGTGAGTGCTATTTGCACTGTATATGGCATTTGGAGCGCAACAGTCACTCTTCTTACCAGAAAACAACTCTTGCTTGTAGGACCAAAATCTTCATGTGACTCAACTCCATTTAGGACTGGGAAACAAACGCGAGCTCGCCTTACAAGAAACACACTCTGCTTTTAAAAAAGAGCACTCTTCTACTCTACTGTGTTTCCTACAGGGCCAGAACAGTGAGCTTGCTCAGAACATAAGAACTGTGCTTCCTACACACACAGGCCATATCTAGTTCAACTCTGCTTAGGAAACTGACAAGAACAATAGCTCCTCTTCAGTCTGATACACTGTACTTGCTGGGAACAGACGCATGTGCTATTTGCACTGTGTATGGCAATGGGAGCGCAATAGTGAGTTTCCTTACCAGAAAACAACTCTTGCTCATAGGACCAGAAACTGCATGTGATTCCACTCCATTTAGGACTGGGAAACAAACGCTAGCTCGCCTTACAAGAAACACACTCTGCTTCAGAGAAAAGAGCACTCTTCTACTCTACTGTGTTTCCTATGGGGTCCAAACAGTGAGCTTGCTCAAAACAAAAGAACTGTGCTTCCTACACACACGGGCCATATCTAGTTCAACTCTGCTTAGGAAACTGACAAGAACAGTAGCTCCTCTTCAGCAAAATACACTGTACTTGCTTGGAACAGACGCGAGTGCTATTTGCACTGTGTATGGCAATTGGAGCACAATAGTGACTCGTCTTACCAGAAAACAACTCTTGCTCGTAGGTCAAAAAACTGCATGTGACTCAACTCCATTTAGGACTGGTAAACAAACACTAGCTCGCCTTCCAAAAAACACACTCTGCTTTTGAGAAAAGAGCACTCTTCTACTCTACTGTTTCCTATGTGTTCCGAACAGTGAGCTTGCTCAGAAAAAAAAAAACTGTGCTTCCTACAAACATTGCCACATCTAGTTAAAGTCTGCTTAGGAACCTGACAAGAAAAGTAGATCCTCTTCAGTCCGATACACTGTACTGCTGGGAACAGACGAGAGGACTATTTGCACTGTGTATGGAAATGGGAGCGCAATAGTGACTTTCCTTACCAGAAAACAACTCTTGTTCGTAGGACCAGAAACTGCATGTGATTCCACTCCATTTAGCACTGGGAAACAAACGCTAGCTCGCCTTACAAGAAACAAACTCTGCTTTTGAGAAAAGAGCACTCTTCTACGCTACTGTGTTTCCTATGGGGTCCAAACAGTGAGCTTGCTCAGAAAAAAAGAACTGTGCTTCCTACACACACCGACCCTATCTAGTTCAACTCTGCTTAGGAAACTGACAAGAACAGTAGCTCCTCTTCAGCCCAATACACTGTATTTGCTGGGAACAGACGCGAGTGCTATTTGCACTGTGTATGGCAATGGGAGCTCAATAGTTACTTTCCTTACCAGAAAACAACTCTTGCTCATAGGAACAGATACTGCATGGGATTCAACTCCATTTAGGACTGGGAAACAAACGCTAGCTCGCCTTACAAGAAACACACTCTGCTTTTGAGAAAAGAGCACAATTCTACTCTACTGTGTTTCCGATGGGGTCCGAACAGTGAGCTTGCTCAGAAAAAAAGAACTGAGCTTCCTACACACACGGCCATATCTAGTTCAATTCTGCTTAGGAAACTGACAAGAAATGTAGATCCTCTTCAGGCCAATACACTGTACTTGCTGGGAACAAATGCCAGTGCTATTTGTCCTGTGTATGGCAATGGTAGCGCAATATTGACTCTTCTTACCAGAAAACAACTCTTGCTCGTAGGACCAGAAACTGCATGTGATTCAACTCCATTTAGGACTGGGAAACAAATGCTAGCTCGCCTTACAAGAAACACACTCTGCTTTAGAGAAAAGAGCACTCTTCTACTCTACTGTGTTTCCTATATGGCCAGAACAGTGAGCTTGCTCAGAACAAAAGAACTGTGCTTCCTAAACACGGGCCATGTCTAGTTCAACTCTGCTTAGGAAACTGAGAAGAACAGTAGCTCCTATTCAGTCCAATACACTGTACTTGCTGGGAACAGACGCGTGTGCTATTTGCACTGTGTATTGCATTTGGAGCGCAATAGTGACTCTTCTTACCAGAAAACAACTCTTGCTCGTAGGACCAAAACCTGCCTGTGACAACTCCATTTAGGACTGGGAAACAAACGCGAGCTCGCCTTACTAGAAACACACTCTGCTTTAGAGAAAAGAGCACTCTTCTACTCTACTGTGTTCCCTATGGGGTCCGAACAGTGAGCTTGCTCAGAACAAAAAAACTGTGCTTCCTACACACACGGCCATATCTAGTTCAAGTTTGATTAGGAACCTGACAAGAACAGTAGATCCTCTTTCGTCCAATAAACTGTACTTGCTGGGAAAAGACGCCAGTGCTATTTGTCCTGTGTATGGCAATGGCAGCGCAATAGTGACTCTTCTTACCAGAAAACAGCTCTTGCTTGTAGGACCAGAAACTGCATGTGATTCAACTCCATTTAGGACTGGGAAACAAACGCTAGCTCGCCTTACAAGAAACACACTCTGCTTTTGAGAAAAGAGCACTCTTCTACTCTACTGTGTTTCCTATGGGGTCCAAACAGTGAGCTTGCTCAGAACAAAAGAAATGTGCTTACTACACATGCGGGACATATCTCGATCAACTCTGCTTAGGAAACTGACAAGAACAGTAGCTCCTCTTCAGTCCGATACACTGTACTTACTGGGAACAGACGCGAGTGCTATTTGCACTTTGTATGGCAAAGGGAGCACAATAGTGACTTTCCTTACCAAAAAACAACTCTTGCTCGTAGGACCAGAAACTGCATGTGATTCAACTCCATTTAGGACTGGGAAACAAACGCTAGCTCGCCTTACAAGAAACACAATCTGCTTTTGAGAAAAGAGCACTCTTCTACTCTACTGTGTTTCATATAGGGCCGGAACAGTGAGCTTGCTCAGAAAAAAGGAACTGTGCTTCCTACACACACGGCCATATCTAGTTCAACTCTGCTTAGGAACCTGACAGGAACAGTAGATCCTCTTCAGTCCAATACACTGTACATGCTGGGAACAGACGCGTGTGCCATTTGCCCTGTGTATGACAATGGGAGCACAATAGTGACTCTTCTTACCAGAAAACAACTCTTGCTTGTAGGACCAGAAACTGCATGTGATACAACTCCACTTAGGACTGGGAAAAAAAACACTAACTTGCCTTACAAGAAACACACTCTGATTTAGAGAAAAAAGCACTCTTCTACTCTATTGTGTTTCCTAGGAGGTCCGAACAGTGAACTTGCTCAGAACAAAAGAACTGTGCTTCCTACACACACAGCCATATCTAGTTCAATTCTGCTTAGGAACCTGACAAGAACAGTAGATCCTCTTCAGTCCAATACACTGTACTGCTGGGAACAGACAACAGTGCTATTTGTCCTGTGTATGGCAATGGCAGCGCAATAGTGAATCTTCTTACCATAAAACAACTCTTGCTCGTAGGACCAGAAACTGCATGTGATTCAACTCCATTTAGGACTGGGAAACAAACGCTAGCTCGCCTTACAAGAAACACACTCTGCTTTAGAGAAAAGAGCACTCTTCTACTCTACTGTGTTTCCTATAGGGCCAGAAGAGTGAGCTTGCTCAGAAGAAAAGAACTGTGCTTCCTACACTCGGGCCATATCTAGTTCAACTCTGCTTAGGAAACTGACAAGAACAGTAGCTCCTCTTCAGTCCGATACACTGTACTTCCTGGGAACAGACGGGACTGCTATTTGCACTGTGTATGGCTATTGGAGCACAATAGTGACTCGTCTTACCAGAAAACAACTCTTGCTCGTAGGACAAAAAACTGCATGTGACTCAACTCCATTTAGGACTGGGAAACAAACGCTAGCTCGCCTTACAAAAAACACACTCTGCTTTTGAGAAAAGAGCACTCTTCTACTCTACTGTGTTTCCTATGGGTTCCGAACAGTGAGCTTGGTCAGGACAAAAAAACTGTGCTTCCTACACACACGGCCATATCTAGTTCAAGTCTGCTTAGGAACCTGACAAGAACAGTAGATCCTCTTCCATCCAATACAATGTACTTGCTGGGAAAAGATGCCAGTGCTATTTGTCCTGTGTATGGCAATGGCAGCGCAATAGTGACTCTTCTAACCAGAAAACAACTCTTGCTTGCAGGACCAGAAACTGCATGTGATTCAACTCCATTTAGGACTGGGAAACAAACGCTAGCTCGCCCTACAAGAAACACACTCTGCTTTTGAGAAAAGAGCACTCTTCTACTCTACTGTGTTTCCTATGCGGTCCAAACAGTGAGCTTGCTCAGAACAAAAGAACTGTGCTTCCTACACACGCGGGACATATCTCGTTCACCTCTGCTTAGGAAACTGACAAGAACAGTAGATCCTCTTCAGTCCGATACACTGTACTTGCTGGGAACAGACGTGAGTGCTATTTGCACTGTGTATGGCAATGGGAGCGCAATAGTGACTTTCCTTACCAGAAAACAACTCTTGGTCGTAGGACCAGAAACTGCATGCGATTCAACTTCATTTAGGACTGGGAAACAAACGCTAGCTCGCCTTACAAGAAACACAATCTGCTTTTGAGAAAAGAGCACTCTTCTACTCTACTGTGTTTCCTATAGGGCCAGAACAGTGAGCTTGCTCAGAACAAAAGAACTGTGCTTCCTACACACACGGCCATATCTAGTTCAACTCTGCTTAGGAACCTGACAAGAACAGTAGATCCTCTTCAGTCCAATACACTGTACATGCTGGGAACAGACGCGTGTGCCATTTGCCCTGTGTATGACAATGGGAGCACAATAGTGACTCTTCTTACCAGAAAACAACTCTTGCTTGTAAGACCAGAAACTGCATGTGATACAACTCCACTTAGGACTGGGAAAAAAACACTAACTTGCCTTACAAGAAACACACTCTGATTTAGAGAAAAAAGCACTCTTCTACTCTATTGTGTTTCCTAGGAGGTCCGAACAGTGAACTTGCTCAGAACAAAAGAACTGTGCTTCCTACACACACGGCCATATCTAGTTCAATTCTGCTTAGGAACCTGACAAGAACAGTAGATCCTCTTCAGTCCAATACACTGTACTGCTGGGAACAGACAACAGTGCTATTTGTCCTGTGTATGGCAATGGCAGCACAATAGTGACTCTTCTTACCATAAAACAACTCTTGCTCGTAGGACCAGAAACTGCATGTGATTCATCTCCATTTAGGACTGGGAAACAAACGCTAGCTCGCCTTACAAGAAACACACTCTGCTTTAGAGAAAAGAGCACTCTTCTACTCTACTGTGTTTCCTATAGGGCCAGAACAGTGAGCTTGCTCAGAAGAAAAGAACTGTGCTTCCTACACTCGGGCCATATCTAGTTCAACTCTGCTTAGGAAACTGACAAGAACAGTAGCTCCTCTTCAGTCCGATACACTGTACTTCCTGGGAACAGACGGGACTGCTATTTGCACTGTGTATGGCTATTGGAGCACAATAGTGACTCGTCTTACCAGAAAACAACTCTTGCTCGTAGGACAAAAAACTGCATGTAACTCAACTCCATTTAGGACTGGGAAACAAACGCTAGCTCGCCTTACAAAAAACACACTCTGCTTTTGAGAAAAGAGCACTCTTCTACTCTACTGTGTTTCCTATGGGTTCCGAACAGTGAGCTTGGTCAGGACAAAAAAACTGTGCTTCCTACACACACGGCCATATCTAGTTCAAGTCTGCTTAGGAACCTGACAAGAACAGTAGATCCTCTTCCATCCAATACAATGTACTTGCTGGGAAAAGATGCCAGTGCTATTTGTCCTGTGTATGACAATGGCAGCGCAATAGTGACTCTCTAACCAGAAAACAACTCTTGCTTGCAGGACCAGAAACTGCATGTGATTCAACTCCATTTAGGACTGGGAAACAAACGGTAGCTCGCCCTACAAGAAACCCACTCTGCTTTTGAGAAAAGAGCACTCTTCTACTCTACTGTGTTTACTATGCGGTCCAAACAGTGAGCTTGCTCAGAACAAAAGAACTGTGCTTCCTACACACGCGGGACATATCTCGTTCACCTCTGCTTAGGAAACTGACAAGAACAGTAGCTCCTCTTCAGTCCGATACACTGTACTTGCTGGGAACAGACGTGAGTGCTATTTGCACTGTGTATGGCAATGGGAGCGCAATAGTGACTTTCCTTACCAGAAAACAACTCTTGGTCGTAGGACCAGAAACTGCATGCGATTCAACTTCATTTAGGACTGGGAAACAAACGCTAGCTCGCCTTACAAGAAACACAATCTGCTTTTGAGAAAAGAGCACTCTTCTACTCTACTGTGTTTCCTATAGGGCCAGAACAGTGAGCTTGCTCAGAACAAAAGAACTGTGCTTCCTACACACACGGCCATATCTAGTTCAACTCTGCTGAGGAAACTGACAAGAACAGTAGCTCGTAATCAGTCCAATACACTGTACTTGAAGGGAACAGACGCGAGTACTATTTGCACTGTGTATGGCATTTGGAGCGCAATAGTGACTCTTCTTACCAGAAAACAACTCTTGCTCGTAGGACCAAAAACTGCATGTGACTCAACTCCATTTAGGACTGGGAAACAAACGCGAGCTCACCTTACAAGAAAAACACTCTGCTTTAGAGAAAAGAGCACTCTTCTACTCTACTGTGTTTCCTATGGGGTCTAAACAGTGAGCTTGCTCAGAACAAAAGAACTGTGCTTCCTACACACACGGGCCATATCTCGTTCAACTCTTCTTATGAAACTGACAAGAACAGTAGCTCCTATTCAGTCCAATACACTGTACTTGCTGGGAACAGACGCGAGTGCTATTTGCACTGTATATGGCAATTGGAACACAATAGTGACTCGTCTTACCAGAAAACAACTCTTGCTCGTAGGACAAAAAACTGCATGTGACTCAACTCCATTTAGTACTGGGAAACAAGCACCAGCTCGCTTTCCAAGAAACACACTCTGCTTTTGAGAAAAGAGCACTCTTCTACTCTACTGTGTTTCCTATGATTCCGAACAGTGAGCTTGCTCAGAACAAAAAAACCGTGCTTCCTACACACACCATCATACCTAGGTCAATTCTGCTTAGGAACCTGACAAGAACAGTAGATCCTCTTCAGTCCAATACACTGTACTGCTGGGAACAGACAACAGTGCTATTTTCCTGTGTATGGCAATGGCAGCGCAATAGTGACTCTTCTTACCATAAAACAACTCTTGCTCATAGGACAAAAAACTGCATGTGATTCAACTCCATTTTAGACTGGGAAACAAACGCTAGCTCGCCTTCTAAAAACACACTCTGCTTTTGAGAAAAGAGCACTCTTCTACACAACTGTGTTTCCTATGTGTTCCGAACAGTGAGCTTGCTCAGAACAAAAAAACTGTGCTTCCTACACACACGGCCATATCTAGTTCAAGTCTGCTTAGGAAACTGACAAGAACAGTAGCTCCTATTCAGTCTCATACACTGTACTTGCTGGGAACAGACGCGAGTGTTATTTGCACTGTATATGGCATTTGGAGCGCAACAGTGACTCTTCTTACCAGAAAACAACTCTTGCTTGTAGGACAAAAAACTGCATGTGACTCAACTCCATTTAGGACTGGGAAACCAAAGCGAGCTCGCCTTCCAAAAACACACTCTGCTTTTGAGAAAAGAGCACTCTTCTACTCTACTGTGTTTCCTATGTGTTCTGAACAATGAGCTTGCTCAGAACAAAAAAACTGTGCTTCCTACAAACATTGCCACATCTAGTTCAAGTCTGCTTAGGAACCTGACAAGAACAGTAGATCCTCTTCATTCCAATACACTGTGCTCCTGGGAACAGACAACAGTGCTATTTGTCCTGTTTATGGCAATGGCAGTGCAATAGTGACTCTTCTTACCATAAAACAACTCTTGCTCGTAGGACCAGAAACTGCATGTGATTCAACTCCATTTAGGACTGGGAAACAAACTCTAGCTCTCCTTACAAGAAACACACTCTGCATTAGAGAAAAGAGCACTCTTCTACTCTACTGTGTTTCCTATAGGGCCAGAACAGTGAGCTTGGTCAGAACAAAAGAACTGTGCTTCCTACACACACCGACAATATCTAGTTCAACTCTGCTTAGGAAACTGACAAGAACAGTAGCTCCACTTCAGTCCGATACACTGTATTTGCTGGGAACAGACGCGAGTGCTATTTGCACTGTGTATGGCAATGGGAGCTCAATAGTTACTTTCCTTACCAGAAAACAACTCTTGCTTGTAGGAACAGAAACTGCATGCGATTCAACTTTTTTAGGACTGGGAAACAAACGCTAGCTCGCCCTACAAGAAACACACTCTGCTTTTGAGAAAAGACCACAATTCTACTCTACTGTGTTTCCAATGGGGTCCGAACAGTGAGCTTGCTTCGAACAAAAGGACTGTGCTTCCTACACACACCGACCACATCTAGTTCAACTCTGCTTAGGAAACTGACAAGAACAGTAGCTCCTCTTCAGTCCGATACACTGTATTTGCTGGGAACAGACGCGAGTGCTATTTGCACTGTGTATGGCAATGGGAGCTCAATAGTTACTTTCCTTACCAGAAAACAACTCTTGCTAGTAGGACCAGAAACTGCATGTGATTCAACTCCATTTAGGACTGGGAAACAAACGCTAGCTCGCCTTACAAGAAACACACTCTGCTTTTGAGAAAAGAGCACTCTTCTACTCTACTGTGTTTCCTATAGGGCCAGAACAGTGAGCTTGCTCAGAACAAAAGAACTGTGCTTCCTACACACGGGCCATATCTAGTTCAACTCTGCTTAGGAAACTGACAAGAACAGTAGCTCCTATTCAGTCTAATACACTGTACTTGCTGGGAACAGACGCGAGTGCTCTTTGCACTGTATATTGCATTTGGAGCGCAATAGTGACTCTTCTTACCAGAAAACAACTCTTGCTCATAGGACCAAAAACTGCCTGTGACTCAACTCCATTTAGGACTGGGAAACAAACGCGAGCTCTCCTTACAAGAAACACACTCTGCTTTAGAGAAAAGAGCACTCTTCTACTCTACTGTGTTTCCTATGGGGTCTAAACAGTGAGCTTGCTCAGAACAAAAGAACTGTGCTTCCTACACACACGGGCCATATCTCGTTCAACTCTTCTTATGAAACTGACAAGAACAGTAGCTCCTATTCAGTCCAATACACTGTACTTGCTGGGAACAGACGCGAGTGCTATTTGCACTGTATATGGCAATTGGAACACAATAGTGACTCGTCTTACCAGAAAACAACTCTTGCTCGTAGGACAAAAAACTGCATGTGACTCAACTCCATTTAGTACTGGGAAACAAGCACCAGCTCGCTTTCCAAGAAACACACTCTGC
The DNA here is from genome assembly GCF_949786415.1 of Peromyscus eremicus. Lineage (NCBI taxonomy): Eukaryota > Metazoa > Chordata > Mammalia > Rodentia > Cricetidae > Peromyscus > Peromyscus eremicus. The sequence continues at coordinate 10,393 of NW_026734573.1, read as the reverse complement.
TTTTGAGAAAAGAGCACTCTTCTACTCTACTGTGTTTCCTATGGGTTCCGAACAGTGAGCTTGGTCAGGACAAAAAAACTGTGCTTCCTACACACACGGCCATATCTAGTTCAAGTCTGCTTAGGAACCTGACAAGAACAGTAGATCCTCTTCCATCCAATACAATGTACTTGCTGGGAAAAGATGCCAGTGCTATTTGTCCTGTGTATGGCAATGGCAGCGCAATAGTGACTCTTCTAACCAGAAAACAACTCTTGCTTGCAGGACCAGAAACTGCATGTGATTCAACTCCATTTAGGACTGGGAAACAAACGCTAGCTCGCCCTACAAGAAACACACTCTGCTTTTGAGAAAAGAGCACTCTTCTACTCTACTGTGTTTCCTATGCGGTCCAAACAGTGAGCTTGCTCAGAACAAAAGAACTGTGCTTCCTACACACGCGGGACATATCTTGTTCACCTCTGCTTAGGAAACTGACAAGAACAGTAGATCCTCTTCAGTCCGATACACTGTACTTGCTGGGAACAGACGTGAGTGCTATTTGCACTGTGTATGGCAATGGGAGCGCAATAGTGACTTTCCTTACCAGAAAACAACTCTTGGTCGTAGGACCAGAAACTGCATGCGATTCAACTTCATTTAGGACTGGGAAACAAACGCTAGCTCGCCTTACAAGAAACACAATCTGCTTTTGAGAAAAGAGCACTCTTCTACTCTACTGTGTTTCCTATAGGGCCAGAACAGTGAGCTTGCTCAGAACAAAAGAACTGTGCTTCCTACACACACGGCCATATCTAGTTCAACTCTGCTTAGGAACCTGACAAGAACAGTAGATCCTCTTCAGTCCAATACACTGTACATGCTGGGAACAGACGCGTGTGCCATTTGCCCTGTGTATGACAATGGGAGCACAATAGTGACTCTTCTTACCAGAAAACAACTCTTGCTTGTAGGACCAGAAACTGCATGTGATACAACTCCACTTAGGACTGGGAAAAAAACACTAACTTGCCTTACAAGAAACACACTCTGATTTAGAGAAAAAAGCACTCTTCTACTCTATTGTGTTTCCTAGGAGGTCCGAACAGTGAACTTGCTCAGAACAAAAGAACTGTGCTTCCTACACACACGGCCATATCTAGTTCAATTCTGCTTAGGAACCTGACAAGAACAGTAGATCCTCTTCAGTCCAATACACTGTACTGCTGGGAACAGACAACAGTGCTATTTGTCCTGTGTATGGCAATGGCAGCACAATAGTGACTCTTCTTACCATAAAACAACTCTTGCTCGTAGGACCAGAAACTGCATGTGATTCATCTCCATTTAGGACTGGGAAACAAACGCTAGCTCGCCTTACAAGAAACACACTCTGCTTTAGAGAAAAGAGCACTCTTCTACTCTACTGTGTTTCCTATAGGGCCAGAACAGTGAGCTTGCTCAGAAGAAAAGAACTGTGCTTCCTACACTCGGGCCATATCTAGTTCAACTCTGCTTAGGAAACTGACAAGAACAGTAGCTCCTCTTCAGTACGATACACTGTACTTCCTGGGAACAGACGGGACTGCTATTTGCACTGTGTATGGCAATTGGAGCACAATAGTGACTCGTCTTACCAGAAAACAACTCTTGCTCGTAGGACAAAAAACTGCATGTAACTCAACTCCATTTAGGACTGGGAAACAAACGCTAGCTCGCCTTACAAAAAACACACTCTGCTTTTGAGAAAAGAGCACTCTTCTACTCTACTGTGTTTCCTATGGGTTCCGAACAGTGAGCTTGGTCAGGACAAAAAAACTGTGCTTCCTACACACACGGCCATATCTAGTTCAAGTCTGCTTAGGAACCTGACAAGAACAGTAGATCCTCTTCCATCCAATACAATGTACTTGCTGGGAAAAGATGCCAGTGCTATTTGTCCTGTGTATGGCAATGGCAGCGCAATAGTGACTCTCTAACCAGAAAACAACTCTTGCTTGCAGGACCAGAAACTGCATGTGATTCAACTCCATTTAGGACTGGGAAACAAACGGTAGCTCGCCCTACAAGAAACCCACTCTGCTTTTGAGAAAAGAGCACTCTTCTACTCTACTGTGTTTACTATGCAGTCCAAACAGTGAGCTTGCTCAGAACAAAAGAACTGTGCTTCCTACACACGCGGGACATATCTCGTTCACCTCTGCTTAGGAAACTGACAAGAACAGTAGCTCCTCTTCAGTCCGATACACTGTACTTGCTGGGAACAGACGTGAGTGCTATTTGCACTGTGTATGGCAATGGGAGCGCAATAGTGACTTTCCTTACCAGAAAACAACTCTTGGTCGTAGGACCAGAAACTGCATGCGATTCAACTTCATTTAGGACTGGGAAACAAACGCTAGCTCGCCTTACAAGAAACACAATCTGCTTTTGAGAAAAGAGCACTCTTCTAGTCTACTGTGTTTCCTATAGGGCCAGAACAGTGAGCTTGCTCAGAACAAAAGAACTGTGCTTCCTACACACACGGCCATATCTAGTTCAACTCTGCTGAGGAAACTGACAAGAACAGTAGCTCGTAATCAGTCCAATACACTGTAATTGCTGGGAACAGACGCGAGTGCTATTTGCACTGTATATGGCAATTGGAACACAATAGTGACTCGTCTTACCAGAAAACAACTCTTGCTCGTAGGACAAAAAACTGCATGTGACTCAACTCCATTTAGTACTGGGAAACAAGCACCAGCTCGCTTTCCAAGAAACACACTCTGCTTTTGAGAAAAGAGCACTCTTCTACTCTACTGTGTTTCCTATGATTCCGAACAGTGAGCTTGCTCAGAACAAAAAAACCGTGCTTCCTACACACACCACCATACCTAGGTCAATTCTGCTTAGGAACCTGACAAGAACAGTAGATCCTCTTCAGTCCAATACACTGTACTGCTGGGAACAGACAACAGTGCTATTTTCCTGTGTATGGCAATGGCAGCGCAATAGTGACTCTTCTTACCATAAAACAACTCTTGCTCATAGGACAAAAAACTGCATGTGATTCAACTCCATTTTAGACTGGGAAACAAACGCTAGCTCGCCTTCTAAAAACACACTCTGCTTTTGAGAAAAGAGCACTCTTCTACACAACTGTGTTTCCTATGTGTTCCGAACAGTGAGCTTGCTCAGAACAAAAAAACTGTGCTTCCTACACACACGGCCATATCTAGTTCAAGTCTGCTTAGGAAACTGACAAGAACAGTAGCTCCTATTCAGTCTCATACACTGTACTTGCTGGGAACAGACGCGAGTGTTATTTGCACTGTATATGGCATTTGGAGCGCAACAGTGACTCTTCTTACCAGAAAACAACTCTTGCTCGTAGGACAAAAAACTGCATGTGACTCAACTCCATTTAGGACTGGGAAACCAAAGCGAGCTCGCCTTCCAAAAACACACTCTGCTTTTGAGAAAAGACCACTCTTCTACTCTACTGTGTTTCCTATGTGTTCTGAACAATGAGCTTGCTCAGAACAAAAAAACTGTGCTTCCTACAAACATTGCCACATCTAGTTCAAGTCTGCTTAGGAACCTGACAAGAACAGTAGATCCTCTTCATTCCAATACACTGTGCTCCTGGGAACAGACAACAGTGCTATTTGTCCTGTTTATGGCAATGGCAGTGCAATAGTGACTCTTCTTACCATAAAACAACTCTTGCTCGTAGGACCAGAAACTGCATGTGATTCAACTCCATTTAGGACTGGGAAACAAACTCTAGCTCTCCTTACAAGAAACACACTCTGCATTAGAGAAAGAGCACTCTTCTACTCTACTGTGTTTCCTATAGGGCCAGAACAGTGAGCTTGGTCAGAACAAAAGAACTGTGCTTCCTACACACACCGACAATATCTAGTTCAACTCTGCTTAGGAAACTGACAAGAACAGTAGCTCCACTTCAGTCCGATACACTGTATTTGCTGGGAACAGACGCGAGTGCTATTTGCACTGTGTATGGCAATGGGAGCTCAATAGTTACTTTCCTTACCAGAAAACAACTCTTGCTTGTAGGAACAGAAACTGCATGCGATTCAACTTTTTTAGGACTGGGAAACAAACGCTAGCTCGCCCTACAAGAAACACACTCTGCTTTTGAGAAAAGACCACAATTCTACTCTACTGTGTTTCCAATGGGGTCCGAACAGTGAGCTTGCTCAGAACAAAAGGACTGTGCTTCCTACACACACCGACCACATCTAGTTCAACTCTGCTTAGGAAACTGACAAGAACAGTAGCTCCTCTTCAGTCCGATACACTGTATTTGCTGGGAACAGACGCGAGTGCTATTTGCACTGTGTATGGCAATGGGAGCTCAATAGTTACTTTCCTTACCAGAAAACAACTCTTGCTAGTAGGACCAGAAACTGCATGTGATTCAACTCCATTTAGGACTGGGAAACAAACGCTAGCTCGCCTTACAAGAAACACACTCTGCTTTTGAGAAAAGAGCACTCTTCTACTCTACTGTGTTTCCTATAGGGCCAGAACAGTGAGCTTGCTCAGAACAAAAGAACTGTGCTTCCTACACACGGGCCATATCTAGTTCAACTCTGCTTAGGAAACTGACAAGAACAGTAGCTCCTATTCAGTCTAATACACTGTACTTGCTGGGAACAGACGCGAGTGCTCTTTGCACTGTGTATTGCATTTGGAGCGCAATAGTGACTCTTCTTACCAGAAAACAACTCTTGCTCATAGGACCAAAAACTGCCTGTGACTCAACTCCATTTAGGACTGGGAAACAAACGCGAGCTCTCCTTACAAGAAACACACTCTGCTTTAGAGAAAAGAGCACTCTTCTACTCTACTGTGTTCCCTATGGGGTCCGAACAGTGAGCTTGCTCAGAACAAAAAAAACTGTGCTTCCTACACACACGGCCATATCTATTTCAAGTTTGATTAGGAACCTGACAAGAACAGTAGATCCTCTATCGTCCAATACAATGTACTTGCTTGGAAAAGACGCCAGTGCTATTTGTTCTGTGTATCGCAATGGCAGGGCAATAGTGACTGTTCTTACCAGAAAACATCTCTTGCTTGTAGGACCAGAAACTCCATGTGATTCAACTCCATTTAGGACTGGGAAACAAACACTAGCTCGCCTTACAAGAAACACACTCTGCTTTTGAGAAAAGAGCACTCTTCTACTCTACTGTGTTTCCTATGGGGTCCAAACAGTGAGTTTGCTCAGAACAAAAGAACTGTGCTTCCTACACACACGGACCATATCTATATCAAGTCTGCTTAGGAAACTGACAAGAACAGTAGCTCCTATTCAGTCCGATACACTGTACTTGCTGGGAACAGACGCTACTGCTATTTTCACTGTATATGGCATTTGGAGCGCAACAGTGACTCTTCTTACCAGAAAACTACTCTTGCTCGTAGGACCAAAAACTGCATGTGACTCAACTCCATTTAGGACTGGGAAACAAACGCGAGCTCCCCTTACAAGAGAGACACTCTGCTTTTAATAAAAGTGCACTCTTCTACTCTACTGTGTTTCATATAGGGCCAGAACAGTGAGCTTGCTTAGAACATAAGAACTGTGCTTCCTACACACATGGCCATATCTAGTTCAAGTCTGATTAGGAACCTGACAAGAACAGTAGATCCTCTTTCGTCCAATACACTGTACTTGCTGGGAAAAGTCGCCAGTGCTATTTGTCCTGTGTATGGCAATGGCAGCGCAATAGTGACTCTTCTTACCAGAAAACAGCTCTTGCTTATAGGACCTGAAACTGCATGTGATTCAACTCCATTTAGGACTGGGAAACAAACGCTAGCTCGCCTTACAAGAAACACACTCTGCTTTTGAGAAAAGAGCACTCTTCTACTCTACTGTGTTTCCTATGGGGTCCAAACAGTGAGCGTGCTCAGAACAAAAGAACTGTGCTTCCTACACACGCGGGACATATCTCGATCAACTCTGCTTAGGAAACTGACAAGAACAGTAGCTCCTCTTCAGTCAGAACACTGTACTTGCTGGGAACAGAAGGGAGTGCTTTTTGCACTGTGTATGGCAATGGGAGCACAATAGTGACTTTCCTTACCAAAAAACAACTCTTGCTCGTAGGACCAGAAACTGCATGTGATTCAACTCTATATAGGACTGGGAAACAAACGCTAGCTCCCCTTACAAGAAACACAATCTGCTTTTGAAAAGAGCACTCTTCTACTCTACTGTGTTTCCTATAGGGCCAGAACAGTGAGCTTGCGCAGAACAAAAGAACTGTGCTTCCTACACACACGGCCATATCTAGTTCAACTCTGCTTAGGAACCTGACAAGAACAGTAGATCCTCTTCAGTCCAATACATTGTACATGCTGGGAACAGATGCGTGTGCTATTTGCCCTGTGTATGACAATGGGAGCACAATAGTGACTCTTCTTACAAGAAAACAACTCTTGCTCTTAGGACCAGAAACTGCATATGATTCAATTCCACTTAGGACTGGGAAACAAACTCTAACTTGCCTTACAAGAAACAAACTCTGATTTAGAGAAAAAAGCACTCTTCTACTCTATTGTGTTTCCTAAGAGGTCCGAACAGTGAACTTGCTCAGAACAAAAAAACTGTGCTTCCTACACACACGGCCATATCTAGTTCAATTCTGCTTAGAAACCTGACAAGAACAGTAGATCCTCTTCAGTCCAATACACTGTACTGCTGGGAACAGACAACAGTGCTATTAGTCCTGTGTATGGCAATGGCAGCGCAATAGTGACTCTTCTTACCATAAAACAACTCTTGCACGTACGACCAGAAACTGCATGTGATTACACTCCATTTAGGACTGGGAAACAAACGCTAGCTCGCCTTACAAGAAACACACTCTGCTTTAGAGAAAAGAGCACTCTTCTACTCTACTGTGTTTCCTATAGGGCCAGAACAGTGAGCTTGCTCAGAAGAAAAGAACTGTGCTTCCTACACTCGGGCCATATCTAGTTCAACTCTGCTTAGGAAACTGACAAGAACAGTAGATCCTCTTCAGTCCAATACACTGTACTTGCTCGGAACAGATGCGAGTGCTATTTGCACTGTGTATGGCAATTGGAGCACAATAGTGACTCATCTTACCAGAAAACAACTCTTGCTCATAGGACAAAAAACTATATGTGACTCAACTCCATTTAGGACTGGGAAACAAACGCTAGCTCGACTTCCAAAAACACACTCTGCTTTTGATAAAAGAGCACTCTTCTACTCTACTGTGTTTCCTATGTGTTCCGAAGAGTGAGCTTGCTCAGAACAAAAAAACTGTGCTTCCTACACACACGGCCATATCTAGATCAAGTCTGCTTAGGAAACTGAAGAAGAACAGTAGCTCCTATTCAGTCCGATACACTGTACTTGCTGGGAACAGACGAGAGTGCTATTTGCCCTGTATATGGCATTTGGAGCGCAACAGTGACTCTTCTTACCAGAAAACAACTCTTGCTCATAGGACCAAAAACTGCATGTTACTCAACTCCAGTTAGGACTGGGAAGCAAACGCGAGCTCGCCTTACATGAAACACACTCTGCTTTTAAGAAAAGTGCACTCTTCTACTCTTCTGTGTTTCCTATAGGGCCAGAACAGTGAGCTTGCTCAGAACATAAGAACTGTGCTTCCTACACACACGGGGATATCTAGTTAAACTCTGCTTAGGAAACTGACAAGAACAGTAGCTCCTCTTCAGTCTGATACACTGTACTTGCTGGGAACAGACGCATGTGCTATTTGCACTGTGTATGGCAATGGGAGCACAATAGTGACTTTCCTTACCAGAACACAGCTCTTGCTCATAGGACCAGAAACTGCATGTGATTCCACTCCATTTAGGACTGGAAAACAAACGCTAGCTCGCCTTACAAGAAACAAACTCTGCTTTTGAGAAAAGAGCACTATGCTACTCTACTGTTTTTCCTATGAGGTCCGAACAGTGAGCTTGCTCAGAACAAAAAAAAAAAAAACGTGATTCCTACACACACCGCCACACCTAGTTCAATTCTGCTTAGGAACCTGACAAGAAAAGTAGATCCTCTTCAGTCCAATACACTGTACTGCTGAGAAAAGACAACAGTGGTATTTGTCCTGTGTATGGCAATGGCAGCACAATAGTGACTCTTCTTACCATAAAACAACTCTTACCCGTAGACCAGAAACTGCATATGATTCAACTCCAATTTGGACTGGGAAACAAACGCTATCTCGCCTTACAAGAAACACACTCTGCTTTTGAGAAAAGAGCACTCATCTACTCTACTGTGTTTCCTATGGGGTCCAAACAGTGAGCTTGCTCAGAACAAAAGAACTGTGCTTCCTACACACACGGACCATATCTAGTTCAGCTCTTCTTAGGAAACTGACAAGAACAGTAGCTCCTCTTCAGTCGAATACACTGTACTTGCTGGGAACAGACGCCAGTGCTATTTGTCCTGTGTATGGCAATGGCAGCGCAATAATGACTCTTCTTACCAGAAAACAACTCTTGCTCGTAGGACCAGAAACTGCATGGGATTCAACTCCATTTAGGACTGGGAAACAAACGCTAGCTCACCTTACAAGAAACACACTCTGCTTTTGAGAAAAGAGCACTCTTCTACTCTACTGAGTTTCCTATGAGGTCCGAACAGTGAGCTTGCTCAGAACAAAAAAAACGTGCTTCCTACACACACCACCACACCTAGTTCAATTCTGCTTAGGAACCTGACAAGAACAGTAGATCCTCTTCAGTCCAATACACTGTACTCTTGGGAACAGACAACAGTGCTATTTGTCCTGTGTATGCCAATGTCAGCGCAATAGTGACTCTTCTTACCATAAAACAACACTTGCTCATAGGACCAGAAACTGCATGTGATTCAACTCCATTTAAAACTGGGAAACAAACGGTAGCTCTCCTTACAAGAAACACACTCTGCTTTAGAGAAAAGAGCACTCTTCTACTCTACTGTGTTTCCAATAGGGCCAGAACAGTGAGCTTGCTCAGAACAAAAGAACTGTGCTTCCTACACACACCGACAATATCTAGTTCAACTCTCCTTAGGAAACTGACAAGAACAGTAGCTCCACTTCAGTCCGAAACACTGTATTTTCTGGGAACAGACGTGAGTGCTATTTGCACTGTGTATGGCAATGGGAGCTCAATAGTTACTTTCCTTACCAGAAAACAACTCTTGCTCGTAGGAACAGAAACTGCATGGGATTCAACTCCATTTAGGACTGGGAAACAAACGCTAGCTCGCCTTACAAGAAACACACTCTGCTTCTGATAGAAGAGCATAATTCTACTCTACTGTGTTTCCTATGGGGTCCGAACAGTGAGCTTGCTCAGAACAAAAGAACTGTGCTTCCTACACACACCGACCATATCTAGTTCAACTCTGCTTAGGAAACTGACAAGAACAGTAGCTCCTCTTCAGTCGAATACACTGTACTTGCTGGGAACAGACGCGAGTGCTATTTGCACTGTGTATTGCATTTGGAGCACAATAGTGACTCTTCTTACCAGAAAAAAACTCTTGCTCGTAGGACCAAAAACTGCATGTGACTCAACTCCATTTAGGACTGGGAAACAAACGCGTGCTCGCCTTACAAGAAACACACTCTGCTTTAGAGAAAAGAGCACTCTTCTACTCTACTGTGTTCCCTATGGGGTCCGAACAGTGAGCTTGCTCAGAACAAAAAAACTGTGCTTCCTACACACACGGCAATATCTAGTTCAAGTCTGATTAGGAACCTGACAAGAACAGTAGATCCTCTTTCGTCCAATACACTGTACTTGCTTGGAAAAGATGCCAGTGTTATTTGTCCTGTGTATGGCAATGGCAGCGCAATAGTGACTCTTCTTACCAGAAAACAACTCTTGCTTGTAGGACCAGAAACTCCATGTGATTCAACTCCATTTAGGACTGGGAAACAAACGCTAGATTGCCTTACAAAAAACACACTCTGCTTTTGAGAAAAGAGCACTCTTCTACTCTACTGTGTTTCCTATGGGGTCCAAACAGTGAGCTTGCTCAGAACAAAAGAACTGTGCTTCCTAAACACGCGGGCCATATCTAGTTCAACTCTGCTTAGGAAACTGACAAGAACAGTAGCTCCTCTTCAGTCCGATACACTGTACTTGCTGGGAAGAGACGCAAGTGCTATTTGCACTGTGTATGGCAATGGGAGCGCAATAGAGACTTTCCTTACCAAAAAACAACTCTTGCTCGTAGGACCAGAAACTGCATGTGATTCAACTCCATATAGGACTGGGAAACAAATTCTAGCTCGCCTTACAAGAAACACAATCTGCTTTTGAGAAAAGAGCACTCTTCTACTCTACTGTGTTTCCTATAGGGCCAGAACAGTGAGCTTGCTCAGAACAAAAC